>NW_010972887.1:7292969-7447408 GCF_000737465.1 Haliaeetus leucocephalus | reverse complement strand
TGCAGAAGGCAAAGGTGGGGACTGGGAGAATGAAGAACTGGCCACAGTAGGAGAAGATCAGGTTTGAAACCACCCAAGGAACCTGAAGGTGCACAAGTCCATTGGACCTGATGAGGCATCCATGGGCTCTGAAGAAACTGGCAGATGAAGTGTCTAAATCACTATCCGTCATATCTGAGAAGTCGTGGCAGCCTGGGGAACTTCCCATTGAGTGGAAAAGGGGAAACATAATGCCCATTTTTAAAAAGGGAAAAAAGGAAGACCTGAGGAACTACAGGCCAGTCAGTCCTACCTCTGTGCCTGATCATGGAGCACATCCTCCTGGAAACTGTGCTAAGGCACATGGAAAATAAGGAGGTGGTTGGCAACAGCCAACATGGCTTCACTAAGGGCAAATTGTGCCTGACAAAATTGGTGGCCTTCTATGATGGGGTTACAGTGTTGGTGGATAAGGGAAGAGCAACAGATGTCATCTACCTGGACTGGTGCAAAGCATTTGACACTGTCCCGCACAATATCTTTGTCTCTAAATTGGAGACACATGGATTTGATGGATGGAGCACTCAGTGGATAAGGAATTGGCTGGATGGTCACACTCAAAGAGTTGTGGCCAACGGCTCAGTGCCCGAGTTGAGACCAGTGACGAGTGGTGTTCCTCAGGGGTCGGTATTGGGACCGGTGCTGTTTAACATCTTTGTTGGTGACATGGACAGTGGGATTGAGGGCACCCTCAGCAAGTTTGACGATCATACCAAGCTGTGTGGTGCGGTTGACATGCTGGAAGGAAGGGATGCCATCCAGACTTGAGAGGTGGGCCTGTGCGATCCTCATGAAGTTCAGCAAGGCCAAGTGCAAGGTCCTGCACATGGGTTGGGGCAATCCCAAGCACAAATACGGGCTGAGCAGAAAATGCATTGAGAGCAGCTCTGTGGAGAAGGACTTGGGGGTGTTGGTTGACAAGCAGCTCAACATGACCCAGCAATGTGTGCTTGCAGCCCAGAAAGCCAACCGTATCCTGGGCTGCATCAAAAGCAGCGTGACCAGCAGGTCAAGGGAGGGGATTCTCCTCCTCTACTCCGCTCTGGTGAGACCCCACCTGCAGTACTGCGTTCAGCTCTGGGCCCCCCAACATAAGAAGGACATGGACCTGCTCGAGCGAGTCCAAAGAAGGGCCATGAAGATGATCAGAGGGCTGGAGCACCTCTCCTATGAGGACAGTCTGAGAGAGTTGGGCTTGTTCAGCCTGGAGAAGAGAAGGCTCCGGGCAGACCTTACAGCAGCCTTCCAGTACCTAAAGGGAGGTGTACAAGAAAGATGGGGAGGTACTTTTTATCAGGGAGTGTAGTGATAGGATGAGGGGTAATGGTAGATTCAGATTAGATGTGAGGAAGAAGTTCTCCACTGTGAGGGTGGTGAGGCACTGGAACAGGTTGCCCAGAGAGGTTGTGGATGCCCCATCCCTGGCAGTGTTCAAGGCCAGGCTGGATGGGGCTTTGAGCAGCCTGGTCTAGTGGAAGGTGTCCCTGCCCATGGCAGGGGGGTTGGAACGAGATGATCTTTAAGGTCCCTTCCAACCCAAACCATCCTCGGAGTCTATGATTCTATGACAAGTGCCATTGCTAACACCAGGGACCAGCACTAGATAATGTCTATGTGGAATGTACCAGTCCAATTTTATTTACTAGGGAAAATTTGTCTACTTTTTTGACTAGAAGGTTGGGAGTTAAGACACCTGGGCTTTATTTGTCTGGCTGTCTTGCAGTACAAATTGAGGCAAATTGCTTAGAGCCAAATTGTGGCCCCACTGCAGTGGGAGTCAACATTTCCTTTAAGTAAATCAGAACTTCTGCTTTAATTCTGTGTGCCAGGCTCCAAGCTAACTTATGCAGGTATCGTAATGTGACTTCAGGATTGGTGCCTCTCTGTGTTATTTTGGATGACTAAAGAAGGATAAGAGTGATCATTACCCCGCCTGTCTTAATAGCTGTAGTAAAAAAGTCTAGCATTGCTGTCAGCTACTGTGGCAATTACTCTGAGAAAGCATGCTCTTTACTTCTTACTGGCCTTTTCATATAGTTAACAGTAACCAGAAAAAAAGAAAATCTGCTCCAGTTTTCACTGAAATTATGTATAGTTATTTCACGTTCAGAAAAGACTAGATGGTTCCTGTGCTGGAGGCAACATCAGGTGGAGCAGTACTGGGTGCAGGTAGTCTTTTTTTCCCCTCAAATGCTTTCTTTTCCCATCCTGAAACTATCATGGCAGGCTTCTCTGCTTTTCTTTCCCTGGTGCCAGGACTGCAGCTTCCAAGTCGATTTTAATCCTTTTCTCTTTACTACATATTCATTTTCCAGCTTAGTCTTCTCACAGCTCTCTCTTTATATCTCCGCTTTCTCCACCATGCCTGTCATGGCCGTTAGCTCCCTTGATTACTGTAATCTTTTCCCCTTAAGCTTTTCATTCCTTTTCTTTATTCTTTCCAGAGCGCAGCTACAAAAATACCTTACTCTCCATCCCTACTAGCACATAGCTCCTCTTTCCTTCCTTGTACTCACCCTCAATTCCCATTACAACTCAGGAGTCAAGCCAGGGCTCTCCATAATCCTTGTTTCAACTACATTGCAGTAATTTCTTTTTAATTCCTCTCTTTTAGCTACTTATTTTTTTCTCAACACATTCAATTTTATTTTTTTTAAATGTCTCACATCCCTTCACTTTTCACTTATGGAGCTTTTTCTGTTGCTTTGAACTCCTTCAGAAACATGTCTTCCTACCGAGATCTCCCTGAGAACGAACTTTAGCCTTCTCGGTAGCCTCTTTCAACTCCCATCTGCATCCCTCTTGTATCGTATCTTCACTGGCTCAGCCTGTGAGTACTCAGCTGTGCCTTTGTGGCAGCACGCGGTCTCGGGCAGAGATACTCTGCTTGTGTGCAGAAGAGGTGGTTAGTTTAAGTGGAGTGTTGGGATGATGTTGCTTCGAGGTCAGAATGCTATCAGGAATGCTGTTGGAGGAGTGGCTATAAAATAAAGGAAGAAATAGGGAATAGTAGTAGTAGTGGAACTCTGAAATACCATAGCTTGAACAATTATCTTCGTTAGGTGTTGGGGCAAAACAGAAAGCTTTTGATCAACAAAACAGGTCCCTGAGAAACCAGGAGTTGAACAATATTTTTACTGTCTCTACTTCTAGTATCTTTTACTGTCTTCGACTTAATCTACTTCATTGCCAATGCTTCTAAAAGGAAAGCCTTCAGGACAAATGGCTAGAAGTAACAGTTTCCTAAAAAAAATGCTTGTGGCTGGCAAAGGCAATGGGTGGAAAATGGTTCCTTCCCTGATAGCAATGTGGTGCGTGTGGGCCAGGCAGTGCTTTTGCTGGAAAGGATGGCAGGTTAACTACGTATTGAAAAGGAGATGTGAATCAGCCTGTCAAGTCCTTGGTCAGAGGTTTCCTTAGCTTTCTTCCAGTCATGTTCTGCATAATTATATTTTTTTTTTTTCAGAAAATGTTGATTAAGCATGGAGACAAGTAGTAGCTTGGCAGTTATGTCACTCTTTTAAATGTTATCCAGAAAATCAAGATAATTTATAAAACAGCAGCAGTAGAGTTCAGCTAGCTATGAAAATCAATTACCAGAAATCATGAAAACCATAAAAATTAAAATTTGGTTTGAAAAAGAGCCTGTAATGTTAAGATCAGCTTGATGTATTTTCCACCAGAGAGCTCTTTCGATGTCAGCTCTAGCAAATAACCCACTATTTTAGTGATTTTATTTTTGTGGAATATATATATGTATTTATATGCTAGTAATGAGTAAAATAAATGATTAAATAAGTCTACATTTTAAAACAAAAGTGCCCGTATTTTTCCTCTAAACTGCTTTATAGAGATTATGAAGTAACCATGCTATTGTGGCAGTCAGTTTATCAAAATGTAGTATTTGAAAGTAAATGCGGATTATTTATGTCAATATTCATTTGCTTTTAGTACAGTAACTCCATCTATCTGTTTGATCCATTGCACTTCAATTCAAAGGATTTCTCAGTCGGTCAAAGAAAAAAAATATTCATTAAAATAGTTAAGGCAGAAATACAATGGAACAGTCCTAATTACCTTAGAATAACATTCTGCGCACCAAGTTGCATGAGTAAATCTTTTCACATGGGTAGGAAAGGTCCCTCTGTATTAATTTAGAGACTTAAACTATGAATGAACATAAACCCATGTTTTTCCATGCAGAATGTTTGGACCACCGTGCCTGTTTCCCTTAGTGCTTTCCTTTGTATTTTGTTAATGGGAGACCACTTATAGTAGGTGACGTCCCTTCTTTTATAACAAATTGTTTCTTTTGGCTGGTATGCTTATGATAATTAAGACTGTTCCTTCAGATTTCCAAATTTTACTCTTTCCTCACTTGCATCATAAGTTTTCCTTAAAATGGAAGTAATGACATGCTAAAGAGAATCCAAAGCCAGGTCTGTATAGTAATAGTTAAGAACAATTATAGAGCAGAATTAGGTTATTTCAACATGCAGTAGTTTTTTCAGGTGGCTCTAACCTTTGGCTGCTGCTGATAGACAAGAACAGCTCATTACTAGAGGATTGCATAAATATGTTTCCTGGCATTCTGAAATATCCGTTTAGAGAAAAGGACAGAAATGTGTTAATTTAGACAAACATTCTCCTTTTGTGAAGATGTTCTCCTTTGCTTAATGGAAGGATTGTGATGCAAGTGAGAATGTTTCAGTTTTTTACACTGGCTATCAAAAGCAACAGAACTAGATGGCCTTAAAAGAAAATAAGAAACTAATTGAAAATTTGAGTGCTTCCGTACACTGGCTGAAAAGAAAAATTAGGTTCAGTTTTGGAGAGGAGACCTATGGTTTTCAGATTTTGGCTTTCTTATTTTAGCGACTCCCAGGTTTTAGTCACTCATAGGTTTTAACATTGAGTGAAACTCAAAGGCTGCGCCACAAACTGCAAAATAAACCTGGTGGTCAATTTGGCTATCGCTCTGTATCTCTCTCTGTGACAAGGGCAAAGACCAAAATGCTTTTCCATTTCACCTGTGCATATTGAATGCTCAGGCATGTTACGATGGCAGAAAACTTATTATCAGGGCTATCTACATCTTTAGCAAGGCAAATGTTGTGCAATTTTAGTATTGAAATAACAGGTACGCTGGGTTGCATCGATTTCTTATCTAAAGAACAAAAATTAATTTTGTGCCAGCTAGAAAGCAAATTATCAAACCTATTTCTTATCTTTTTCTCATTAAACAGCAGTGTAAAACCTAGGTAGGACACATCTGTAGAGAGTTGCCCCAACATCTCCATCCAGCCCCAGATTTGCGTCTGACCGAGAGACTGCTGGTCCTTTCGAGTGTGCAGAGAAAATTGTCACTCCAGAGTTTATTAAGCATTTC
This sequence comes from Haliaeetus leucocephalus, assembly GCF_000737465.1. Taxonomy (NCBI): domain Eukaryota; kingdom Metazoa; phylum Chordata; class Aves; order Accipitriformes; family Accipitridae; genus Haliaeetus; species Haliaeetus leucocephalus. The sequence goes on along the minus strand of NW_010972887.1, from coordinate 7,441,980 downwards.
TGTTCCCCTTTCTGCCCTCTGTAAAAGTTTGAAAAAGGCTTATAAATGGCAAAAAGGCAGTTGTATACAGGAAATGTAACTTGGCAATAAAAGCCTGTTTTGAAGTACACTACATGGTTTCTGAATAAATATTTCTTTAATGCATGTAATTACCAGATCAGCAGAATAAATGTGGTCATGTCCTTGTAATTAATACATTGTCAAAAGTTCATTTAAGTATAATAATTTCACCAGAAAAATGCTGTCTATGTAGTTTGTGCAATAATTTGTTAAATTAAGTGCAATAAATATAAAATTATTGGTAGATATATATATATATTTTTAAGTTCTTATTCATTTCAATACTCTAATACTCTTAAATGGATTTTTTTCATAAAAAGAAAAGATGCTGGAAATAAAAGTGATGTAATAATTTTTTCTTTTTTTTTTACTAAAGGAATTTTCAAGCAGCACCACTTAGTACCGCAGCTGCAGTTGGCAAATATTTAGTTAAGAATTGTGTAATCGTGTTGGCAAAGGCTTGATGATCCAGTGAGGAATGTACAGAGAAGAATGCCTGTTTATCCACTGTAAAAACCCCAAAATGTTTATCCTTGGATTTGGTGTCGTACTTCTTCAATTCCACCCAGAGCTGATTACAGGGCTGGGTTAAATGTTACAGCTGTACGGAGTTTTTAGCAATAGGAAGAGGGTAATTCTTGATATTCAGAGCTTATTTGAAATAATTCTTCAGAAAAGAAGTATTGTGATTCTTCACTGCCAATCTCAAAGTGGTGGTTTTTGTTTGGTGACTTGTTTTGTTATGAGCAGGGAAGCAGAGGCTGTGGACCAGTGCTGTGACCATGGATACTGGTGGTGGCCGTGGCCGGGTTGCCCAGCAGTATCAATTTGTTCTCAACCAGCGTGTACACATTATTGACTCCTGGTGAACTGTGTAGTTCAGAGAAATTTCTGCTGGTTTTATAGTGGTTGGAGGAGGGCTGATGGTACCTGCTCTGGCACAAAGCTTGTGAAGGGGGTGCTTGACCCATTGCCACACATTGAAGAGTTTTCGGGGGGCAGAACAAAGTTTTACTGGATCAGGGCTTTGCACCGTACAGTCATGGCATTTCTCAGCTGGCACTACAGCTTCTTAAGTCTATGTATTATATTCTCGAACCCTGGTCAGAGATTAGTCGCTCACTTGACCACGCATATGACAAATTAATGTTAAAAATAGAACTGGAATTCAACTCCCCAGTTTCTAAACTTGTGCTCACGTGGTGCTCGCAAGACCATGCCTCTCCCATATGATGTAAACCACAGAATGACTAAGAGACTAAAGAACTTTATAGTACTCCTAGTCAGACTCTTTAATTTATCCAGGCAGTAGAAGCTTCTTATTCTGTCTGTGGAGACATTAAAATTTCAGCTTTCCTTTCTCACTGAAATTTCACAAAATTTGGTAACCTGTTGTCCAAACAGAGTTTAGTATGCAAGGCAGTGTTTGAAGAATGTGAACTAGGAAAGAATTCAGGTGGTTTCAGTTGAAGTTGGAAACAAACCAGACCAACAAACCAAACAAAACCTGGTTGGATGAGTAGGCTCGGAGGGGGCAGGAGTTAATGGGTGGATTAAATCCCGACCCGTGGATGTCTGTGAGAAGTGATAGAACCCGCAGAGGTGTCTCTGGGACTTACTCTGTGCTAACAACTTTATCAATGACGTGGAGAAGGCAATGGGACGCGTTCCCAACATGCCTGTAGATGACACCAGACTAGGGATCCAGGTGACACACTCAAGTCAGAGGGTTTGCTTTCAGAGGGACCTGGTGGAGTGGTTCAGTAGGAACTACAGGAAAATCAACAGGGAGATATGTAAAATCCCGCCCCAGGAAGGAATAATTCCTGTGAACAATTCTGCTGGGGACAATCTGGTTAGTGAGCAGGTCTAGGGAAAATGCCCAGGTGCTGGTGGGCAGTAGGAGCAGGGACGTGGCCATGACGCTAAGGGCTCTGATCATCTCCTGTTACTCAGCACTTGGTGTGGGGCAGGAGGATGAGGGACACCAGGCGTAAGTTGGAAAGGTAGAGTTCCATGCTGCATACAAGGAGGAATCGTCTTCCCCCTGACGGCAGTCAAGCAGGGGAGCAGCTTGGCCAGAGATGTTGTGCCATCTCCATCCTTGGAGGTTTGCAGGGCACAAGTGGATCAAGCCCTGAGCAACCAGGTCGGACCCCAGGGCTGACCCTGCTGGGGCAGGAGGTCAGGGCAGAGACGTCCCTTAACATCTTACATTACTCTGTATCCCACAGATGTGAGGAAATGCTCAAAAAAATCCAAATCTGTAAATCTGAGCCACACTTTGTCAGCTCTGAGTTACATGCTAAAAGTAAATTACAATATCTAATGAGAATCCAAAATCATCTCTGACGTCTGTCAGCTCCAGCATATAACCCACTGAATATTGCATTTCTATGCTAACAGTTATATTTGCTCCAGTGAGATATAAATGTTACTTGACCTCAAAAGCAGGTCGTGAAGCACAGACGACATCTTGCAATTAAGCTAAAAGATTCATTGACAAACATCATTCAAGTAGTACGATTTAGATGGTTACAAGAAACCGTAAAAATGTTGTGATACTGCAGGGAAATTGGCTGCGATGGGTCTATATTATATCTTGGCATTGAGACATTGTATGCAGTAAGAATAAAGCAATGCTGCTCATAAACAGAGGAACATTAATTATATACATTTAATTTTATGTAACATCACACTTGTGGAAAACATAAGAAAATTCATGTATTGTAAATGTCATCTTTTTTCCTGAAGGAATTTTCCATTATTATTTTATGATGATAAAATAAGGTGTACTGATGTATTCTCAAAATAATTTTGTATTTATTTTTACGTATTTCAATAATATTGAGTCAATAAAGATGATATCAGGAAATCTATGAACTATAATGAATTTTATTTACATTTTTATTATAGCACTAACTTCACATCAGTTCCCTTCAAGTGTATATATGAAAAAAATGTGCAAATCATCTCTTTTTAGTAAAACTACCCAAAACATCTCAATCACTTTTGTAATGAAATTTTTATGGCAATGTTTGAAAATATTTACATCAGCAAGAAAAAATGTTCATCAAATGAGGCCATATTCTGGGAGAACAGGGAAAATAGAGTAATGTAAGTGAAATATTACATGGTGAAGAACTGGCCCTTGACTCTATAGCCCTTTTCCGGAAAATGGTAGTATCAATATAGCAAGATGAATATATCTCAGCGCAGACAGAAGTTACAGAACTTGTTCTGCAGCACAATATTTGTAGATGAATCTCTTTCTCTTTAAAGTTGTGCTTCAGGTTGTCACGAGTGTATTAAATAGGATTGACAGTGGTTCTCAAAATCTAGATGCCTTAACAACTGGTTACAGTCAGAATCAGGCAACTGCATCTTCAGGAGTGCTTTTAACTACATTTCTGATGAGATGAGTGTTTTGTCATCCGAGAGAAATTTTGAGGGTGGACAGCAGTCGGTTGGCACAAAAGTTTTGAGGCTCGATGGTCCAGAGCAATTAATGCAATGATTGTGTATTGGAACCTGGGAGGAAAAAGGTGTTTCTGGCAGGGAGGACCGAAAGGTCTTAGTCACCTCTAAACCGGTGTCTCTTCATTTGGAAGCGTTAGTGGCACAACTAATGGCGTTTGCTTAAGGCAGCCATCTGGTAAACATGAGAATATAATGCACCATATTGCATTCCCAATAACATTTTAAATGGTTTGCAATCTCAATAAGCTTTTAACTTTTGAAACACATGCACAGAGGTCAGTTCCTTACTTCTGTTGGAGGGAATATCAGATTTACATAGCGTCTGTATACTTCCGTTTCCAAGAGGTGCAAAGTTGACAGCCAAAAATAAAAAAGCTGTCCAAGAGCAGGAAAAACTCATGAAAACCTCTGTTCACTGTTTTTCAATTCTGTTGTATTCATTTTACCAGAACAGCTTGGGGTTGGGCTTCTGGATTGGGCCACTGGGAGCTGCAAGGTGTGGACCTCGCTTGTTTTTTCCACAGGAGGAGGTAGCAGGGGTTCTTTTTGACACTTTGGTGTTGGGAATGTGCAGAAGTGCCTCCAACCAGTAAGTGCTTCAAGTCAGAAGCAAATATATAACTTTTCGGAGCTTTTCTTCTTTTTGTTTTTCTTTTTGCTGTGCGTTCTTCACACAGTGGATGAAGAGATAAAACGTTCCTTGTTCTGTTTTGGCAGGGTAGCTTTTGGGAAGGAAAAAAAAAAAAATGAGAGAAGAGCAATTTACTTCACCTGGTCACTTCATTTCACTTCACTTCTATTCCAAAATAGTGACCTCCACAGCTGATTGTATGTTGTATCTGAGCATATTTCCCGCATCCTTTGGTGTGGTGTTTCTCCCCTGTTCTGGCTGTGACTACCCAGAACGAGGATGCTACGGCTTTATTATATACTGGAAAGAAATGAGTGTTCTTCCAGTCATCCATATAAATTCAGTGTTGATGAAACCCGGGTTCATGTCAAATTGTTTCCAAATCCAAACCACCTTCCTGACCTGAATTTTCTCTCTCTCTCATTGCACCAGGCATCTGCATCGAATGGGTACTCTCTACGACTATGTATAGTTTTGTCCTCCAGAGAGAAATGTGCTGGGTTTCACATGCTGCCTTCTCTGTTGTGCTGCTATCGTACACATTGCTACTCAGACAGGGTAGCAACAGATAGTTGCCCTATTCTTTTCCATATAATGCTTCATGTTTTTGTCTGGATATTTCAGCGACAAGCCGTCTCTTTTAGGATGGTACCCCATTATTATAATATGCCAGATACTTATGTCAAGGCATTGATATATGTCATTAACACAATGGAAATAAATTTAAATTCATACATTGTATTTCACACACTGAGTTTTATCTTGACCTCCTAAGGTGAGAGACAGATGTTTTCCATTGGCAATGCTTTGGTTATTTGTTTATTTTTGTAAAATGCACATCTGAAACCCACCTATATAAAACTGGAATATGGGCTGCATTTTAAGTGAAACCAGGGAAAAATATGCAGACTTTGAGAGACGAAGGGGAAAAAAACCTGCAGCAAGCACCAGGATATGTGAGTGAGTAAGCATAATAGATCAGAATAAAACCCTAAATCAATTTTATTTTCACAGTTCTAGCATCATAAAAAGTGGGTGGCAGTAAACCAATTATTATGCAACTTAATGAACTAATTAGGAAAATCAGAGCAATAATGGTACTGGTACTGACTGATCTGAATATAAAAAGTAGAATTAAGTTCTCGGTATTGAATTTTTCAATACAAAGGGTTATATAATAACTTTTAAAGCATTTTGAATTTGGGGAGAAGCAGGATTGCATCTATAGTTGCTGTGGGTACCCAAATGATCTGCTGTTTCCTGTACTGAACTCGCTGTGTAAGTACACTTGTGTACTAATTTAAAAAAAACCAACAAACAAGTAAGGACCAGATCATTAAAAGTTTCATTTGCATTTATGTGCCTCTAAATTCTGTTGAAATACTGATATCTGTGGTCAGTAGGTGCTTAAGTACCTTGAGCATATGGCTTAGGTGGCTGATCCTGCAGACTGGTGACATGAAACCTTCCATACTGGGATCGCTGCATAAACCCAAACGCTGGTTTAATCTTTCATAGGACTGGGATTTGCACCAAAGTGAATGCAGAGGAAGAGAAGAAAGTAATCACAAAAGCACAGCTTTTCTTTCTTAGTATTAGCATCGTACAACACGCTATGCTTTAAACTATTTAAAAAACCTCACATAATATTGTGCATTGACAGAAATTATAAATATATTTCTATCAGACCAGCATTTCTCATTATACATCTGAGATTATGTATGAGTGTTTCAAGACATTCAATAGTTTGTTGATTTTCTTTCTTTACAACATTTCGGCCTTTACATATGTTGATAATATGATGTGTGATTATGGGCCTAAACCTCTTCTCTTTAACATCAATGACAAGGTTCCTTTTGCCTTCGGTGCCGAAATTGAAATGAACCTTCATAAATTTCTCCATCATTTCTTTGCTATTGTGAAATGTACTATAGTGTTTTCATTGATTCATAATATATTTCTTTATCATATAATTATAAAATAGGGTTTCTTTACTAGTTTTCATGTGATTCCACGTCTGCTCTATCCATGTTTGGCAAATTCAACAGCTATAATATTTGTATGTGGCACATGTTGATTTTTTTAATGGTCTTTATGATATTTGGATATGGAATTATTGTTGCTTGAGAATGAACGTTGGTCTCATAGACTGGGTCCTACATGTGTCAGGGCTGTTTCTACCTTGAAATATAAGCCCTGCAGTCTCAAATGGAGTGTTACTTGTGTGTGTGTACCCAAGGACAGGACTTGGCTATACCAGTATGTGAAGAATTGTGCTGTTTCAGATAACATGCGTTATTTTTTCCAGGAAGGTAGCTGGTCCCCAAGTGTTTCATCGTAAAGCAAAGGTGAAAGTCTATTTCTTAAATAGCTTCATGGAAAAACACAAGTAAGAAGAAAAATAATTTCTGCTTTCCATGATAAAAACAATCAATGTGAATAGTTTTGTTTATTTTCCTGGTGAAAAAGTCACTGTCAGAGTATATTTAAAACAAATGGGGAGATGGGAGGAGCAAATGGCCTTAAAGCAAATGTATCACATACAATACTTTTTAAAAAAGTGAAGGAACCCAGGCCAGCATGTTAAAAATGAGCATTTCCAATACAATTTGTCACCCATGCATAAATCTTGCTGACATTTTCAGTCACTTTAATAGCCTTCCCATTTTATAAATCAGTATGAACTTGCACAGTTGCAAAAAGTGTGTATTTTGAACATCTCATTTGCATACTTTACCAAAAGCCAATGAGGCAGTGGAAGCAACACTGGTGATCATAATAAGTGTTTGGGAAAAGGCAGAAAGATCACTAATGGTTTGCCTTTAGGGATTTCTGTACTCCATAGGGGACGAAAATGAGAAATATTTTTCAAACAGCAGGGGTAAAGGTTTTAAAACTAGAAACACATGGAGTGATAAAAATGTTAGTGCCACAGGGCGCATAGCAGGAAAAATTTACAATGTAAAAACTGTAATTTCAGCATTAGGAAGTAATAATCGTGTTTCATCATTGTTATTAAAGCATGACCCTTAAAGTCACATAAATTAGATATAACTTTCTAGAGAAGTGTATTAATCTTCAATGGAAAATATTAGGAAAGTTTATTATCATATGAAGATCAGAAGAAACTGGTTTTTATTAAAAAAATGAAGTTAAACTTGGTGGGTTTTTTTGGAAGAAATCTCCAGCATTTTGAAACAGCAGATAGACTTGTGTTTACTCAATGCAAAATGCAGCGACCAGCTTTGCTCTGAAAACCAACAGTTACATGAGAAGAAACAATCAACCAACAATTAAAGAGTGAGCTAAGGGAATCCAGGAAGTTCTATTCATAGGCATAAATGGCTTATATTTTGGTCAACGTAGTCTTTCTATTGTATTGATGCCAAATGCATCCAAATGATTAATGAAGAATGTCCGAGTCATTGGAAAAAAAAATAAAAGTAAAATCGTAGGCTGAGGTACCACAAGAGTATGGAAGACTTGAAATAGAACCAGTTATCCAAGGTGTGTAACGAGTGACTGAGGGATAGTTTCCATCCTATCTGCAAAGAGCAATTTCACAGGGGCCTCTATACTTCTTGTAAGTGCTGTTTAAGAAGGTCACTTCACCTGCAAGAACTTTTGGGTAGATTTGTGTTTGCAGAATTCTAATGCCACACTAACGCTGTGGGTGTGGGAGCCCCTGGCTCTCCTAGCTTGGGCTGTGAAGAGGTGGTCCAGTGTGGTGGGAGTGGACCTGCTGGGAGAAGCACCCACTGCTGAGAACCACACTGTACCACACCATACCACTGGAGTGGATTCATCCAGGATGAATGTGATTTCTGTTGCCTTTCTGGCTCCAAAAATCCAGAGAGTTTCCAAAAATGAAGGGCTCAGGGTATGGGTTCAGCACTTTTTGCTGTGGCCCACAGAGCTGCCCAGGTGATAACTAGAATAAAAGCCAGATCTCTACGTTTCTCTATTTCCACAGTTTTATCTTGAAATTTCTCTTCTCGGTTTCAATTTAAGAAGCTAACTGTTAGCATTTTGAAGTGGAATAGTGTGTAAAAGAGAACTCAGGTGAACCTGACAGACTGGGTGTGCTTTTAATTTTCTGGAGATAAAGAATAGAATAGCGCTATGTAACTGATAAAGCCTTTTGACTTCCTGCAAGACAAACAAGCTTTGACCTGTTGGGGTTTGCAATGCTGGATACGTCTTGTGTCACCGAGAATGTGCCTCCCGGAGTATGATTTAGCCAGTTCTCCATTGCTCAGTCACTAGAGCGAAACCACTGATAACAGAATAGTACAGAAAAGATCCCTTATCCGTCCCCCCACATTGAGTGCCCTCATCATTAGGACGCAAAGCTTGACTTCCTCTTCCACACTCTACTTCTTGCCTTGTGACTTTCCTTTTTCTTTATCCACATTTGTTCATCTGCAAGAAGAAGAGGTCCATAGTTCATTTGGAAGAGTAGATGACCCCCTCCCAACTTAATCTGTAGCTTGACTTTGTGGGTAGTCTCCAGAGGAGCAGTAAACTCTTTCCCAAGTGCTCCAAACACAGGACTGCTATGCATAAGGAGGGCATCATTATTATCTCTCCTTCCAGCTGTGTTCTTATGTGAAAATGGTCGTACTGTTGTTTTTTCTGTCCCTTTCTGCCAGTCCCTCAGGCAGTTTATGAAACTCATGCATAGCCAAAGATTAGGCATTCTGCTTCTCTGTGCTGTTGGAACTAACACAGCAAACTTGCCCAAATGTGGTTTGTTTGTTTGGTTTTTTTGCCTTTTCTGTTTGCATCAGATATGATTTGAAGATTTCTGTCACTAACCTAGGTGCAGAAATGGTGATTTTCCAAAGCAGGGAATTTTAATTTTTTTCACTTTGTAAAAAATTACCAGTTTTCTAATCCAGAAAGTTCATTTTCTGAGCCAATATGTTTTAAACACCAGCTACTGCAATGGTCCTAATAGAAAGACGGTTCATAATTTTCTTACTGAAAAGGGAAAGATATTAGATATTTGTCTGCTTAAAATGGGGAAGCTAGAGAAAGATAATGAAATCGAGAAAATAATGAATAAGGGGTGAATTTGTTGAGTTTATAGTTTTATGTTGCATTTTGTGAAAATCGTGCTGTTTTCAGATATTCCTTTACCATGAAGAAAAGTAATAGCTTTCATAAGGTGATATGAATGACAGTAATGACTTGCTACTCAATATTATTAGCCATCTGCTTTATGCTGGTGTAAATTGATTTAGAAGAGAATTTGGCAAGTGTTGAGCAGTCTATACAATGTTAGAGACTAAAGCTTTCGATTTCCAAATACAGAATCCTTTTTTATCTGGAAGTCTGCTGCTGAGATCGCAACTTCATTAGCTGGCAGTCTGCTTCTACAACAGCGATCTGTAGAACAGAATTTAAAAAATAAATAAATCCCAGTGTATGGTAGATTTATGTATATTTTTAGCATTCCAGAATTTGAAGAGTAAACTGGTGGCACGCAGTCTGACAATGAACTCGAATGATCTTGCGAATTATTAATGACATTCATCCCTTAACAGTATCCATCGATGAGACCAAAGTGTGGTCCGCATGGAAAGCAGTGCTCTCAGTGCACCAGCTGATATCTGCTCTACCTGTTGTACACGTGGAGATTTCCATTGTATAAGGGACTGAGACCAAAAGTCTACCTATGTGGCCAAATTGTAGACTAGAAAATGCTGTGTGCTGGTGTTACAGTCATGAAACTCCTCTGTCTTTGTGTTGATGGTAGTCAAAAGTTGAGCCCTGTTTAGAAGTTCAGCCTCTGGAGCCTGTAACTGCTAAAACAGGTGATTAGGTTTAGCTTTGGAGATCAGGAGTGTTTTTACATTTTCTAAATGTAAACTGCTGCAATCAGACTTCAAAAGAGTTGTACACATAACACATATGTTTTTAACTGGTGTCTGAAATGTTTATAATACAAAGTTCAACGTAGTTCCATACCTTTTGGAGGCTGGCACAAAGAAATATCAGTCTTTTCCTCTGTGAATTGAATAACCTTTTTAAAAACTCTGATTACATTAACTCAGATGTTAATTTGGTAAAATTTTGTACATTCAGTTGTATCTATTCAGTTTATTCACAGTATATGTAACCTGTAGTCTGGACTTTGTAGTCTAACAGTTACATTTTTCAGGATCTGTTCCCTAAACCTTTTCATCTGTGATACTTTGAGTCCCTCAGCTTAGGTACTTCAGTCTGAGAAATTACAGGAGCAATACAGGCTCAGCTCTAATGACCTGTTTAAGACCATCTTTTCAATAGCCAAAATACTAAATGACGAGAGAGAGGTGGAAGATGTACCTCTACACAACACATGTGTAATGTATACGAACAGTTAAAGAGAAAATAGTAGGACCTCTAAGGCCAAACATAATATTTACAACTTGAGCCATTTCAGTGAATAATTTGAGGTGGTACAATTCAGAAATTGGTAAGAAGAATTGGGAGAATTATAATATAGCTATAGGACCAGATATAGCAAATATATGTTGGGGAGCAGTAAAAGGTGGAGAGACATGCTGGAAGAAAATTAGAGGTTATCAGAGATCAGACTTAGAACTTATTTTATGTAATATTTTAATGAATGATCTTTGCAACAACAACAAAAAATTGACGTATTTTTTGGCACAAAGTTTGGAAACATCACCAGTTCAAAACTGATTTGAGATATACAGGAAGAACTAGACCACGTTGAATGCTGAAGCAGTTTATATGCGATTAAATTTAGCACTGTTGAAATTTAGCTACTTGTGAAAGAAATTTTCTATGAACTGGAAGTTCTCAACAAAGAACAAAAGAGGGAAAAAAGCGCATTTGATTGCACAAGGGTATTAACAAGTGATTGAGCTCTACCCATACAAAACTATTATGAAAAAGCTTAGACACTAGCAAGAGAGGTATTTCCAGCAGAAAAAGAGAAATAATATAATTCTACAAGGCTCTTGTAATATCATCTTTTCTTTCTTTTTTTCTTTTTTTTTTTTCCCCTCTCTAACAATGATGTTGTTTAATTTTCTGGTAATTTTCTTTCTTCTTTCCTCTGGTTCTGTGGGATCAGTTTCCCTTATTGCATCCATTCTTTGCAATGAATTTATTGTAAGTACACTCATAGTTACAGTCATTATGGATGTATGACATACATAACTCTACATGTCCTAAAAATAAAAGTATGGGTCTAAAATAGCCCCCCCCCCCGATACAAGACTAGTTATGCAGAGACAGAGCATTTACTCTAAGTGGGATCATGACATAGTTTCTGGATTCCTCTGGGAGGTCAGACATATGTCTCAATATCTTGCTGTGTGTCAGAGACATGTCCTGATTTTCCCTGGAAAAAAAAAAACTTCTGCCTTTCTTTTCCATTTGGCTCGTGCAGCTGAAATGAGGGTTTGGAGCTGTTACATGATGTGAGCTTTTCAAGGGAAAGCTCACTTTAACGGTTGGGTGCATCCTTCAGTGAAGGATCTCTGAAAGTGAACTTTTTCTGATGAGGCAGAAGGTATACACCAAGGAGATTCTGACTGCCAGGAGAGGACACTAAAGCAGTAAGAGAAGCAGAAGTGTCTTTCATTGACTAGCGGACCAAGAGGACTTGGGCATGCCGCAAGATCCTGGGCTGCGGGGTAGACACTGAAGATCTCCAGGGAACCTTTGTCAGAGGTCATTCATATACATGGGCAGAAAGAATTATCAAATTTAGTCTTTTTTAAATACTTCTGACTCCTTGGGGAAAAAAAAAAAAGAAACAGCATCAAATGGACTGAAATGAGTTCTTAAGTGAAACCCACTAATTTAGATCTGTTTTCTCACTTTTTCTTTATAAAGTCTATTAATTTCTTGGTATAGTGTCTTAAAATAAGTCATAGCAATCTTGTTTTTCCAAAGTCAGTCAATAGTCACTAGTGAGTAGTCAACATCCATGGAAAACCCTACAATAATAATGTTTATCCTATAAAAAACAAACTGGTGCGTATGCCTGATGGAAGAAAATAAATTTTGAGGGTGATTTCAGTATCAAGTGATTGAGAGATTTATTGTATAAACCAGAAGTGAAACACATTATTAAAAGTTATGAAAAAATAGTGTCTTAATAACTGTAGAATGCCAGTCAAAACACGGTATTTTGCCATGCTACTTAAATTCAGCAGCCTTTTCCCCACGAAATATATTTTTCCTACGAGTTTTTAAGTAAATATTTTCTTGGGAAATTATGAAGTGTATATTGCATAGAAAAATCTAGTCTTGAATAAAATGCATTTGGCTACACAATTAGCATGTTAGCAAGGGTGTGGTAATAGTCCCTACTGACCCTAAAATATACAAATGTATCATTTTTTGCCAAATTGCCAGCTTCCACAGTTTTGATACTGAAACAGAGAAATATTATTTAATTTTACTTTGATCTAATACAACATTCACACCTATCAAATTTGAAGTCTGTGCTTCATACAAGCCACGAGAAACACTCACACGAGAAGAGCTGCTCTGGGGCACAGCAAGTAGAAAGTAGATTGCTGGAGGGTACTCCAGAGTTGGAGGTAGGGAAATGTGGTTGCAATCATCCCCAACTTGTGAGGGTGCATAACACTTCCAGCTGAGAAGAAAATATAATGGTCAAGTTCAGCCAAAATATTAGAAGGTTGAATTCAGTTCTGTTCTTTGTCGCTGTGACCCGCGTCTGTGTTTCCTACCACCTGTATGGATGCAGATGTAGAGATGTAGAGCGTCATGCAGAGCAGTCATAGGTAGACTCTTCTGTCTCTCCCGTTGACTCTCTGCTACTGTGTTTCACCAATAAATGTTCACTGCAATACATTAGTGTTTCAGCTCTTAGTTTTTAAATAATTTGCCTTATTGGTCTTTGGTGCCATTAGCATTGACCAGTTGATATGAATGCTCCAACAGTTCACGAGGACTCTTTACTGAAGCGTAAAAGAGTTTATTACAAAAATATTGAATCAAGCAAGAAGAAAACCCCTGGTTTTGGTAACTGAATCTCAGTTTTTGGTGTTCGCCAAATGAGAACTGTGTTCCACTTCCTAATACGTTGAAAGTGTAAAGAGTAAACACATCAGATTCAGCCATTGTCCAGAAGAAAAATAATTTCTAATAAGTGTTGGCTGGAGCAGCAAGCCAGCTAAACACACAGTGAACCAATTATTGATCTTATTTTTCTCCAGGTTTTAGACACAGTGACTCATATTCCATCAAAATTATGAATTATGGGTAGTTGAGTTCATTCACAGAGATTTATGTTCCTAGTCAAACCCCACATTTTTGGCAAAATATTAATGGAGATATAAGAATGTTTAGGAAAGTGCACACTTTCCAGGTACGTCAACCATTGCTCATGCTGGTGGTGTGAACTGATCTCCTCTAAACCACTTTAAAAACTAAGGTCAACTGCATATATAGTTTTTAAGTCTTTTCCCCAATATATACTATGCATAGATGGGAACATTTTCCTTTTGCTCAAAATAGCTTCTAAGAATAAAATATTTTCTTATGTACAGAATAGCATACCTGTAACAGCACAATAAACTTTTGAAAATATCTAGGCTGATTTTCTGTAGCATAGACGTTGTAGATCTCAGCCATTTCTACATCATGCATATATCTTCTGCTGAACTAGAGCATAACCTCTTAGAAAAATATTGTGAATTGATTTAAAGACCTTGAGTGAAGGCGATCCATATGAATTGTTCCTGTGATTAATTATTAAAGAATGGTGTTGTGTTTCTGCTCTGGATTTGAGTGTGTGTATTTGCATTTGCCAAACTTTGGAGCTACTTATGTCATTTTCTCTAATAGTGACTGAACTTTGTATTTTCCTTCTGGTAGAGGCACTTGTCTTTTACTAGGGATAAGTATGAAGGATTTAGCTTAGTAAGTCTCTCCCCAAGAAGACATATCTTCAAAAAATTTCAGAAACACTTTTTTAAGCCTTTCCCAGGTTTGTGGCATTGAAGTAGCAAACAGAGAGGGGCAGAAGATAATGCATGTTTTCCTGCCTGATTCTTCCGAGGATGGAATAATGACGGAAGTGAACTCCGATGCATCAAGGTAAGACCTGGGCCAGACAAAAAGCCATGAGAATCATTTGGCAGCCTGCAAGTGGTTAGTTTGAGCTATGATAACATTTCAGTACCTGAGTACTGCTTTTTTGTGTGCTAGAAGTTGCAATATTCAGACTGTAGCTCTTCCTTATGGGTTGTCTGAGCTGGTGCTTTAAGTACTAAAAACCTGAATGGCTGCAGATTACATTGGCTACTCCGGGGCTGGATTTTGGAGTATAGTCGATGCAAAAGTGGTAAAGGTGCAAATTTTGGTGAACAGCATTAACGGAGAGCGCAATAGGATTACCAGCACGGTGGGGGAGGCTTATAAATTAGGTTTCGTCAGGATTAGCAGTGATATGAGCGAGCAAGGCAACTTCTCTGGCATCCCAAAGAGCAAGGAGCATGTAGAAGGAAAGACAACTGCTGATGTCCCTCTTTGCCCGGCATTTGGTATGCACGGGCGTAGGCATCCAGCGAGCAGCAGACAGCACTAAAGAAGGACTGCCCCGCTGCAGAGAGAGCCACGCAAAGTGAGAGCAGCTGTGAGCGCTGGCATATTTAGCTGTTAATGCTGCCGACCCTCGCAGATGAGGCTGGCATGAGACTGCAGGAATGAGGACGGGGTAGTACTAACAAGACCGAATTGATCTGCATATATTACAAAGGAAGACCAGAATACTTGCATAATCACAAATCTGTGAAGTAGGTCCAGGGGAACACCTTGACTTTCCCAGGAAATGAGAAGGCAGCTGTGAATGTTTTTGGCAGAAAAGCGCTTCTGCTTTTGAGAATTGCCAGCCCACCGTTGTTCGCTCTCCTCTTGGTCTGGGCTCAGTTTGAGCGTTGCCGAAACTCACTCTGCGTCGCCCCGCGACAAAATTTAGTGTTCTGTGTCATGGATCTGGAAGAAACAAAAATAAGCCACCTGCCTGAAAAATTGCGTTAGAATACAAACACTATAAATATGTTATGGAAAGTCATATATACTGCTTTGAAGGAATAAAGACAAACGGGGACCGTTTCTTTTGTAAATGAGAAATTATGTCTCTTTCCCTGATATAAAATGAGATTGCTGTTTAGGAAGGGTCATATAGATTTTAAATATTTTAAATACGTTTCTTACAAAAATATGAATACACTCTGGGCACATTTGGCCAGTACTTTGAATTACAGCCTTGAAGTTGCAGAAAGCTTAAGTGAAAAAGGCAAACAGGAGCAGAAAGAGACGAGGAAATGTATCAGCCCTTTTCTCTAATAAAGAAAAAAACATATTCATGACTTGCTGATACGCTGTAAACTTTTGTATACTGCATTTCCTTAGGCAACCACAATTGTCCTCCATAAGGATTGTTTCAGCAAATCACGCTATTCGGATAGGCATAGCAGAAAATTTTAGCAATCTCAAGAACTGCAAGCTCAGTCTTGCACTTGGTGAAGTGCGTAATGTAAAGTGATGCCTTTAGAGAAAGTACCCTATAACGCAAGAAGACAAATCACTGATTTGGAATTGATATGTTCCTTGTACTTGATATGTTCATTTATATGCAAGAAATTTATTTGATCCCAAAATCAGGAATTTAACCAAACAGGCAGATAATTACATGGCCATCAAGTGAAGAAATGGAAAAAAAACCCCATCAAGATCCCTGTTGCAGAAAACAAGTATATAAATTAGGGAACAAGTGACGAATCCTGAAGAGGAAAGCAATATACTAAATAAAGTACTATTTCATGCATGCAACTTGTGTAACATTAAGGTTATGCTTATACAATGAGAAGTAAGGGAATTGGAACTAAAGAGAGAAAAGTCAGCATTAATGCTGAACCTTGCCCTTCTAATTTTTAAAATGAATTTATTTTTATTTTCCACATTCACAATGCATATGCCAATATAAATCACAGTGCATTATTAACACAAACAACATTAAGACATAGAAAAATAAAGAGCTTAGACTTTATTTGATTTTCAAGTCTGACTGAACAAAACCAGACAATGTACAGCTCCCTTCTCTCTTTCTCTTGCATACACACATTTGTTAGGCTGTTGTGGCTTTTTTCCTTAGTGTGACATCTTTCTTATTTTAGGGTTTAATTACTAGACGCATAGCTATAAAATTTACAAAATTTCTTAGGTATTTTTAAAAGGAGAAAAAAAAATTTAAAAAAGATGTACCAAAAGAATTTCAAAGTCAGATATCTCTTCTCTGGGTTTTTGAATAACATGTAATTGGCTTATTTTGATACTTATATTCAGACTTTCAGGAAGCATTTTAAAGTATGTCAGCTAACTAGGATTCTCAGTTTCAGAAACAGTCCATAGGATTTGGATCCAAAAAGACTTAGGGAATAGTGCTTTCTACTTAATTTACTTATTTTCTTTTTTTTTGTAAGAAATTTATTATAAAGTGTTAATTTTTATAGATAATTCAAAATTGATGAAATATTGCCTGTTTACTTAAGTATGGGGTTTTTTTGCTGAGTGATACACTCTGCAGTAAATAAGCTGCTGCCTTCGTCTGGAGCCATCTCAGGAAAATCATCCCTCCAGTGCTCCATGTCTCTTTATGGATGGTTTTTATGCAGTAATTTGATCCCAGAAAACATTTACGGATCCCAATATGAGTAATGCTTCTTACCATTAGCAGTTCACAGTGTACGATAGTCAAATGACACCGAGGATCCTGCTCAAAACTGTGAGGAAAAATATTTAATATCTGTACTAATTATTCATAGTCAGTAGGAAGGGGTTATGCATATAATATGTAAAATTATAAGTATAAAAATTATAGAAAGAATTTATACTTGAAAGAATGAACTGGATCAAACAGGCCATTTTTTGAGATACATCTGGTTTTACAAAAGCAGTAAATATAAGTCCGGACTTAGTTTCCTTCATTATTTTTATTGAAATATGGATAACTTCAGCTTCCATCATTCCAACTCCATGAAAAACCACCAGACTTTTGGCAAAGCTGATCTATTGAATACTTCATGGTTTGGGGGTTTTTTTTGAAATTACATTAGAGACATATGTAAATGAATTGTGTAAAAGAAATGCAATTTATGTATCTGTATGTATCTGCCATGATTTTTTCCATTTTTTACTTCTTCCTTTGACTCTGAAACTGAAAGAAGCAGAATTACACAGTAAGTCTTAAAGTCACAGCTATAAAGTCTGTGGGAAATTTAATGAACAGAAACTTACCCAAAGAGATGACTTCTTCGAGTGTCACTTTTCTTTCTCTGCATAAATTCATTCCAAGCACAAGACACAGGCAGTGAATCAGATCATTAAATGTGAGTGTTTGGAATATTCCACAAAGTGCATTTCACTCAGGTTGTTGTTGTTTTGTTTTTTTTTTTTTCTAAATACTGAGGATGCATTAAGATAATTGCAATAGTCTAATTAGACTTTCTCCTAAAAATGACTTGTCTACAAGTGGTTTAATAGATTAAGGATTTTAAAGGGGTTAGAGAGAACCAGTTACAGTAATCAGAGAAGAAAAAGTGCTGAAGGTATCATGAAAGCTCATAATTAAACTGAAGCTTACAGCTCAATTAAACTTGAGCATCATTATGCATAAAACATCAGTGGGCATCAAGAGTCCAATAAAAAGAGATGCTATCAATGTTAACAGCCAAAAGGTAAGACATAATATGGATTGGACCAAGTCTTCCAGATAAAGTCAAGGAAAATTGTGAATAAATTTGGAGGTGACGTACAATCTAAGCCACGTCTAATAAACTGATTAATACAAGTTTGACATTGGAGATACAGTAACTGCAAGACATAAAACTGAGCTCTGTTTTATGCAAACCACAATAGATTAGTTTTGAAGAGGGGAAATACAAGAGTGATTTATCTGGCAGAAACAGGACAGGCAATGCCTTTGACTGTGAAAACACCATTTGTGTCATCCAATCCTGTGCAGTATTTGTTATATTTAGACATGGACATCCTGACCTTAGTTTGGATTCTCATTTCACTTTTATAGCTATATAATTTGGCAGTGCTTCCTATTTCAAGATCCCTATAATCACGTAACTCCTTTGTAAATATGTGGCAAATACTTTATAAATAGGCAGTAATGGAGCCATCAAGCAGATGACTTGGATTGTGAGTACGCTTCCAAGCTCAAGGCAGCTTTATCGGATTCTCGTAGCAGTTGGCTTGTGTCAAATTGATGTACACCTTACAAGATGTTTTCTTTTACATACCTCAAGGGAGCTGAAGGCCCAAACCTACCAAATCTATTGTGAAAATCTTTGTAGCAGAGCGGGTGATGCTTTGAATCAAAAGCTCACAGGATTGTATCTTGAAGTTTTCACATTTTTCTCTCACTTAAGAGTCTTGTGTTAACTTTTTTTTAACACATATGCAAATGCAGCAGTCAAAAAGTTTAAATATTGTTGAATTCCCAGCAGTATTAGTGTTAGGAACAGCATATCAGTAAAAAAAATTGTGTGATATTGCACGCAGAAGAAATTTGTTGCAAAAGAAAATTATATAAGAAAAATTGTTGCATAAGAAAAGAGCTTTTGGTGCTTTTCTCTGAAAGGTACAGCAGGCATTTACAATATCATTAACTAAAAAATTAAGAATGCATTAATTGTGCAATCTGTGTTTCTGTAATGGGAAATTTAAGTTAGTGAGTGCTGGGAGAAGTACTGCAGTAATATTCTACAGGTAGCAGAGTATCACAGAAAGAATGAAGAGATCCTGGCATGAAATGTTTTACACAGATTCTATAAGATTCACAGGTGTTAGTAAACTAATATATCTAGATTCTCTTGACCTTTTTCTTTGCAGCTTTGTATGATTTACTAGTCTTTCTTTCTTCTGTGGTGCCCTCTGGATTGGTACCTGCAGGAACCTCCAAGTTCCACTTGGAGAAATATGAAGTTAGGAAGAAAATGTCATCATTTAATGTAGAGGAAAAAAGAAGATCTGTAAGTGATCGGCATGGAAGTCCAAGTGCTAGGACATAGCAGATCCAAGTTCTTCCCTTACATGTACAATGTTTGTACAACTCGTGTTGTCTTCCTGGGGAGTCCTTTGTACAGCTTATTGGGTATTATTTGTGTAAAGGCTTTTATTTTATCAGGAGCCAAATTAATAATTAATACCAGTTTCAAACAATTTTCATGTGGAAAAGTTTCCAGGTCCCAGATGGAGTATGTGGTGCAAAGAGAGTCCGGAGGGGAGAGGCTCTTCCTAATCCAAAAACTGCAGGAGACCTGCTGTGGCTCAGGCTTGAATCTGAATGTGGATCTTCTGCATCCTAACTGAATGTCGCCGGGTTCAGGCTGTTCCTTAGGAGATTCGCATTTCTGGATCAGAGCAAGAGGTAAATTCAGTTGGTAGCTCATAACTCCAAGCAATATTCAGTCAGAGGGGTGGTGTCTTGCAGAATCCCAGATCTGATCGTGTATTTGATCATGTCTTAATTAGCCACTCTTCTGTTTATAGTGAAATGAAGATGCTCCAGTGCTAATTAAGGAGGGTCTATTAAGCCACATAGAAATGCCTTCCTGATTTAGAGCTTAGACACGAGTTAACTGGGCATCAATGGCTCTGCAGTGAATGCCCATGTACGTGCTCTGTGGCAAATGTGAATTTATTTACTTTAGCTTAGCTCACAGAGAAAGCAGGATAAACCAATTTAAATTTGTCCTGCCTGGTTAGTTCATGTGAGGTATATTGATACTCTTTGATAGTATTTAGATTTTGTTGCGAAATCAATAGTTAAGTATACATTTTACGTTAGCCAAAGGAGCATGTTTGCTCCTTCTCAGGACCTTAACTATTAGTTTTGTTATTGTACTTGTTAGAGCATTACTATATTGCACTAAACAACATTAACTAAAATTATAATCACAATCATTATAGTTCACATTGTATTAACTGTTATATTGTGATAAAATGACCATATTATAACATTATCAGTGATGGTGTGTAGTGATACACATCCATTTCTGTAAATAGGTACATTCTTTGTAGAGCAATGGTAGGAACATGATGGGATGAAAGACTTTAACAATTGCAATGAGATCAGCAGAAGGAGTAAAGATCTAAAAATCACTACTGAAAATCACCCCTTAGAATTTTAGATCCATGAAATGGACAGGAAAAAAATTCTGAACTTCAAGGAGTCCGTAGTCACCCCCAGAGAAAATACTGTTTCTACAAGCTGCAGAGGGGATGAATTTGGGCCATGTCTGTTTTCCCCAGTGTCTTGAAACAAACCCACATGTACAACAAAAGTGCCCATGCAGAGAAGTCTTTTGAGCTTGACATATTTTATGTGAGCCCTTTATTGTCCCATTAAAAAAATACACAGGATATTAAATATAGGAAAGAATGTAAAGGGTCTCGCTAAACCAACAAAACCAAGCGAATTCATGAATCCCATAATCTGTCCCTTCCAGGTTGTTCAGTGTACACTGTGATACCTAATGTTTGGACTACTGTAATTCACTGACCTAAGTGAGTGAGTGAAGAGCACAGTATTTCATCTTGAGGGGTTTTTATTCTTTCCCAGAAGATACTGTTAGTAGCATGAAAAAATTGTATTATAACAAAATTGTATAAAAACAAATTCCCTCCCCCCAAGCCAATACGTGTTGTTTTACAGCTGGGAGGCAGAAAACATATTGGTTGAAAACATTACAATATTTAAAAACCACATGGAGTAGTAAAAATTGGAATGAGTCCTCTAAATCTTCTATAAAATGGTTAATCAGTTGATCCTTAACAACTGCTATGTACAGTACAGAGAGCTTATAATTCACAAATGCAGGTTCAAGCAGTGTTCCCCAAGGATGGGGAGAACAGATTGAAACACTGAAAAGAAAGAGGAGGGAGACAGAAGGAAAGAAAGAATTAATAAAAAGGTCAAATTCTTAATTTGCTTTTTTATTTTGCCAATGATTGTTCCCTGTCTCTTAACGCTGAAAAAAATCTCTTCTCTCACTCTCTCTTGATGGAAAAGGAAAAAAATCAGTTGCAATATATTTTGGAATACTAATTACTGAAGTTACTTGCTACTTTTTTCATCTCTTCTAAGAAATCCTGCTACATTTTTCAAAATTTAAAATCAAGGGCTTGCCTGCAGTAAAATAAAGGGAAGATATATAGATATATATATATTTTTTCTTTTTATTTTTAATGACAGTCTAACAATAGTCACACAACTCACCAGTGCATTCCAAAAATTTCATGCTGTCATCATAAAAATCTGACTGTAGCAGAATCTGTCTGACACTAGACATAGCCCTAATGACCCTAAACTCACATACGATCCCTGGTGATCAGAAGAAGAAAAATACGGTAAAAATAGAGAAATATGTAAACTGCTTAAGTGACAGAAAAATATTCTCTGGAGAATGTCATTCATTTTTTTCCTGTCTTTCACAACTGTCAGAGGTACTAGCTCTCTGAACTTGCCTTTTGTTTTGTTTAACAGGAAGCATAGGAGAATTTACTAGTCACTTGGAAAGTAAAATTAGTGATGAAGTCAGGTCATTCCCCCATTTCTACAGTTACAACAGTACATTTACACTATTTAAACAGGCAGCATAACACAACCCTTTCCACTTTTACAAATGTTGGTAGTGATGAATTTCTCTCATCAGACTTCTGTTTCCTAGGGTTCATTTAACGAGAAATTATGTTTCAGTGTAAACCAATAAATAAGGTTTTACATGAACACAGGAAAGTCTTAACTGAATCTCACATGCATTTAGACAAAAAAAAAAAAAGTCCTTTCTATGTGCTTTTTCTTTTTTTGTGTGTTAATACGAAAAAGCTTGATTTTAATTGTGATTCATTTCTAGTATTCCTATAAATTAAGTAGGGAGGAATTTATAGGATTCTTTGAAAGTTCAAAAGCATTCTAGAAATATTATTCTAAAGAAATAAAGAATTTAATAGAGTTTGATAAATTTTTTGCCATATTGTGTGACATTTGATGTTTTTACCTCCAGCTTTTGAAATCAGCCTGATAATAGAGACTTCTTTCTGTCTCTCTCAACTATAGAGATAAGACTGAAAATATGAATCTTAAATGTGCTGACCCTAAAAGCAATGAGAAATATCACTGTAGTATAGCTTTGAATAAATTACTGACACTTTAAAGCCAATTGGTGTTTAATTCATTATGGTTTTTAATGTTTAGAACAGTAGTCTTTCTGGGCTGTGTTTTGTTTAGCCGTGCCATAGCAATGTGTTTTACACATTATCATGAAGACATTGATTTCCCTGTGACCTGGGCCTCTCCCATGCTTTGGTTGGGCTCCGAGTACCACGTGGAGCATTTTCTTTCAGGTCCTCCTTCTCCTCTCATGGGAACTCTTGAAGAAACATTTGGCTTTTACGGAGCTCTTCCAAGGTGAACAAAGTCAAACTTCCTTATGAATGGCATAGATTGACAAATATGTGAAGTTCTATTACTAAAAGAATACAAAAAAGAAAGACCCATATGACCAAAGACCTGAAAAGAAAGTCACAATTCAGACATGCAAAGATCCTGTATTTGGGGGAAAAAAATCCCTCTTATCTGAAGAAGGGTCTGTCCTTGTGAGACTTGGAAATACAGGTGTTGAGGGATTTACATCTGTGTGAACAGTAGCTGGACAATAATCCATCAGGAAGAGATATTATTTTAGTTGCTGATTCATCAGAAAGATTGCTATCCTAGTCTCCAACCAAAGAAGGAGAAAATGGGCAAATTGTCAGCTCAATACAGTCCTAAGCTGTATTTCAGCCAGGGAGGTGCGTTCCCAGTGAAAAGTAGTTTCTTCCTGTATAACTGGATATCTCAGCATACCAGGAGCTCGGAGAATCAGAAACAGACAATTTCAAAACCAGGTTTCCTGGTATATAAAAACTTCATTAAAGCTACCAGAAATCCTGTACTCAAAGTGTGCTGAGGCGAACATCAGCATCAGTGAGTCCACTCCCTCCTGATCAAACTGTGCACATCCTCATGTTTAATTGTAAGAGTTTATAGGCCTGCGTCCGCATCACTGTAGTATTTTATGCCTTGCAAATATTAACAAATCTAGCTTCACAACATCCTGAGAGGTAATGCCAGGAAAACTTCATATAAATATTTTAATCTCTCTTCTTGCAGTAGAACTTTCACTTCCCTTACACACATCCTTTATGTTTGTTGAACTTGTATTTATAGGTCTAAGTTTTCTTAAACCAAAACAAAACAGTAATTTATCTAGTTTATTTCTTTCAAAATGGTGTTCTTAAAGTACATCTTGCAGATAGATTATCTGTCCCTCACAGCAAAGCCTCACAATGGGAGTCTAATAATTGCTCTTTTTCTAATTTCACTAAATGAGTTATAATTATTTTATGTCTGTTTTATGGTTACTGAATAGTATTAACCTAAGCTCTAATTATAATATAGCTTTCAAAGAAATGTATGGACACTAAATTGATGGACTGCCAGCTTATGTAGGAACATCACATAAAGCAGATATACAGCTAACAGTTTAAGGCATAGCATGTTAAAATTCAGGGGCACAACTTGTTCATGAATAAGTAACAGGGTGTAAATTCCTTGACTGTCTTTTTTAGTGGATCAAACAGAGAAGGGCACGATTAATACTTGTCAAAATGAAAGTACAGTTAAAGTTGAATGTTACTTGTACCCATAGGATCGGAAGTCTCAATCAGAGTCTGAAAGCCAGGTTAGTCAACACTGTAATGGTAATGATGGATACTACGTCTGTTTTCTTCTAATTTGCCCCGTATTAGAGGATTATGAATGTTACTGCCACAAATTACTCCATTGTTTTTCACGTATGAAGTGATTCTTGACCAAATATTTTGCAATTCTCTTCTCGTCAGAGGTGGTTGAAGGTCAAAATGTTAAGAATCCAAGATTTTAACATCTCTGCATGTTTTATATAGCCTCTACCTACCCCTGCCAAGGCGATGTCCGCCTGTAGGTTTGCAGCCGTGGCCCCTCATCCCCACGCGTCCCCGGAGGTGACAGCATCTCCTCCCGACAGAGCTCCCCGCGGCTCCCAGCTCCCTCCGCACACTCGGCCGCCCCTCCCTCGCCCAGCCACGGGGGATTTGTGGCTTGCTCATGTCAAAATAGAAAATCAGACCTCTTAGGGCATTTGTCATCCCTTCTCTGGACAGGTCAGCAGAAAGACGTTATTTGGCCCTGGAAACTCAGAAGTGGTCTTCAGCGTGGTTTTTCCTCTTGCCTTTGGTATGAGAGGCTGCGTTGGGCAACACCGACTTTCTGCTGGTCAACTTAACACAGCTAACAGAACGATGCCTGACCACCCCCCCCAAAACCCAAGCGTACCAGAAATAAATGAGAATTTCCTTCCCCAAAGGTGATCCTTCTCTTTTAGAGACCCTGAATATGTATGACACCCATTCATTCTGGATTTAGATTTTAAAAGTCGGGTGCAGACTTGTAGTGCTGTTTGAATTAGCTTCAGACTAAACAAATTAGATGTGTAAAACACACCTGGCTCTTATCTAGCTAACAGTTAAACCTTAGACTATGAGAACTAAATAAAACCTACGAGCCGTTTCCTGGCCACTATGTGAGATTTTCCATTAAGTTTATTTTTTAAGCCTCAGTGTCTGTTTCTTAATTACTTAAAGGTCCGTGGATTCATTCTGTTGTATGAAATTGAATATAAATTGTTTACCAGACTTAAGGGGGCAAGGAGATTATGCACTTTCTTATTTTTAATATTTCTCTCTCCTATCTGCTGTGACTGGACAGAAATTTCAAGCAACAGTTCTTGGAAAACATATGGAGATCAGCCTGGGAGTTTTGTAAGGTAAGGGACCGGCCACGATGCCAGGATGTCTGGCTGCTGCTTCTGCTCAGCAGCTCTGCATCCTTTATGTTTTGAAATTATTCTATTGCAACCATTTTCAGTTTAGTTTATTTTGGCAATATATCCTTGTTTCTAAAGGTGTCTACACTTATTTAACTACAGAAAATATTTACTTTTCTAAAGGGCAGCTTAACCTTTGTTTAAATTTGAGGTGAGCGAAAGGTCATCGTAATTATTTGCTGTATTATTTGTGTCACATCTGAGTTACTATGAAGGCTGAACATGCATTGCCCTTTATTAGGAAACTGCTTAACAAAACGCAATATAACCACATGTTTTGTATCCAGCAAATATTTTATTGGAGCACTGGCTTTTGCCTCTCTCGGGCTCTGACTGAGAACATTTAAGTTAGCAGAAGGCTTACCCAGGGGATGGGATAGAGATGGGTGGTTTGTTATGGCAGCTATAGCCACTTTGTTTTAAATATCTTGTAGCTGGGTAAAGGGGAAATTGGAGTTCAATGCTTCCTGGTAAAGAGCTGGAGAGTGGAAATTGCTGTAGTGGTGGAGGTATTATAGCTAAGGTGGATTAATGGGAACATCGCACTGTTTCTGCTAACAAAGGCTCACTTTCCCATAAAGTTCCCAAAACATAACTTCCCCATAACTGCCTTGAGAGGTAAGGAAGTATAAGCATGCAATATGGCTGTAAGTTATAACTGAAAGTTACAAGGGGTGTTTTGATCACATTTACGGGTTGAGGCATTTATTTGTCTGGCAGAAGGCTGTTCGTGGGTGCAGGAGGCAGCTCCGCCGTTGCAGGCAGCATGGATGGCTGTGGCTGGATCCTCCTCAGCTGGGGCCGGTGTAATTCCCAGAGTGAAAGCCAAGATCACCCTCTTGTTTTGTTGCTGTTGATTCGTTACAACGTTTGTGGTCTAATGCTTACTATTTATGAGATGCTACATTGCATAAATAAAGCTGCCGCCTCTATCTTGATATGAAGTCGTGATCCAGTGAATAACGGGTTGCTAATCTCATTTGAGACAAAAACCTCAATGCCTTGCCATAGAAATTGTCTTTGAAGTAGAGCAAACAAACATTTAGCTACCCTTAGATTAGTATGTCTGGTAAGACTAGTATGACTGAAAAAGTTTCACCTGATAGTGCTCACACGCAGAAAAAATGAGAGCGTCAAACAAGTCTTCAGGAGCAGAAGTGCCACCATGAACTTACGTGGATGCACAAGTAGTATAGGATTCAGCATTGAATAATACAGGTCACATTGTGATAATGTAAAAAGGAAATTGTTTAAATGGATAGAAGGTATTACAGCAGCTATCAAAAAAAGAATCACATCCTTTTTTAAGGCACGAGTCTTGTTTACGTCAGTAACAAACTGATGCTGCTCTCCTACAGAGAAGCATGCAGATGCAATTGGGATTATCTCAGCTCCAGGCTGTGTAAAATGGGACAGGGAAGAATATGAGATCCAACCAGATCAGAAAAGAAACTGGAATTTGGTCTAGGCAGGAGGGGTGACTCCTGTATTAGCTGGGAATGTACATCTCATCTTGGATGACCTGCCCCTCTGGACCCAAAGTCCATGTCCTCAGCAGGAGCCCGGCTGCTCCAGTAATAGACAGATGCTTTGAAAAGCAGAGTGTATGTAGAGACCAAGCTCCAATTTAAAGTCAAGAAACTCTGCTTGAATTTGTTGCTTGGAAAATATCCCAAGAGCAGCTTATTGTGATAGACTGTGTGTAAATAATCAGCACCTCCCAAGTTACTCCTATGATAAAGCGTTGTAGCTGGGAAGGGTTACTGCTTCATCACATCACTCAGATGGTTTTATATCTGCATGGCAAAGTAGCAAATATATATGGATCTGGAAGTGCTTGATACATGAGATATACAGAGCACAGGGGTTTTTTTGTATTTATGTATATTTATGGTCACTCATTAAAGGAGCAGTGACCCTTTGATAGATTAATATAATGTGCTTCAGATACAGTAGCACAAGTAAAATGACTTTGACAGTGAATCCACTTGTTGGCACTTGAGTTGCTATGCAAGTGGAAGAAACGATAGGCCTTCAGTTCGAAACTCTTTCCTAAAAGTCAGCCTGGCCGCCAAAGTACACTGCTATATTGAGTCAGCCCTATCTTTTCAGTAAATAGAGTTTTTGTGTCTTTCACTCAACAAGTTCCTTTTAACAACATCCATTTAAGAACATCAAAGAGAAGACGGAGGTGGCAGGAGATAGCCAGCGATCACTAGCCAGGACCGGATTGCATAGACCTTTAAGGGTCAGGTGAGAGTATTGCTCCATGGAAATACCGATGCGAGCAAAGGGAAGCAGAGAGACGTCTCTGCGCGACCTCGCGGCGGGAGGCGAGCGTGCGGTGCCGTGGCGGAGGTTTGCGTTGGCAAAGGTCCACCGTGGGAAAGGCCGTGCTGGGGTTGCACCGTGCCTTTGTTGTTCCGCAGATAATGCGACAGGGGCTCAGCTGGAAGCGATGCCATTTTTTTTTTTTCATTGCTGAGGATAAAGTCAGATTTCTAACAACACCAAAGGCTTTAAAAACATTTTTGTTTGCGTTTTCGAAAGAACTGCCTGCAAGACAGAAGTCTCAGATCAGAAGTCGTCTTGTAAAAATCCTGGGGAGTATTGTTAACCCTCAGTGCGCGTTTGGTGATGTGTCAATCTTCTAGCGATACCGCTCGTGCTAGGAAATCATAATTTATTGAGGTCAACGGGTTAATGGGCTGGACTATGTGCTACCAATTGGTAGACATAAAATATATTTAGTCCTGTGACATACCTAAAAGGTTTTCAATAGAGGGAGTCTCGTAATAAAACGTGTGATGAGTCGTTCTATTATTTTTCTCCCAAAGCTTTCTTTTCTTTCAAAGATAAAGGAAAAGGGGAGAAAGTTGATGTTTGAAATCAAAAAAAGCTGGGTAGCTGTTATGTTGCAGATGTGCGTTTTATAGTTTAATATTTTTTGCGTGAAAAAGCAGTTGGAATTCTAAGCAGACATGATGTAGAGCAATTTAAAATTAATAGAGCACTTCAAATTTTTAGGAGCACTTTAAGTTAGAAGTGATCTTGGTTTTGGGCAGGCTTGGTGTAGAAAGATGTAAAATTATGAAAGAATTCCCAATATAAAAGAACATATTGGTATAAAGGCAAAAACTAATATAGCAGATTAGGACAAAGTAAATTATTTAAAAATGCAACAAACCAAAACTTCAGAAGACAAAATTTGTCTTACTATATTCTTTCAGTATATTTATTTGGCTTCCATTATTCTGTTATTTTAAATATCCCATATGAGATGGAAGAAAGATTCTCAGAGAAGAATATTGAGAATAAATATTAGTGAAAATGCAGAAATTCTGCTCTTGCCCGTGTGTCCTCCTGTGGGCTGACCGTCCCTCCCGCAGGGGAAGCAGGTTATTGATCAGCGCAGGGGAGGTATCCGCCAGCCCCTGCCCGTCTTCCCTAGGTGAAAGAGCAGGGTGATGAAGAAGGAGACAAGCTCGTTATTGAGTCTCTCAAAGGCCACAGGGGCAAGGCTGGGCTAATAAATTCTTTTTTAAAGTAAGTAAACGCTTGTGCTGCCTCGTGCCCTCCCTGTAGCCTAGCGCTATGTTTTCTGTGTGCTATACAACTGTCCAGATTTTCCTCCTCATCACAGATGTTTTTCCTACTGGGTCAAGCTGGACAAAGTTTTTGGTTTGCTTTGTTTGGTTTGTTGGTTTGGGTCGTTTTTTTATTTTTATTTTTTTTTCATTATTATTATTATTGTACCATCAGCAGCATCCATACAGCTGGAAAGAAATGGAGTATTGGAAAATATAAAACTGCTCAGCTTGCCAGAGCGTGGGGTGATAAGTGTGAACTTTCCCCGGAGGAGCCTGTGCTTGTGGCAGGCGGGAGAAGGGAAATCCCTGGGGCTGGAGGATGCCCACACGGACCAAAGGAGAGTCTCCCTGGGTTGACGGAGGCTCTAACACCAGCCTTAAATGCTTGATCTATAGCACATCCATGCAGCATTTGATTAAACCGGGCCTGAATTGCCATTTGAATTAATCCCATTACCAGCTTGTCTCTCCAGATCAGTTATTTCAGTACCAATATCCATCACGGTCCTCCAGAAACTGAGGAGTATCAGTCACCTGTCATGCCTTTGGGGCTGGCATCGTAGATCAGACGCCAAAAGCACACAGAGAGCGTCCCAGACAGGTACGTACAGTCTATAAGAGAGAAACCGCTGACCCTGCTCAACCCGACGGCTGGGTGAAAGAAATAAGGGTAGTCGGGAGGGCAAGATGTAGGAAATCTCAGTTCTTTTCCCATGGGAAACTATTAAACGTACCCTCAGTTTTGCAAAACGTGGGTGCTCTGTTAAACAGGGCCTGTTCTTTCTAATTCTTTCTTTACCAAGTACCTCACGTAAAAACATGACCCTCAATTATGGTGCACTGGTATGATACAAATTATATCATTATTATCCATAGCTATAAGGATAAAATCTTTAATGGGTTTGAAGCACTCCTCCACCAACTGGAGCACAGAATAAATATCTGGATACATAGATTTTAGGCACTTTAAGCTTTTTATTGCATCAGAAAGATCAAGTAGCTCTGACTACTGGATCCCAAATAAGTTCATTGCTGCAGTATTCCTGTGAGTGATTTAGTAAGTAACCAAATATTCTTGTTACTCTCAAGAAATTAAGCATAATGTATTATGTGTCTCTTTAATGCCTGGTTCATTATACTTTTGTATTGATTTACATTGTTTGCTATTTTGACGTATACTTTTTATATTATGAAATGATGTATTTTGTGATACTGCATAGATGTTCTTATCCCATTGGACAAGGCTTGTTGCAAACATGATAATGAAAAAAGCGATCCCTCCCTCAAAGCCCTGTCCCCTCTACATTTATTACAGTGACATAGATCGTCATGTAGTGGGGTTTTTTTGATGACTGTCTGTACATGCAGACACTCATGTCTACCGCACAGGAAAAAATCCTGTGTATTTTAGTAGGGGTACAGCCAACAATATTTTATACAAATAACGTAAAACCTATTAAAATTTAATAGAGAATATGTTTTTTTTTCTTTTTTTTAAGCTATTCCATATATTTTTGTATATGTGGTATGATTTTATGAGCTAAACTCTAGTGGATAATTTGGAAAAATCTATATGGAATTACAAATAATTTTTCCCAAAGTGTTTTGTTTTATACATGCATTATAAATATATAATTTCACATGTGCACACTTTATTTTTCTTACTTATATTAAAAATGACAAAAAGATTTCCAAAGCAAATGCGCTTTGTTTTATAGCTAAAACAAAGAAGGAGACCGGGGAGTCCCCTGCCTCCTCTGAACGGGAAGTATTTTGCTTATCAATCTGTA
Organism: Haliaeetus leucocephalus; assembly: GCF_000737465.1. NCBI lineage: Eukaryota > Metazoa > Chordata > Aves > Accipitriformes > Accipitridae > Haliaeetus > Haliaeetus leucocephalus. The sequence continues at coordinate 7,411,451 of NW_010972887.1, read as the reverse complement.
CACAAAAAATGTGTTCCCCCTCACATACCTTGAAATGCCTGACTTTTCCCCATTTCCTCCACTCCAAACCGAAATGGCAGAACTTCTGCAGAAAACCCTAAACCAAGTTCAGTCTTTAGATGTGCTGTACACATCGGCCTCTCTTTTCATGCCAGTGCCGAACTGGGGAGAGCTGAAGCGGTATAAAAAATAAGTAATTATTGCATGTGTCCCTTGCCTTCTGACATCAATTTCCTTATATAAAGGCAAGTCATTTAATAGCGGTGTTTTATAGCACTAAAGTACTTCCAAATGAACGGGGGAAAATAATCAAATGGCGAGGGCTGTCTTCTTCAGTTTGCATGATAACGCTCCACTCCGGGCCTGGGACTGGACCAAGGTAAACTGAAATAAGGATTAACTAACAATAGCAAAGGCTAATTTACAGAAACCACATGAGGAGTTCCTGAGCACAGCCCAGATAACAAAAATATTATCAACGTTGTTTACAGTGAAGTCAGTCAGTTTATTAGTTAGAGTGCTTCATTATGTATAAAAGATGCCAATGATAGTCTCCTAGTCAAAATAAACAGGCATAAAGTGTTCCACATATACAGTTTGGAGAGAACAGTTACTTTGCTATTTATTTAATAATTGACCATAAATGGAGTCAAAGTGCAAAGGGAAAAAAAAACCCTAAAAAAAGCAGCACACTAAGGGCTTTTTGAAAGATTGATAAATAATGTGGAATCTCAATTAGGCTTTAGAAGGAATGCAGATATTAAAAATTTGGTCAAGAATCTAATTAGCTGGAGGTAATTAAACAGTCTCACACGGGGTCATTAATCTTTTCCACAGACCTTTGATGTTTTGCACACTGTCTTCTAGTCATTAATAAAATTCATAACACTCCTCTTTGTGGTGTTTTATCATCATGTTTTTCTCTGTAAGAGCATAGAGCAAGTGTCATTGTATCACAAGGGCCTTACTTTAGTTAATTTCTTTTTTTCTGCTTGTTAGACTTAACTCTTTCTTGAACAAAATGATACCAATTTAAGCCAGAAGTTTTAAGACAGGTTTCAAATCCCCGATATGCTATCCCCGGTAGCTTTCAAAATCCATACATTAAGAAATAAACCAAATGTTTCTGACGCATCTGGTGAAATGAGAAACTTTTTTTCAAATCTAGTTCATCTGTCCGGTGCTTAATTTTGCAACCTGGTTCATATATTAGTCATATCCATTTCAGAAAAAGTAGAGGATTTTATTTTGCTTTCTTCCTTTACCTTAGGTTTCTCTTGATAGCAAGTCCCTTGGAGGCATAACCTGTAGTGTGCGGTTAATTTTAGTGGCGTAACCAGAGAGCTCTTGAGGACAGGGCTGTGATAGAAGTGAGGAATAATTATGAAAAAGAACTAAGTAAAATGGAAATTTGTTGAACGTGACTGATTTTATGTACAGTCTCAAAAAGCGAGCAGTACAGTACTTCAATAATGCATTATCCTGACATATTTCAAAGACAAACTGTGTTCAAGAATAGCTGAATTTAAAAGGCAAGAAAGCTACAAAGGATGCCTTTAGAAGATATAAAGATATGATTTCTATTACAAATATTAATATACATACATATATAGTGTGTGTGTTGTATATTTATGGATGTTTGTACTACAAGACCTACATTTATGAGCTGTTATGTAGAGTTGCATGAGTAAGTATAAATAGAAAGATATATAAATGGTTTGCTCATGAAATGTTTGTGTCTATACAGCGACATTTCACATTTTAGGCAAATACATTTCTGAAACAGACAAATCCATTGTTTCATAAAAGTATTTGTAGATTTTGCGTTTTGGTCTGTACTGTTTCAGGGATTTGCTTGTCAGTGGCAAGAACGTGTTGAGTCATTATAGGACGTAGAAACCGAGCTAATACTTTGCACACTTTTAGGTCGAAGAGCATGATGTAAAGCTGTATTGCATTACCTGCTGTGAGATGCATAAAAATACGCACCTTCCCTTTCTTCACAACAAGTGAAGAAATGTAAAATGGTCTTTAAATACTGTTATAAATGACAACAATTGAAAATGTTGATAGGGATCATTTTTGTGGTTTTTATGACGGATTTGCACAGCTGAAATATAGCAGATCTGTGCCTAAAAAGCTGGATGATCTTATCAGCTATTTTAGAAAGAAATCACACTTGATACCATTTCAGGAGCAAGAGATGTTAATGAGACACAGGAATGAAAATATCTAAGAGTATATAGTTATCTGAAGCAATCATATTCTGAACTTGTGAAGTGTTGTTCCGTTCATCTTGTATGTTCTGCCCTTGCGTGTTTGTCCGATAAGTCTCCGTCTCTACTTGGAAGTTGCTACTTTTTGCAACATCTTGTATTAATTTTATATCCAAAATGCAGCATAAAGCTGTACAGACCAAAAAAAAAAAAAAAGGGAAAAAAAAAAAAAAGGGGAAAAAAAAAAGGATGCATAGCTACAAGGCTGTGGGTAAAAAATAGTTTCTTTCTCAATTGAATTTTAAATATAAAATTTTATGTGTCATTTTCTCAGAGGAAGGAAGTGATAGCAATTATTTTTTTTCTGTATTACTGGGCAAAAATGTTTTCCTCTAAAAATATCAAACCAACTGCAAAATATTTGCAGAGTGATCTACTTAAATGTGAGTGGGAGCTGGACAGCAAGGATTGTTCTCTTCTGTGTTTATTTGTAATTTATAAACAAGTTCCGACAGTCTTTTTTTCTTTCAAAAAATAAGGAAGGGAATTTTTATACTTTTTATTCAGAATGAAAAATTGTTTCTTACCTACTTAAGACTATTATTATGGCTGGAAAATTGATAAAGTGATACCGTCACAAAATGAAATGATGAAAACTGAGCAGTTGCTAAGAGAAAGTCCTGCTAAAACTGCCTTTTTTTTTTTTTCCTTAATGCTCATGCATTTTCAGTGACTAATTAACTTTTCAGTAAGGACTTCATCTTTAGTGATTTGACCTAGCTTTCTTTTACAATGTGAACCACCCAATAACCTCAGGAGTTCCACCAGGAAAACAAAGGACAGATGATGATGTCCTTGTTACTTCCAAAGTAAACAAAGAATAAAATCCCACAACAACCAAACAAAATCGAGCAGAATTCTCAGGTCTCTAAGAGTTCTGTTTGTTAACATCAGAAATACACTAAAGCAGCCTAAATCTTCTTTAAAAAAGGGTTACTTTTAATAATAAATTTTAAATAAATTGCAGATGCTACCTTGTGACCTTTTTTCAAAGTGATGGTAATGAGATCCATAGGTGGTTTAGACTACTTAATAATAATGAGATTGATACAAGGAACGCTCACATTGGCAACAATTTGATAATTGTCTGAGCAGGAAGAACTAGCCCTCCCTGGTGGTTTGAAAACAGAGCTGAGATTTGAAAAGCTGTACAGAGCTCTTATTTAATCTGAGCAATTCTATAATGATGTGAAAAGGTAAGTGTTTTTGATTTAGTGATGTCTATATTTCAAGAGACAAGATGTTGATGATAAAGAAAAAAAAGGCAAAAGATGAATGGCTGGTTTCTGGAGACATCTTTTGGCTTAATATCTAACACCATGTATGTCTGTGTGCATTTCTCTCAGTTTTCCCACTAGTAAAATAGAATACTAATTAGATTTTGATTACAGTCAGTTTTTAAAGTGTGGAAGGCACACTCAGATTTTGCTATTAAAAACTAATGTAAGAGCTGGACAAAAGCCTTTGAATCTGATGTGCTCTCAGGGCTGATCAGCTGGAAAGAAAACATGTACACATTACTTACACATGTGGTACATTTTTTTTTCTGTGGTCGAAATTACTTGGGAGCTTCCTGGTGACAAATAATGAATCCAGCGAAACACTTCTTTAGACCCTCTCAGGAAAATTGGTATTTTTTGGCATGTTCACGGCTTAAAGGTTGAGGTCAGGATAAAATTCTTTGCTATAGGTACTGTAGAGTTTGAGGTTTGTATAAAAAGTCACTGGGGTTTACATAGGTAAAAATCTATAACGATCAGTCTTAAAACATGACATACAACCTAGAAATGCCCAGGGGTGAACCTGAATACTAATTTCAGTGACTCTGAATTCAGTCCGTAAGCGAAGATGCTGCAGGCGACTCTCCTAGTCACCTGGGTCACCCCATTGCAGACTGCCCTACTGGGGAACCAGTAGAGATAGAGCCCCGGACGAGTCCTCATCACTCTGTTGACCAGAAAATGTCATTGAATTCCATGGGTGGGGAATAAGAAACACCTTTATGCTTATTTAGGTATAGCAATTTTGGGGTTTAGTAGTTAGGATATAGTATATGGGTAAACCAACTACTTACATGACCTAGGGTACCAATATATTGCATTCATAATGCCTGTCCACTGGCAAAATGTATAAAATTTCTGAGTATAGATGTAATTTTTTAATATTTAAAATCCATTTTAGATACTGTGCCTCAACTTTTAACTAGTTTGGGGGTGAAAAAATGTTATCTCAGGAGAACTGCTGTTGAATTTACATTTATCAATGTGAAATTTATCAGTTTAGAAAGCAGTCCAAAATGCTGAAAGCATTTCTTTTATATACATGGACTGTATTAGACATCCTTTAACTTTAGGGAGAAATGTTGAAAAAAAAATGATTGCGAAGCTTTTCATGTAGAGGCAGTATCTTTATAGACGTGTGATTATTTGTGCGTTTATAGCATTAAGCTGTTAGAAACTGTGCACTGTGGTGGAAAAAAAAAGAAAAAGAATTATCCAGTGAATGAAATAATAAGAGTCTTCACGTAATACTGAATTTTAAAGAAATGCATTGTCTAACAACACGCTGGCTATTTTAGAACTGAACCAGATCTCATACTTAAAAAAGCAAGCAGTTACTCGGTAATGGGAGTTAAAAACGTTCAGTGAAAAGTTTCCCTGCAAAGTCTATAAATATCTATTAGGATGTCCATTAGATCGAATCAAATATTTCCTTTCACTCATTTTAACCTTCCCCAGACTGAGTTCTGTGAAGTTTTATGTATTCCTGCATGGAAGCTTCAGTCTGAGAAATGAGAAGACAAAGGTGTAAATCTTTTGAGGTTCAATGCCACCTCACAGCTTCCCAGTTAACCGTAAGGTCATCCCGCAAACAGCTGGGCAGAAAGGAAACGCGCGGCGCTGGAGCCATTATATCATTTCCTCTTCTGTTTCCTCTCCGCTACTTCTGCCAGAAAATGGCTAATAATGGGCTATTTGCATAGGGCAATAGGAGAAGGCAGACTAAAGATAGGTTTTAACGCCGAATTTCCTTTGTAAATGTAGTTATAAAAACTGGACTAAAGAGGGCAGGAGATACTCTATTTAAAAAATAAATGCAGGCAACTGGATAGTAAAACTCTATGGGGAAACAATAATATATATTTCAGTATATAATAAAGTGATTTATTTTCAATAAAATCTGTAAAACTGCTTTAGTTACTTTGACACCTTGATTAACTGGAGTTTCAAAGATATTTGTGTGTGTGTGAACCTTCTTCATACCAACAGTTCTGAATACTTTATTGCATCTGCTATTGAATATGTATGTTTTAAAAGCATTTGCTACACTGTAGTTTTACTGGATGTCAGGGACAAAATAGATTAATATTAGACCTCAGCCAGAAAGCATTTCTGTGGCAGCACATGAAATGTAGCACTCTTCACTGCTGACGGTCTCCCTGACTTATTTCTTGGGATGCTTTATACAGAGCTATGGGCTACGGGATAGATTTATTTCCTCTAAAATCACTGATTACCATTATAAAATCCACCCCTAAAATGTTTGTAGCCGTTGAGGAAATTTCAGATCTGGCCGTACCAGGAATAAAAGGATTAGCAAAGCCAGGGTGCGTTGTATATGTACAGTTAGAGGAGTCTTCCTATGGGCTATACGTTACAGAGGACAAAACTTTCTCTCTTGTCTCCTGCACCACACAAAGCAGTGTAGCGCTGATAAAGAGGTTATGCTGCACCCTGCAAAGGTCCCAGAGTTTTTGCTAAAGCCTCTTTTGGGGCCTTTGGAGAATTCAGTGCACATTACCTCACACCCAAAGGTGCCTAGCAGCAAATACTTTCTCTTACACTCAAGCACAGCAGGGAAAATTTACATCAGGAGGAAATCCTAGCATTGAGAAAGACTTTTTTTTTTTTTTCCCTTTCCTTAACACATGCAGTCTCTGTGAGAGCCTGTAGCTTAGCAGGGGTGGAGGAGGCTGTGGGAAATGTCTTTCTCCTCCCTTCTCCCTGCCCAGTGCATGGGGTAGCGAGGGTACAGACCTTATTTCATGCAGGAGCATCGTTGGGCTCTAGCTAGATGCTGGAGATACAGGAATCACCCTGCCAGGATGGTTTTCTCCTGCCCTTTTGGTGCCTTTCCCTTTATACCAGCACAAGAGTATATAGAGCATCTGCCATGCCGATATGCAATTACTGCATGCCCCAGCTAATCATTAAATAGCCTGTCTTTTTGGAAAGGATGGCTGCAGGTGGGCTGGGGGGGCACTCAGGTATGACAAGGCCTCACCAGAAGTTGAACCTCCTGATTCCTGTGCTTAAATAATATGGGATCTTTCCAGGAATTTTCTGGTGCTGGATGTGAACAAGTCACACACCAACATGAATTTGACTTCTACTACTAAATACAGTTCTGTTTCGATTTATTTTTTCCACCTCTGTGTATATACACTGCCTATATCTTACTGGGAAAAAAAATTGTATAAGCTGGATTTATTTTTTGTAAAAACTACTTAATTTCTACATGTTACATAAATATAATTAATTAATATTAAAAAATACTGACAAAACACACAAACATTAAGTTTTCATAACACTTGGACTTAAACAAAAAAAAGGTTTTCTTTCTGGAAGCAGAAGGGATTCATTTTTAAATGATTCACAACCCAACACCTTCAAAAATGTTGAAAATTTGCTGTCTTGTGTATATTGAGACCTCTGTGTTTTCTTGTGCTTGAATACACCAGAAGAATGTTGCTGTTGTTGGTTAAGTGCTTCCAGTGCATTCATCTCAGGCAGGATTAACAAGGAATAAACAAGACCTCGCTGCAGTTTTAGAGTAACATCCCAGAAACATCAGTATTTTTGTTTTCAGAGTTAATTTTAATAAAGACCCTCTTTTTGTGATATCAGAAGTACAGAAAATCAGAACCACGGGTTTGCTTCAAAGTCCCTGTTTAACAGTACTTTTTTTTTCTACAGCTTTTTAGGTTGTTTTAGCACTGATGTGTGTCAGTCCAGTGAATGAACTGAACAGTAAAAGACACGTTCTTTGAATAGAGAGAGATTAGAAGCTTGACTGTGGAAGAAAAGTCCAAGAGTAAACAAAGGTTGCACGATTCCCTTGGGAAAACACTCAAGTTACATGTCATGTGTTAAATGTTCTTATAAACCTCACGAAGTTGGTCCTGTTTTGTATTTCATATGCTCTACGACACTCTTGCTAATATATCACTACACAGAGCTGAGAGGAGAAAGACACCAAAACTGTACAGACAACTATGCATAAAAGGAGCATTAATAACTTCCAGGACTTTTTCCCAAGGTTGATCATAATTTACTCCACAGAATTAAAGCTTTTTTTTTTTTTTTTTTAAGATGTCAGAATGCTAAAATGAAAAGTATGCAAAATTATTCCAGTTTGAGATGTAAATTATGCTGCCAGAAAGATGGGTGATATGTGTAATGGAAGAATTAGGTCTCTTCGACTAAAGCAGATTCTGGTAAATCATAAAATATGTAAGGAGTCTGTGGCCAATCCTGGATTTGCTAAAGTGAATATAAATGTGACGAGCATCTGATGGCATGATAACTTCTGCCCTTTTAAAGTTGTGAATTTCCATGTACAGACAATTCACAGCAGCACGGAGACGCGTGTGCTTCGGGCTAAATACCGGTCGGAGGCGAACACCACATTCACTTCTGAAGGCTTTTAACTATTTTTGACACTGTTTTCTACTGATGCGTTGAACTGGAGGTCATGGACGTCTTCTTACTTCTCAATACTCATCTTCAGGTGCAGGCTGCAGCACGGCCAAGCCAGCCCTGCTGTGCGGGTTTGCAAGCTCAGGCCCAGGTTCAGGTTGTCCCAGGAGGTGAAAAGAGCAGTCCAAAATTTGTGCGTGGTTTCATTTTTAATTTTTCATGCAATAGGACCCTAGCTTTACAGCCTTAATTTGACAACGGCTGCAAAAACTTTTTTTTTGCCATCATGACTGGCTCTTTCATGTAAGATGGTTTGTATTTTTTGCATGTCCAACAAGCCTTCATGTCTCCGCAGTGTTTCTGTTTGTCTGAAGCCCAGTGTTTTACCTGGTCCTGTGTGCTCATACATCCTTCAGTTGCCCTAGGATGGAGAGCACACTCTGCCCCTGCAATATGCTAAAAACTTTAATAACTATTCCAAGTTCTTGGGCTGTGACCAGAATCAGGAAATCACTGTCCACCACCTGAATGATATACAGAAGGCATTTGCTCTGGGGAAATAGTAACCGGGAAGTTTTTGCAACTTTTATAGCAAAATATAGTAAAGCTCAAGCTTCTTTTACCAGTTGTTGAATAAATTCCTTTTGTCTGTGTTTATGTATATGACATATATATACACACACACAGATATGTATAAAATCTAACTCTGAACTTTGCTTCTTTTGCTTTTCCCAAAGGCTCTAGAGAGTATGCTTGCAATCATCAATGTTTTCCCAGATTTATGTTGAGTTCACCTCTCACATATTTGTAAACTAAAAAATAAAGTTACTGTGGAGCTTGTTTGACAAGCTTCTTTTGTTAGTGGCAGTACTATGGCTTATAATGTTTATTTCCAAGAAACGAAGACATGACAGTGTTTATGCCCATAGACTGAAGCCAAGTTTCCTTCTTTGTTTTGGCATATAGAAACTCAGGTTTAGTATCCTCAAGATGCATAAATTATGCAGGTTTGACCACAGAGTTATAAAACAGTGGCACTCATACCTTCCATTTATGGATGATTTAATTTTACTCTCATATCATCTCAAAACTCAGTCTCTAACACAACTTTTGAAAAACTCAAGGTGCTAAAACTTGCTTTCTGTTCCTCCAGGAAGGAAAGCTGGAGGACAGTAGCTTGCTTTGAGGGCAGGAAGGAGCAGGCAGCTAGGTGATGTGCCAGCTCTCTGACCCAGTTCAGCATTCCTTTGCACCACTTTCCCATTTGGCCCTTTGGAAGTAGCCTGTGAAGAATTCTTTTAAAAGAGAAATGCTGTTTTATCCTCGCGATCCATGACACGCTTGCTTTCCAGATTCCTGTACTATAAGGCAATGCATCGCATTTCTAGCATCTATGCCACATCCTAGGTATTGTGCTCTATCCCACAGTATAGGCAGATCTATTTTGCTATTTTTCTGCTAGAATTTGAGCTTCATAGGCCTAATATTCTCAGATTTCTTCTTCTGCAGTATTTTTGATACATCGCAGGTCCATGATTTCAGGACATGTCTGTCCCTTCTTAACCACCGTTCAGGACAGAGCAGCTTTGTTCGGTGATAGTCTCAAATTATTTTGTGGAGGATTAATTAAATCTGTGATTCTCCATTGAAGTGGAATTCCTATTCTCTTTCGGGTGTTTTAGTCAGATTTTGGACATAATTTGGGTTCAGATCTGGAACAGGGGTCCTGTTAGCAAGGCCCTTAAATGAGCCAACAACTCTTCCCTAATCATATCTGCTTACTCATTCTTTAACACCTTTATGCTATGAATTCTGTTTCCATGTTTACGTGAAGTGTCAAAATCTCTGGTTTTATACAGTAGTTTCATAGTTGCAGTCTCTGTCTTTCCTAACTGAAAGCTCTTATACAAATGTAGTTCATCATAACACTTGGAATTAAGAGTAACTTTGTCAGTCTTTTTGTTTTTCTTTTTACCCTGGCCTGCACTGCTTGTGGATGTAAAGGCCATTTAAACATTTATCTGTTTTTCCCCCTATTTCCAGAGCACTTCAACTCCCACAAGCCCTTCCATCTTCTGTGTTCTATTCCAGCTCTTTAATTTCTTTTGATTGCTTTTAGTGGTGCTGTATTCACTGACCGCTTAATGCCTAGGTTAGGACCTGCCTTTATTTTGCACCACTTTGCAGAAGCTAGGCAGAAGACTCACAAGATCTCTGCAGCTTCTTCATCAGAGAGACCTTCAAAACCTCATGCCTTTGTACCTGCTTCCCTGACCGTATGAGGTGTCCAGGGCTGCTGGGAAGAAAGTTGTTTAAAGAAAGTCTTCTTGTGGACTGAGGAAGCTCACGAGGAACTGGTCCTGTTGACCCCTTGAGGCATCATATCAACTGCTTTGGAAGGACAAGTAGGTGTGGGAGGTAGTAGCAGAGGCATTTCTGTAATGCCCAACCTGAAACTCACAGGGAAGGGAGGGCAGGGAGAACATCTCCTACGCCTTCCAGCCCATGGGACACAACTTGAAGGACAACTGCTTGTCACTGCCATTTCTCAAGGATGGCAGCGGCCACTGGATACCTGGGACTTCTCCAGCAAGCAGTTCCAGCCAAGCTTGGGACAGAGTCTGACAAGAAATCCAGAGGAGCCACTGACTATCTAAATTAAGAGAGTGACAGGTTGGACCATGTGAAATGTGACATCTGTGGGAACCCTCCGAGCCCCGGGTTTGGAGCCAAAGGTAGGTTGAATCCTTCAGGAGGGGGCAGAGGAGAGATGGGCTTGTTTCTCTTCTCCACCCAAACCACCGGCTCCAGAGAAATGAGCAGCTCTGTCCTCTCATTTGCACAGGAGGAATTTCACTCTAACAGGGCAAACTGCCCATCAGATTGCATCTGTGCAAAACCTGGTGCTTCTTGTTACTAAAGGAGTATAAATAAGTAGTAACACAGAGAAGCCACCGTGTCCCTGTGCTTTGGTGTGCATTCATCAGCTTCTGAGTTAGCTGGGTTGTCGTCGCAGAAGTTTGCTATTGGCCCTGTGAAAAGTCACCCAAACTATCACAAACCTGTGGAACATGCAAGGTATGGACTTTTTCTACATAGAATATCCAAAAAGTCCATCCTCAGGGAGCATGCTTGTACCTTGCACGGCTCCTAGATCTGGTCAAGCTTGGTGGGCACCAGCCTGTTGCATCTGCTGATGTGCTCATGAGATGAGTCCTGTCCAGGACTGGATGGGAGCCAGGGCTGAAAGTCTGAGAGACCTGAGGGGAGGAGAAGGTGTTGATCAGGCAAAGATAGTGAGGCTGAACGCTGGGTTAATAACTGGAAATAGGTGGGAATAAGGTAGTTATGGACTTGGCACCGGCTGGGCTGGCGGTATATGGGGGAATAGTGAGGTTTTGGGGACAGGGTTAGTATCTGGGACAGGAACCAGCGTGGAAGGAAGGACAAGGATTCAGGCCTGGCAAGGCCATAAAGAGGAGCAGCAGCAAGTACATGAATAAAGGGCTGTGGCAGGAGAGAGAAAGACGCGATGAAACGGTGGGAGAAGCGAGAACGTGGAACGTGCCAAGTAGTTCTGATGCCACATGACAAGGATTTGTAAATCCATTCCTAAGGAAAGCAGATGTATATAACTGTGTATTCTGTGTGTGTGCCTGCCCTTCCCTGATAGTTTCTAAAATTGTTGGCCAATTTTAGCCACTGAGAGTAAGGGTCATAATGTTATTAATTTCCTACAAACTTCATGAAAGGAGGCAGGTGGGTAAATGGGGTAGGCTCAAATTAGCGAGGAAAACGCAGCATTACTAGCTTAACTGTGACGAAGTGAGAAATCCGTGCTGGAGAGAGGAGGAAACCATACTTCATAAATGCTTCTTCTTGTGGAACCACTTGTGTACCACTGATCCACTTTATTAAACCAAAAATTACACTGAAATCTTCAGGCTGCAAAGTCAGATACTTCCAACCTGATATAATTAAAGTAGCCTTTGCATTTTCTGCTTCTACATTATGACACAGGGTGAAATCACACAATCTTGTAATATCTTCCCTTCGATCAGTGCACAGAATGGGAGCTCTTCAGACAATATATTATCCACGCAGCTCATCGTATATCTGAGTGTCTCGCATATTGCGCGCTCTTCAAACCTGACTCTGAAGACGTCATTACTAATTTGTTTCATTTGCTATTTGATCGTGTGTATCTGTAAAATATCTGAGTACTTTAGAAATGTTTGTTAATTGTCACAACCCCTAGTAGGGACAGCAATTTCTCTGCTAATAGATTGGGAGCTTTAGCATGGGAATGTTATCAAAGACCAGCTCCCCAAATAACTCCCGGTAACACGCAGATCATGACACTATAGTCACCGTGTTTGGAGCACACTTCCATTGACATTAGCTGCAGCTGGGAAGGAGCTCATATTTGCTGCTCCAGAAAGTTAGGGACGTAGAAATAACCGCCTGATGGGAATAGTTTGGTTTAGGTAACTTGCTTCACATCCCACCCAGAGTCTGTGCTAGAGATGGTGCATTTTCCTTCTGCATTTGTTATGCACTGTCCAACTTGTGCAACAACTGAGATTGATAGATATCAGAGATATTAAATATATTTATGTACAATTATGATTATACAGATTATACAATTATCGCAGGTTAATTCTTCTTTTATATCTAATCTTAATACTTCCTCAGAGCAAATGCTTGTTGTGAACTGAATAAGGAAAGGCCTGTAAAGAAGTGATCAGGCAAATAAAAGCTGCATCATAACAAGTACCAGGGTACAGAGTTAAAACTGTCCACCATTCTTAAGGTCTAAACCCTTGATTTTGCAGCACCGATGTTCTTGCAGAAATGTGTGGGTGAGAGAAAGGCAGAGACAGGCAGAAAGAGAAAAGAGAGAGGCTCTTACTGCTGCAGTTCTTCCTGAGTTCAAACTCATTGTAATTGAGTGTTAATTTTTCTTAAATTAGAAATGATTAAAAAACTGTGGCCGGGGTTGTAATGTGAGATGATCCGAAAAGGAGGGTTTGCTTTTGAACCACTGCAGAATGAATTGCAATCTTAACAAAGTAAATGGCTTGTAAATATATCTAGTAATTGTGTATTAATGGAAACTGTTGTGCACACACTGCACATGCCTCTTTGTGGCTGCAAAATTTGACTGTCATTCAGAGATTTGATTATAAGAACCTTTTTTTAAGAAGTCTGGGAGGAATGGAAAAAACTCATGGTTCAGAGCACAAGCCAGAAGAGAGTCAGGTCAAGGATATTTTTCTCTAGGCAAACTATTTTATAATAGCTCATTTCAAGGCTTTGTGTTCTCTCTAGGAAACACCCAGCAGTGGCCATTTTCAGAGAGAAGATACGGTTCTGACCTGGTGTTGTTATACCTTTGGCATTTTGTGATACGGTTTTGTAAGACTTCCTCATTATAAAGAAGAAATTGCGCTATGGATTTTAAGTTAAAACAGACAAATATGTAGACAGCCTACAACATAATAAGGTAAAGATCAAATTCTACCCTTGCTTAAATTCAACCATCTCATTAACATTAATAGGGCTGCATGTGTAACTGATAGCAAAATTTGGCTAGTAAACCTTGAAGGACTTCAGTTTAAAAAGAGATTTTTATGTACAGGCCAGGAAAAAAACAGCTGAAACTGATAAAATGCAATTTATATCACCATAACGACAGTGCCTAGTAGTAAGATGTTGGATTTTTTTCCCCTTCAAGTGGGTAAAGATTGTTCCCAGACTGAAGCCTTCATCACAAGCCAACTTGTAACTGCAAGAGAAATGTCTGAACTGGTGAGTTAAGCCTTGCAGACCTTTTTTTGATGCTGGAAATGTTAGCGCACAGTCATATGGTGCAAAACCCACCGTAGTAAGTAGGGACTTTGTCGGTGTGGCATCTGCAATATCGGGAAGTAGGATCATCTCTCTGTTGTAGTTTAACTTTCCTCTTAAATATATCTGGGGGTATTGGGATCCTTTTTGCAGGAAGGTGTCATAGCTTATGTTTTACCTCCATAAATAAGAAAGTCTCAGTTTTAACACTGCAGTCCTAGATATGTTCTTAATGAAAAATCTCAAAATTTCCATGCTTAGAAGAAATTTTGGAATTGGCCTTTGTGCTTCCACTTCCGGCACAAATAAATATGTGATTGCCATTTTCACATTATTTATTTATACAGAAGAACAATGATGTAGAGAGATGGCAGTTGTGGTCAGAAATGTTTCCATTCACAGCTGTGGAGTCAACATTTTATTCTGTTTCTCTGAGATGTTAAATATCAGAAGTAGTGTGTAATCATGGGATAGAAAAAATGTAATAAAACACTGTAGCCCCAAAATATACTTTTATTCCAGAGGGTAAGGCTCACAAAACCTGTGAAGTCTTGTCATTCCCAGTTTTGTGCACTGACAAACACAACTTTCCTGCTCTTTCAGCACATCTTCTGCTGGTTGGCTATACCTAGAGGAAAATACCATAGCCATGAGCTATAAAAGACATCCAGTATTTTCCTTATAATGTAACATGCAAGGAGCTCAGGCTCCTCTTTGTTATGCTTCCAGATCAAGGAGCTGTTTCAAACTGAAGGTTTTTAATTATTGTTACTCTGGTAGCAGTTTAGATGAGATGTATCCCTCACATTCCCAAATATCACAACCACCAGAGATAACAACTCCCCTGTCCAGCACCAGATACAGAGTGTGGCCCTGGGAAGGGACTCCCAGAGCCCCCCGTTGCCCCCCCCCCCAAATTCTCAGCTTGCCCAGGCCTCTACGAGTCAAACGCAGGACCTGGCAGCATGTGCTTTCCTTTCCATACCTGCACGCAGAAACGACACTTATATTCAAACACTTGGCAATACACATTACGGGGTGTTAGTGCTACGCAATCAGCTGCTCGCAAGAGTCACGAAATCTCAATTAAAACAAAGAAAATGGCATGTTTTTTTCTGTGAGCAGTAGAAACCAGGTACTTTAGCAAAGCAAGATAACTCAAGAGTTGATGAATAAATAATAGCAGTGGATGAATAATTTAAGTGTAGCATCAGATGCCTTGAACAATCTTTATCCTTGAAACAATAAAATGTGACCACATGCAGTATGATTGTGCGCCATACAGAGAGGCTATAGGATTAAAGCCCTGCTTTTGGGAAGCCGGACCATAAGGCTTCAGAAGATGTTGAGCAATATTGCATGCAGCACTTGTCAGGGAGCAAGAGCACTAAGCTCCCACCCTGAAGTTTAGAAAGAGCATGGGGCTTTTCCCAGGTTGTTATTCTTTGCCTCAGCTGCTGAGCATTGAGTAAAATGCTGTTAGGTGAAGCTGATTAAGGTATTTCAGCCACGTGTGGAATGGTGGAAGCTTAAATGCAGCTGACGTATAGGTAGGAAAAAGTTTTTCCATGTTTTTCTCCCTAAAAGAGGGGTGGAAATGTTTCACAAGGCGAAGGAGCCTTTAGCTACTCTTTGCTTTTTTTAATACAGCTCATTAACATCATTCCTTCAGGTGTTTTCAGTAATTGAAAATCCAGGCTCAGGCAGCCCTTCTGCAAAAGTCCCTTCTCTGGGTATGTGGTGTCCTTGCCGGTTTCCAGACCTGCCCACCACGACACACAGATGGCTTTTCTCTGCGGGGAGAGTCGCAAAGCAGATGTTTTGGTGTCTTTGGTAAGTTCTGTGGTAAGGGGTGGCTTTGGAGAAACGGGGTGAATTTGGGATCACTCGGTCTAAAGGAAAAGAAGGGTTTGACTGTGAGAGGGAAAGGATTGCTCTCATTAATTTTATTATATAGTTTATTTCCTGAGAACTCTGTTTTATTTGAAATGGATTTTTTTATATATAAATGGAGAAGCTTTTGAAAATGCCCACAAGGAAAACGTTTCTCGCTTGATCTTTACATAGTGATCTTCACCTCATTTTCACACAAAAGATTTTTGAAGGTTATTTGAATAATTCAAGACAAAAGTCTTCTTTCACTCTTGGAAGACATCTGTGAAGTAAGAAACTGTTGTACTAAAGACAAATTCAAGATGTGTAGTCCTGCAAAAGAATTTATTTCTAAAATTATCATGAGAAAATGGGGAACATAAGATCTCTTTTAACCTGGTATAGTCTGGACTAAAACCACGGTTCAGTTTTTGTGACATTAAACATTTTGGCAAATATTATCTTGGGCTTTGACTTGGACTGTTAGTAAATATAATGAAAGACTTAAGAAGGAGAGATGCTTCGTGTATTTTGGTGAGGAAGAAGTATGAGATGTATTCTCCAGCTAGATCTAGGTGAGGACATGTTGCTGAAGTGCTTATGCTAAAGGAGGTTAAAATAAAAATACACCTTGTGCCATAAATCCAGCCAGCGTGTTGTGATAAATAAAATTTGGAAAGTATCAGGTTTGGGTTTTTTTGAGTTCAGGAAAGTCTCAGTTCACTTTCAGCATGCAGACTGAAGTATCTCCTGGCTGCAGATAGGGGTACTTTTTACCATTGGCAAATTACCAAACTTCTAATAGTAGTTGAAATCTTATTATCAGTGTAATTAATGTTTTATTTACATTGTCATGATGCCTATTGAGATCTCTTGAGCTGTGATAATATTTTTAATACTCTGCAAGTTACAAAACTAATCATGTCGTCAAGAAGCCCATCATCGGCATGATTCATAAACACAGTAGAAAAGTAGAAGTCATAGGGAATAGGTTAGGGAGTGGAAACCAGCCTTTTCTGCTTTAATATCAGCTTTTATTTCTTCTTGTTTCTCTATCTTGCGCTACAGAAAAGATCTGGATTATGTGACTGGGCCACCACAATTAATTTAAACCAGGCAAATGCCACTGTTCATTTATATATACAAATACCAAAAGACAAATGAAAAGTCAGTCTAATTCCACTACAGTATTATTCTTCTTTTTTCTTCTTATATTGCCATAACAGTTAAAAATACTGGATCAAAAATGATGGGAAAAGTAAGATTACAACTTAAAAAAAAAAAACAAAACACACCAACCCCAAACAAAAAACTAACAAACCCAAAGGTCTAGCCTGCATATGACATTACAGAACTAAGCAAAAATAGATAATATACCTTCACAGGAGTGTAGAAATATTCCTGAAACTGGAATTGCTGGATTTATAGCGGGTGAAATCCAATGCTAGTCAAGAAGGCAATCTGGCTTTGAGTAGACATCTGTACATGTCTTTCTACACTGTTATCTTTGGTGTATTAGTCTTTATAGTGATTAGGTTGTAACAGGGAAGGGCAACAATGGTGCAATGTTAACAAAGCAAATTACTGTGGGAGAATATATTTGACACTGGAAGTCTGATCTCCGTGTTTTGAATTCCTGACCAGTTGTAGGATTTCAAATCCTCCTTCCTGTCCCTGAGGTTGAGGTTTGTTTAATCCTTCTTTCCTGTTAGTGGTTCAGCCGAGATATATTATAAGCAGGCAAGCAGGTGAGTGAAATAATTGTGGAAGCAGGGAGCAGGGCAAAGACAGAGGTCAGGACAGGTTTTTAACCCTGTTTAAATGCTATTGTGCTGCTGAAAATAAGAATCTGCTTCAGGGCAGATATCCCCCCAAAAGCCATATGAGATGAGGAAAGGGAAAACGCTCTTTGTGCCTTGTTGTCCTATCACCTTAAGCTTAAGGAAATGGATATTAGGAGGCTTATCATTTGGGAAAGAGCCTGCCCTGGAAGCAGCATGGATACGACAGCACCTTCATTTAATGTGCTGTCAAGGCTGATAATTAAAGTTATAGGAACCAAGGTAACAGTAAGTGAGAAAATGTAGTTCAAACAAATAACATTATATGGTAGCAAAAAAGAACATTACTGATACCCTTGCAGGTCCAAGGCAATGAAAACTTTTTATTTTTGTATTTTCCCCATAATCCACAAAAGACAAGACACGATGGGGAAAACGGGGAGTGGGGGGAATGTTGATGCTGCCCAATGCTTTCATTAAGGTTGTAATGGCACCTACATATTATGGAAAGTATTGGCTTAGAGACTTTGCAAATTCCTGGCAAAAGTTTTGGAGCTGTGTTGGTGGCTCAGTAGATGTTGTGTTCAGAAGTGTCTGTTGGCTTGAAGGTGGATCAAAAAGAATTTGTTATAAGCAGAGCCGTATGCCAGTTTCTGCATTAATATGGGAAAGGAGCCTTTGTATGCTATGATGTAAAAATATCTCAGTGAATAGAAAGATGGAGACCTTTTTTGTTTTAAACTTAAGATTTAGGAGTTGCATGTCATCTATTTTCTTAGTTTTGCCACAGACCTTTGGGAACATAAATGATAATTTAGGATGAGATTAATTTCATGTAACTTTAGTCACCTGAAAAAGCTTTTGGTCTAGTTATCTAACCAGGCTACCTCTATAATCAGTGGAGAGGAATTCTTCATCTCTTAGGGTGGTATCTATCTTTTCACATATTATAGGCCATAGGCTATTCCCTGAATTAATTTCAAATCCAAGAACCAGGTTTTACTTGTAGCATATATTTTTTAGAAAGAGATGAAACTGTGATGTTACTATTTTTGATACTAGGAAGCCCACTAGCAGTAGTGTGCACTGGAAGTTTAATGAAACTTTTTTTTTCCAAAAGTCACCGTATTTTTTAGTCTTAATCTAGTTTGGGGTACCAGTTGTTGGGTGGTGGTGTATCCTACTTGGCTGATATGAAGTGACCACAGTTTCTAGTTTGTGGTCCAACCCCCCATGGAAGGTTACTGATTGTGGTTAGTTCAACCTACAACTGTGAAACTTTTCTTATTTAGTCTCTTGACCGTTTTGGGGAGTCTTCTCTAAAACTCTCCAGTTTCTCCTGATTGCTTGTGAGGAGCTGACACCAGAACTACACATGGAATGTTTGAGCGGTTGCTGTATGCGTACTTGCTGTAATGTTGGTGTGTATCCTGCGCTCAGGCTTGACATGTCTGGGGATCCTTTTACGCCTGGCACTACCCGTCCTGAAAAGGCTGGTTTCTCAGGAAAATCCAGAAACCTTTGTATTAGTCAAATTTCCTAATCATTATCTCTTTCTCTAATCTCATTGCTTTCAGATTTGATGAAATCATAATTATACCTTTTCTTCCTATTTTTGGTTGATATTTTAGAGTCAGGACCTCACTCTCGCAGGGCTTCTCTAAAACTGCTTAATTAGGATACCTTATTCACAGCTGCGTTTTGAGGCATAACCAATTTTTAATCCATTTAATGTGTGTGGGGTTGATTGTTCTTTACTGTGGTTTCTTAATCAAAATGTCATATGTAAGGAAGTCAGATGCTTCACTGAAGTGTATTACATAAACATGGTATTACCTTTATCACCCAAACTCATAATCTCATTAAAAAGATCAGGTTCCTGTGACACAATTAGTTTTCCAAAAACCTATTAATTGTACTACACCTAATTCTTTATTAAATTGTGTCCTGTATTAGCCATTACATTACTTTGTCCCAGATATAGGTCAGGCTGACAGATATACTCAACTATTTTTGCTTTTACAGGGGTATGGGTTTTTTAATTTATTTTATTTTAATGCATTGGCTTTCTTCTAGCTACGTCTATTTTCTAGTTCTACCATCTACTTATGGTATTGCTTTCTCATTTTGTTTTTTCCATAAATAAAAGAGAAATAGTATTTAGCACTTTTGCCACATTATAATTGACTTTTTTTTTTTTTGAACAAAGGCTACTTGGGTTCTAGCAGTTTTCTTCTTCTGCATCTTTTGTTCCACTTACCAGTTTTGTATGGACTCTAGTTTCTTATTTATGTTAATTGCTGCCAACCTTTTTCTACTTTGAGATATATATGACAGCCTTAATTAAATGCCTTTATAAACATCAAGTTTTTTTGTTAGTTAAGTATTTCTGGTGAAACTTTGTTTGGGTATGCTGGACTACCTTCCCTCTGCATGCAGGTACTATTCTTTGTGGTTTGTATCTCTTGGTAAAGTAGGAAGTGTATAATAGCATGGAGTAGAAAAATATGAGTGAATCAAATTTCATCAGTGTTCCTTAAGTGTTTTGATTAGGTTTAGCATATAACTATTTAATCATGCTTTTTCAGTTCTCTCAGTTCAAAGTTGCTGACTTTTCTTCTTTAGAGGATCATACCGAAGTCTGCTCCCTGATTTCATACTGTTATACTGAAACTTAGAACATCGTCCACTTGGTCATGTGACCTGCTGTTCAATTAAAAAAGTGTGGTTTTTTTTAACTTCCACAAAAATGTATGTTAAAAATCTCCATTTGTAATTATGAAGTGGATGAAAACAGAGCAGCTTTAGTAACGTTGTGTGTGCCTTGGGGCTCTGTTCCATCACCAAAGATCCAAGGATTCCCTGACACACAAGTTTGTATCATCTTAGATCAGAGTTGTGGCTTGCAGTCTAACCAAGTGATTCACTACAAACTGAGGGCGATTAAAATGAGTTGTTCTCCTCAGTTTGTGAGAGGCTGCATGCCAAAATTAAGTGTTCTATGCAAAAAATTTTGAGAAGGGCACAGAAGGAAAGAGCTCATGGGCAGGTTTTGTTCTGTGACTGTTCTATTTCTGGGGCCAATTTACTGGTTTTTGGGGTTTTTTTCTTTTAGGGAAAACAAATAGTTACCATAGTAATAGTTTCTCTTTACCTATTATGCCTTATACATTTTTATCTCATCTTGTGATGAGTTCTTCCTATAGTAGTGGTTTGAATTTTGATGGACAGATAGTGTCAAACAGAGGACTGTTTCAGTCTCATTGTCAGAATTTTTCCATGGAGTTTAGCAAAAATACTCATAGTAGAAGTGTATCTAGGCTGAAACAAAACATGTGAAGGATCTTAAAGAACACTCCTTGAGCTTGAGCAGTATCTGTTGTGTCGCATTGCCGGTGCAGGGTATGTTTCTGGGGTAGATCAACCTGTGATTCCTGCACAGGTGAGTTTAGGTGCTGTAACTAGTAAGCAAAGAGAAGGCTATAAATAGGAATGCAATGCTTCCAGGATGTGGTGGATTAAATCGTCCAGGTCCTATTAACGAGTCTCTGCTGCATTAGGCCCAACTCATCCTTATTTTGATATTGCCTGCTTCAGGGATTTGTAAGCAGGGATTTGGTGCTGTATTACTGAGGCAATACTGCACTCAGTTACAGGTGTCACTGTGTACCTGCAATACAGATGCCAAGTTGATTAGAAGAGCACATGGAGCTCTTAACCCCTGTGTTTTTGGCTGAACTGTCTATGGCACGATGGTTTAGCTAATCTGCTCTTAGCATGTGCTTGCAAATTTGATTTCACGTTTCGCTACAAGTGCATAAGGCTCACAGACCTCGCTCCCGCAACTTGCTAGATACAAAGGCACTTTGTGTTCAGTAAATTTTCTCTGATTAGCTCTGTTTTTCACTAGAGACACTTTGAAGGAAGAGAGAGAGCTAAGTCTTTGGGGACATAGGACGAGAAGGTTATTGAGATGGCAACGGGTTCTTGCTCATGGAGATACGTTGTATGTTTGAGCTGGAGGCTGATGGATCAGAGCAGAGGGCAGGGAGCATGCTCTGCTCCTGCTAGGGCTCGTTGGGCTTCTGGTCGCTTTTTACCATGCAATGTAATTGCAATAGTACAGCTCCATCCTCCTCCCTTTGTGCCTCTGCTGGACCTGCCCAAATAACCTCCAAATATGAGGTTCACCCTCTGCAAGGTGACAGCCTGGCAGGGATGGACAGACCCTCGTAACCCCGGGCACGCCAGCGCAGGACACAGCCTACAAACACTCTAGTGTTCCTCATCCAAACCAACCTGAGACTCTGCTGCCATCCCTCTTCCCCTGCCCAAACTCCAACTCTGATATTTTAAATATTAAAACAACACAGAGAGGTAAATCTTCTTAACAACACAAGGAGAATTAAACAGGCAACTTCCCTGGGTAATAATGGAAAGTTTTGTAGCTAATTCCCTACACATACTGTGCGGAAAATGAATCCCATAAAATACAAATAACTTCTCCCTGAGCACCTGTAACTTCTTCCTAATATTTAAAATTTATTTACATTTCATTTAAATAAATTTTAAAATTGCAGCACAAGCTCTGTGTGCTTGCATTTCTGCACCGTGTATATGTATTATGGACCGCTTCGGTAGAAGGGGTGGTTGTGGAATAAAATGCAAAGGTAAAGAATAAACCAGTTTTGTCTTGCAACTTTGACAGCCTCTCCTGCAGTCTGGTCACTGCTTTGCCTGGGATTCTTAAAAAGAGTCTAAAAGCAGCTGAGAATAATCCCAAATAGTGCAAGTTCAAAGTAGGTAAACCACCAAAACCCTACAACAAAAAAATAACAATGTTTTTGGTGGTGTTTTAGGATGTGTAGGTACAAAATACTTAAATCTGGCTCTTTGTATGTTAATGAACATTTGCTGTTTTCTTCTGTTGTTATCCATTGGATTGCATTTTGCACTTGACTTTCTCAAAATTAAGGCTGTGTAGATATGCTGTGCATTTCGTATGATTTAATCCTATTGCCAGCACCAGCTAAGTTAAGCTTTTCAAGTGTGGGTGCTCAGGCCCTGATGGTATGGTGGCCTAAAAGGAAAATCTAGAAAAAAACCAAATTTTGTATCCATTTTTGTGCCCGCTTGGGGCAGGACCAGTGCACTCCCCAAGCAGAGCGGAGTTGGTCAGCACTGCTTTTCCCTATACATCGGCTCCAGCAGTGAGCCAACGCGTAGCTCACGCAGAAGATAAAATGAGACAACCAGCAGAAAAGTACAAAACAATACAATAAATAAATTGCTGAGGTTTGTGTTCACAGGCACACCAGCACTATTTACATGAAGTGATAAAATGGCTCATGGCATTATAGCACAGGTTATAATCTTGCTCAGGGTAGGTAGGCTTGTAATATTTTATTTGACCCTTCTATTATGTTGCTTTCAATGTTCTGGTACAGAACCAACCCAATATAATTCAATTCACTACTACTTTACCCTTCAGTTAGAGCAAACCTACAGTGAGCACACAAAGGCCACTGTGATGGTATCTTCTTTGATCTTCAGCTTGCTCAATCTACTTCCTACTGTGCTGGCTCACAATTTCATTTTAATAGTTAAGTAGTTTGGACATCATTAAAAGAACTGTGTCTGGAGGCAGTGATATGGCACTGATCAGTTTGTCAAGTAATTCCATTAAAAAAAGTTCACAGTTCTGTCCTGATATGATGTAGAGAAAATGTCTCATTAAAAACAACTTTTGTAAAATACTTTCACCCATTTCAACTTAAAAAAAAATGAGGATAATTTCTGGAGACTAGCTCTTTCCAGTCTAATACATCATCTTCTTTTAATCTCCACTAGTTCCTGCCTTTTTTTTCTAGCAATTATTAATAATTTTGTTGCTCTGCTTAATTTTCATAAGTGGGCTCAAATATATTTTTGGAAGCTCTACAAACGAGGGACCGGGTTATGATTCAGGCTAAATGCCCGTTCAACATGAAAGTAGGGTCAAACACAAGCCTACCAGCCCTGGGCAAGATTAAAACCCGTTTCTTCCAAACTGGGTAGAATGCAATATGGTCTGTAGCCTCCTTTCATGATTGTGTCCACAAAAGGAGCCAGATATGTATCTGCCAATGAAGTGATCACTGAATACCTCTAAATCCATGCTCCATCTTCTAACTTAATCCATACAAGTACCTGAGTTTGCTCCTACAGGCATTGCAAAAATGCTTGCAGACTCATATCAGAGCATTAGTTTAAAAGTCTCATGAATATTCTCAGCCTAGAAGTTTTCCTTTACATTGTCTCATTTTTTCCAAGTGATCTTTCTTTCTCAACCATTACCTAAGTGGCAACTGGGTAGTAATATGCTACTGAAGAGTTGTTTCTCTCTATGCCTGGGGTTTGGAGAAGTCAACCTGGAGGTAGTGACCTGTTTCAACCTTGCATTTTGCCTGATTTGAGGCCGAACCTAGCCTCTCGCAAATCTCAAGAAAACACTTACCTATTACATATTCTGAGTTGAGAGGTGGGTTGGTTTTTTTTGTCCTGACAAGGCTGTTCTACTTTAGCTAAAGACTTGCTTGCTGGACTGCAAGTGGACTGCAGCTTGATGGTTAATGTTATGGCTTGGTTGGTTGTGGGTTTTTTTGTTTTTGTTTTTTTTTTAATCTAGAAAATTTGGTGAGTTGGCTCCACTCTTATCCCTTGTATTTGTTAACAACAGTCTGTGGTGGGTTGACCCTGGCTGGAGGCCAGGTGCCCACCAAAGCTGCTCCATCACTCCCCTCATCTGCTGGACAGGGGAGAGAAAACATAATGAAAGGCTCGTGGGTTGAGATAAGGACAGGGAGAGATCACTCATCAGTTACTGTCATGGGCAAACCAGACTTGACTTAGGGAAAATAAACTTAATTTATTGCCAATCAAACCAGAGTAGGGTAATGAGAAATAAAACCAAATCTTAAACACATGTTCCCCCCACCCTTCCCTTCTTCTTGGGCTTAACTTTACTCCCAAATTCTCCACCTCCTGCCCACAAGTGGCACAGGGGGACGGGGAATGGGGTTTGGGGTCAGTTCATCCCACCTTGTCTCTGCCGCTCCCTCCTCCTCAGGAGGAGGACTCCTCACTCTCTTCCCCTGCTCCACCGTGGGGTCCCTCCCATGGGAGACAGTCCTCCACAAACTGCTCCACTGTGGGTCCCTTTCCCGGGCTGCAGTCCTTCAGGCACAGACTGCTCCAGCGTGGGTCCCCCACGTGGTCACAAGTCCTGCCAGGAACCTGCTCCAGCGTGGGCTTCCCATGGGGTCCCAGCCTCCTTCAGGCATCCCCCTGCTCCGGTGTGGGGTCCTCCCTGGGCTGCAGGTGGAGATCTGCTCCCCTGTGGACCTCCCTGGGCTGCAGGGGGACAGCCTGCCTCACCGTGGTCTTCCCCACGGGCTGCGGGGGAATCTCTGCTCCCCCTCCTTCTGCACTGACCTGGGGGTTTGCAGGGTTGGTTCTCTCACATCTTTTCACTCCTCTCTCCGGCTGCAGTTTCTGTGCCCCAGCAATTTTTTCCCCTTTCTTAAATCTGTTCTCCCAGAGGCGCTACCACCATTGCTGATGGGGTCGGCCTTGGCCAGCAGCAGGTCCGTCTTGGAGCTGGCTGGCGTTGGCTCTGTCAGACATGGGGAAGCTTCTAGTAGTTTCTCACAGAAGCCACCCCTGTGGCCCCCCCGCTACCAAAACCTTGCCACGCAAACCCAGTACACAGTCACGTCCTCAAGCCACTAAGCAGGTAAACAGAGCAAGTAAATTTGACTGAGCATGCCACTGTACAGTGAAATAGCTAAAAGCTGGTTCCAAAATGCAGATTATTTTCCTTTGGGCATAGTCATAAGGAGCTGAGGAGTTGCTGGATTACAGCAGCACGGGCAGGATGAAATGTTGGCTGACGTGAGGAGGTGTAGTAGTTTTCTGTCTCATAACAGCAGAAGCAGCCAGCTATAATCTCTGTGGAGTAAGGAGAAGAACAGAAGGGGACACAAGCTAGCTCCAAACCAATTTGCCTTGAGATGTGTCACTCTATTTTAAGTTTCTGTGTTTGCAATGGGACTTAAACTCGTCTTCTACATTAGCTGAAGATTATACAGGCAAGGGTGTTTCACTCTGCTGATAATGGAGAAGATAATATGCAGGCACTGATGCTTAGTTTTCAGGATGGTGTTTTTAGTTGGGCTGAGCTTACCGTGCCATATGGAGGCAGGACTTTAATCTGCACCTTTATATTAATAGTCTGGTTCTTAAAATTTTCACCTGATACACACCTATAACCAGGCACGTAAAGGTGCATACATTCACTATTTTAATCTGAGCTCGTTTGAAGACAGACCGCTATCAGTGCTGCTTGCACGAATACTGAGGTTCAGTTTAAGACAGCATTAAAAACATTGCCAGTTTAATCTTTCTGTCTATATTCTCTGATGTAGTTGTTTTGTTTGTCAGATGGAAAGTAGATTTGAAAGCTGGAGTTTAAACACAGTAGAAGCAATTTATGTCCAGCAAAGGCCATAAGGAAGGACTAATAGATGTATTCTTTCATCTTTTTACTATCAGAAGTTTTGGTCTGCAGTGTTGTTTTTGCCCTTTTTAAAAGTTCCTTTTAAAAACTGTAATAGGAATAGGTATGCAACTTTATAATTTCTGATCCGTTTGTCTGAGCAGGTATGTTTCACCTTTAAGGATAAGATATGAAATAATTTTCCATGTATAAATGAATGTGGATCTTCAATTTCCCACCCTGAGGAAGAAAAAAAAAAAAAAAAGGCGAGACAAACCCATAGAGAATACCTCGAGCCCTGGTACCTCTTAAAATAACAGATGAAAAAAGAAATTTGAAAGCAAAACGAAGAGATAAAGAAGCATCAGCCGCTCAAACCCCCTAGGTATTATACCTTCCAGTGTGCACCATCTGACTGACACACTTCTCCATATGCTGAGGAGGAGAAAGAACTATTCCCAGCTAACCCACAATTATGCCTTCATTATTTCTTTTTAATCTCCTCAGAGTTCCCATAGGGCCTCATATTTGGTTAGATGAATGTCCCTGCAACAGACCAACTTAGAGAGCTCTGCAAGTCTAGAAGAAAACTTTCATGTTATGTTTAGTGCAAATTTGGTCCTAAGCTTTTTTTATCTTCCCCTTACTCTCCTTCTCGTTCTGTCATTAAATAAATTATTTTCAGGGCTGCTATCAGTCTCTCTGATGGAGTTGAAAGCTTTGTTAGTATGGAATAAGAATAATAGACATTTCAGTAATAATTTTTTCCCCATTGTGTTTTTAGAGGTATTTCTTTTTAGAGTTTTTTACAGATGAGCTGATTTTTAGATGTAAAACAGGATTTGGCCTGCTTATATAATACTGTAACAAAAATCTCTAGATTTCACTGGAAGAAATAGTGGGACCTACTAGTCATGTCGAGTGTACTTTATATATTTCACACTCTGTTCCATGCAGATCTAACTGAGATAAAATGATATAAACAGAGATAAGTATTTTTGCCTACCTATTCTGTGTGTAAAGTTATTTTGCTTGGGGGCCCAAAGTATAAGCAGTATAGTATTAATATGGTGAAATTGCTACAATTATGTTGTACTCCTACATTACCTTTGATGTGATATTTTGCAAATTGTTCTGTGTAGAATTATTTTGCTATGGTTACATTGTAAATGTCATTTTGTGACGAGATATTTTGAGATGTATATAATGACTTATAATAAACTTTATGGAAGAATCATAAATAAGAGATTAAAATCTTATATATTGTAATGGGTTTTTTTGCATCATTTTTCTGTACCACCTGTCCTAGTTGCTTGTATTTGAGCATTATCTTTCTTTTGCACTTTAGAGGTTTACTTAGTGAATTTAGTGCGAGAAGAAGGTGATCGAAGGACAGGGCTGGCTCTCATGTCACTGCATGGTCCTTGCTTCTATGTGTTCATGATGGAGGTTTTCAAGTGTTGGGCTGACTGGTAAAACACTCAAATCTTCACTGACTTCGACAGATTTATTTTTTTTTAATTTTTTTTTCTCTTCTTTAAGTCCATCAGCCTCTGTCTCTGGATCTCAGCTTCTGTCAAATTTCTAGCAAAACCCAGTTGCAATCATATGTTTTCTGTTGTGGAGGCCAAGAAAATGAATTAATAACTTACCTTAGATTTTGTTAGTTTAAGGTAACATCTTTGTAGTTACAAGCCCACGCTGAATTTGAATGAAGTGATTGCTTTAAAGCATAGATCTCTGCAGGTTTTCACCAGGTCCAAGATAGTTATCTTCTTACTCCCCATTATTTTTAATATATGAATAAAAATGTGGGAGGTGGATCCCCAAAGGACAGGTTGCATCAAGAAATACTAAAGCCAAAACACACTGAAATACATGCAGTATTGACTGGAATAATTGTGTGTGATGAAGAGGAAAAAAAAAAAAAAAGAAAAAGGAAAAAAAAAAAGCAATTACAGTATACTGAAAAGACCACATTTCTGCATTTCCAGAAACTTAAAGAAGAAATAAAAACCACGTTTGTGGTTATACTGCTAACTGGAAGCAGGAGAGTATTGCTACTCTTGAGCAGGGTCAGACACAACCTTTTACTGTGGCTTGCGGATGAATGCTGCAGAAATACACTTAATGGACTGAGAAAGAGGGTGTTGAAAATAGATCCGTGAATGATAATTTGAAAAATAAGTTGCCAGTCCCAATAACTTTCTTGAACCCACATCTTAGAAAGCATTTATGCTATTTTTGGAACATTATGAAGTGCATCAAAAAGTGCAATCAGCTTTGAATGCAATAAAATAAAAATCAGGTTTGCAATTATGGTCTGGTTAAAATCTTCAAAAAGGGGGGAAAGTTTCTCCACGAGACAGAATTTATAATGGCTTTTGTAATGGGAGTAGTCAGTAGCTATTGGTAATCTTTGTATTTCATTAAGACTAATTGTCTTAAGGTGTTTTACTGGATTGTCCCTTACTAAAATTTTTATTTTAATTTTTTAAGTGGATTAAAGCCATAATTTTAAGTCTTTAAAGGACATTTTATCCCCTTAGATACATGCTGAAAGAATTAAAGACAAGTCAATAAAATCACGATGTATTTATTAGACCATAAAACTATTTCAAACATGACATGGTATGCCGCTAATGAAGGAGGAATTGCGCTCGGTCGGATATAAGAAACTCACCTTTCCCTATCGCCCTAGCCCGGGACATTGAGTCTTAAAGCGCAGTCACGGGGCAGGACTAGCCAAACTTTTTTTTCCTAGTGCTTTGGAAGTCCTGCAGATCTGTCTGCAGGTTGGGTTTCTCACGTTGTTTGTGTTTTATGGCATAGATATACTTGCCAGGT
This sequence comes from Haliaeetus leucocephalus, assembly GCF_000737465.1. NCBI lineage: Eukaryota > Metazoa > Chordata > Aves > Accipitriformes > Accipitridae > Haliaeetus > Haliaeetus leucocephalus. The sequence goes on along the minus strand of NW_010972887.1, from coordinate 7,382,590 downwards.
GGGGTTTGCTCTGGTGCTGTTTTCTTTGACGAAAATCAATGGGAGGAGAAGGCAGCTTCGTCCCGAGCAATTTGCTGCCCACCAGGTCTTTGCACCTCTTCCTCTCTTTGCCACCTCCTGCTGCTCGCCCAAGCTGATGTGCTGATGAAGTGCTGGTGTTGTCCGCAGGCTGACACAGTCACGACTAGAGGTTCGCTTTTCAACAAGCATGAAAGAGCAGGGAATGAGTCAGGTTAAAGATTTTCTAGGTATGGCTGGGCTGGAAGGAAGGGTGGTGGTTTATGCTTGTAAACTCTTATTAGAAGGCCATTTAAAATGTGTGTCAAGGATACCCCAGAGACCCGCCTTGCTGCTCTCTCCAGTTGCCTTTTGAAGATGGGAGTCTGAATACTGATATTGTCATTGTTCCTGAGGTAATGTTGGCCATGACCGTTGCCAGTGGATTTTCTGAGTCATAGCGCTCTTTGGAAAACAAAACATGGATATACAGCATGCCCTGTGTTTTCAGTGTGTATAATTTTCAGCACCCTTCCCCCATTATTTTTTGGTTGGGGGTTTTTTTTTTTTTTTGGTGGTGGTGTTAATCCAGTGATAACTTCTCTTGCAAGTTCATTCCTACCCCTAGGCTCAGTCTTTTAAGGACATACTGTGAACTGACGCTTAATTAACCACCTGCCTCCCCAATAAGAGCTTACTCCAACATGATCCTGAAGGAGCACTTGATAAAGAAAAGCCTAGTTTTGTTATTACAATAACTCATTTTATTTTTCTTCAGCACGCTTTGTGTCATAGCGGGCAGGGTTGGGGAATAGTATCTCAACGACCTTTTTAGGGTACCCATTTTGTACAATATGTGTGTTGGAGATGAAGGTTAAGGACTTTGAAAGAGTTAACTGAGATGTCATATAAGTAAAAGCAAATCTCCCCATTTTTAAAGTATAATCTATTTTTTTCATTGTCATGAAGCAAGACTAATTTAAGATTTGAAAGTCAAAGAATCAACCAATAAGGCATGATCTATGGACTTTAAACCCAGACTCTTGGCTATTGCTCTAACTCAAGCAATCCTTGGTTTGTTTAAAGCTGAAGTGCTTCAAATTAAACAGCTACAGCAAAATTAAGTTTTCAAACCTGGCAATGGAACAGATTTAATGAAATTTCTATTTAAAGTTGTGCTGTGAGGGTGATATTATGTACTCGTACCCAGTGCCAAGTTACGCGCCTGTGTATTAGGCGGAATATATAATCTTGCGTGGTTGAATTTTCGGGCATGGATATCACTCAGCAGAAGGAAATGAATACATACGAATAATATTCAAAGATAATTATGCTAGTTTTTCAGCCTAAATACCTTGGAATCTACAAAGACAGTTCATAGACAAAGGGGACACTAGTAAAATTCACTGCAATAGATTTCTCCATTCATAATGACAGGAACATCTCTCTCAATATTACTTAGCTAATGAAGGAATAGATCTGCTGTGAAGTTCCTAGGAGGCTCATTTTCTTGAGTACAGTAGTAAAAGTTAGCTGATGAATGACCTAAACTGCTTAATGTTTCTACTTATAACTTCTGAGCAGCAAGGCGTATCTAGGAGAGTACTGAAGGAGTTATCCTCAGGAGGCCCCAGTGTCCTTGTAGGTTGTCAGAGTCAATGAGCCAGGTTTATTTCAAATGGCTCCTTAAATGAACATTTATTTTGTGCCAGTAACACGTTTTTGATTAACAGCTCCTTTTGACTAATTTGCTTCCCAAAACAGCCCAATAAAGGACTCGTTTAAAACATAATTAAAAGCATGTTATTGCTAGTAGTTAATACTGATTAAAACAGGCATTAAGACAATTATCGTTGAAGGAAAGTAAGCACCCCGTAGTTAGTATAGAATCCATTCTTACAGTTTTTATGCATTGCATACAAAAGTGGGCTGCCTGCCAAATATGCAGAAGTTCTTATTCTGCACATAATTGTATCAAAATTTGATTCCAATTAATTTTTTAATGGACAAGCAATCTGACAATATTTGTGTTAGCTATTTGGATTTTGGTTTTTAGAATACATGCTCATTTTCAACAAGTTAAAGTTAACACTTTCTCCTGCCTGGTTACTAAATTGACTAATAAGAAAGAAGTATCCCTGTTGCTGTGCCTTGTACTGATACTTTAAAGAATGTGATTTCTTAACTGGACTGCAGTTTTTGCATCTTTATTTTGTGCCTCTGCAACTTTACACTATAAATTAAGCGTTGGTTTGTTGGTTTTTTTTTTTTAAATTAAAAAAAAAACCCCATGACCAAAATATTGACCGGCAGAGGTGGTAGTTATCTTAGGTACAGAAATGGAAGCTTGTCTGAAAATTGTAAGGTCTTAATGTTTTGTGGTGGGTGTTTAGGGGGTTTAGGGGTTTTTTTTTTTGGTAGCTGAGTGCACAGAGTCTTTCCTTCAAGTATATCCTGAATTCAGCAGAAAATGCACAGAGTAATAATGTCAAGTTCTTATTATTAAATTAATGGAATATTTTCCATCAGAGTGAAATATTAAAGATAATTATTTTAAAATCAAGGGCTCTAATTATGACCCAGTAGCTGCTTTACATTTACTGTAGAGAAAGGAAACATAAAAATGTGTTTGTCACCACTTTTAATCTTTACGTGAAAGTTCAACTTGTCATTTAACACTTGCACTTGTTTTGAACATCTTGATTCCTTAATTTCTGAGCTGCATTTGATATTATGCCATTGCAAATTGTAGCAAAGAAAAATGTATATCCACTGTAATCTGTTTTAATTTAACAAATCGGTAAGAATGGATGAAGACTTCTGAAGGTTATTTTTAACAGTTACTTCAAATGAAGTTTAAAATTCTGAGGAATTTTAACTAAGGAATTGCTTTCAATGTTGATTTCAGCTTTTTCTGCCTTACTTCAATATAGTATTAATGTAGGAGAAAAACCAAAATTATTATGCAATCTCTTAAAAATGGACTAAAGGAAATTTTGTTCTTATTTCCAAATGCGCATTGTACTGTGTTGGTGTTTTAATTATTTTTATTAAAAGAAAAAGAAAGGGAAGTGAAAACATACTAATGGTTATTTAGCACATAGTTTTACACCTTTTGCTGTACATTGCATGAGTGTGCTTTCAGCCTTCACATTCTGCTGGGTAGGTGAGCAGGAGCTGTCAAGGATCCGACACATTCTTAGGGGCCAAAGCTTTGAGTTTGAGATAAATGCTGTCTGGTATGTAGGGAGCAGAGTGAGACCAATGTGTCACTGGAGCTTTAAAGTCTGTGGACTTCCAAGGCAAGCATGTAATTTGCTTGTCATTGGTTTCTGCTCTGAAAGCAGCCTTCCAACCTGAAGTGGTTGTGGTGAGTCCAACATCTTCTGGATTCTAGGTTTTCACAGTTACATCAGCTGAAAAAAAAAAGAACGTTTCTCTTTCTCCTCAAATCTTAACACTACTAGAGATGAAAGCAAGCGGAGCTGAGCAAGCACAGGTTTGACAGGTATAGAGGATATAATGTTGATGCTAATCCTGTGGCTGATACCTGTGCTAATGGCTTTGGGAAAATAGCTGGAGATGGTGTGGAGCTGCTTTTCCCCATCCTGAGCTATTTCTAGGAGGAAGGTATGAAGCTTTTGAGCTTGTGGGCTGATGCTGAAAACAGACCATGTGCAATAGGTGGGTTTGGAACAGTTTTTTTTTCTCCTGGTGTGTGCCACACTGCCGCACGATGTCCTTGTGCTCAAACATGCTGCTTTCCCCAAACACGCCGGGATCTGCCCTCCCACGGGGGTCTGGGTCCTGCATCAGGGAGCTGAAGACACCAGCATCTCCTCTGCACTGACCAGCACCGACGACATCGGCGTTTGGCGCCGTACGCTTTGCGTTTCTATTTGGCGTACTGTCGTTAGCTATTTACTGTTTCAGTCCCTCGGTCAATGCGCATATGTCGCTATAACAGGCGTTCGTAGTATGTGCATTACATAGAGCTTCTGACAGCGTTGGCCATGATGGACATCGGTAATAGCCATAACATGCTATAACCACACTGGGCATAGCAATAGTGTCTGAAACACTGAGCAAAGGGTTGGAGTTCTGTGTCTGTTGGCAACAGACTGCTTGGTGTGAAACGTGAGCTTTGCAAACACCCCCACTCTGGAAAATATGAATTTTCTATTACTGGTAGACCATACCTGAAACAGATGCATGTGGCAAGTGATTAGTACCTTACTTGGCTGGTGGTCCCAGAGCTGCTGAGGCGCAACACTGTATTTGGATGCGAGTGTGACTTTTGTAATGTATAAGTGTGGGGAACCTCTCCCTTAAGCCAACCCCACATACCTAAAGTCATCTCTGAAAAAACTTGATCCTGCTTCCACTGTAGAACCTCGCTGCCCTCCTTGGGTGGACATGAGGCCTGTGATCTAGGTGGGAAAGACAGACCACTTAGTTATTTTTCCTCTTCAATAGACAATGGCATTGCATATAATTAAAATCTCATAAAAACTTTTTTCCCGGTTATTCTTCTGAAAATATCATATGTGTATGTAATCCTCTTGGGGGAACTAACATCTCTCTCAGTTTATCTGTTTTAATTAAACTGTTAGTTAATTCTTGATTCTTGGGTGTGAGGAAGGGAAAAGAAATCATCTGAAATTATTCAGTTACTATAGTTTAATGGATTTTTAACAATTACAGGATGAAAAGCAACAAAAATAAATAATACAGTTGTTAAACTAATAATGTAACAAAGGTAAAAAGACATCCCTGTAGGCTAGAAGAAGTATTAAAACAAACAAACAAACCCCAACAACCCTACAATCAAAGACTAGCCAGCCTTCTTGTTGTTTTCCCACTAGATGGTCTGGCTATTATCACTTTTGCAAGAACATCTGAGGAGTATAGGGCAGTAAGGGAGGAAAAAAATCCCAAGACTTTGAAATTGTAACAAATAGGTAATGGATGTTGGAATTAGTTGTGGACTAGAGGAGAAATTTGGGGTTTTGAGAGTGAATTAGAAATGATGGATTACTATAGTCTGTGCAAATGCCGCTGGTGACAGAAGGAGAATTGGTGAGGAAGGTGTAGCCCAGGCAGTTACTGCTGATGGAGCTTTGCAACCACGTTCTGAAACACAAAGACCGTGTTTCTCAAATTCAGAGGAAATAATATTCCTGGTGCAGAGCTATAAAACCGTGACAGCCTGAGAAGTTACGTCTCTTCAAGAAAACTGTAATTTAGGTAAGATTTATAGGAAGACTGTGTGAGATTTAAGGATAACCTGGTGTGAAGCAAGAGACGAAGCTCAAATGATGCTTGTACAGTGCGATGTTAATATTGTCCACGTGAAACAAGAGAGGCAACAATGGCAAAGAACTGTTGGGGGTAATAAGGCTTTTGGAAAGAGACACTGGCGTGCACTCCCAAGGGGACTAAGGAACACGTGAACACGACCACAAAGTTCTGGTTCTGACTGAAAACCAGGAAGAAATCATGTGAGATTTGGGGGAAGAATCGTTTCAGTGGACTGCAGAGATGAAGTGATTTCTATAGATTTGAGAGACAAATATAGGTCTGCCAGCAGCGCGAGGTGCTAGAGGCCTGCAGAGCTCCCTCTGACCTTGCAATGGGCTGAGGAGGACAATTCTGGGAAGAAAAGGAATGGAGAGCGCGTTGAGCTGGACTGCGAGGGGTGGTGGGACGCTGGTGCAAACGGAGGAGCCTTCTACTCATGCCCTGGGGCTCACCGGTAGCAGCGAGGAGGAGAAAGCACCCACCAGGTCTCCGAGCAGGCTGCAGGGATTGTTGCAGGAATGAGAGAGAACTGGGCAAAGGTTTTTTTGCAAGTGACTTGAGTCAGATAAAATAAAGCCCACAAACGAGGATGTGGACAGATAGCTGTGCAGAAACCTTTCTACTTCAGCCCTGCCTTCCCTTTGAGCTTTCTCTATTTGAAAGTTAAATTTCTAATTTTATTCAAATAAAGCCTGGCTTTCTTGTGTTGAAAAGACTTTTGGTCTTTAGGGATCTCGCTGTAGGTGATGGCTTCAGCAGATCCACTTCAAAGCTTTGGCGGATTCAGTGTCCTATCATAGCATATACTAATTAGTGAAGCTGTGGGCCAAAGTCCTGTGGGATATAACCCAACAGATACAATAGTATTATACTGGAATTAGTCCACTAAACCAAAACTGTAAACCTGCATGCACAGAAGTCCATGGCAAATTTCCAGTCAATTCCAGTAAATATAGGATTGGGACTTAATGAAGAGATTGGAAAAATCTTGTGACTATTCTAGCATTGTAAATAAAAAAGATCTGGAGCTCTTTTATATCAGAAGGGGAAAAAAAATGTTTGCTTAAAAACTTACAGTGTATTAGAATAACAATGTGAAACCACTCTATTGATAATAAGGCCTTCTTATATTTGCTCAATGTAAAAGAAAACAGGAGATGTATAATGTGTATATATAAATGTATAAAAAGGGGATTTCTCGCTTGTATGCAGAAGGGGAGAAAAAGGAGTAATATGTGAAAGAAAACAGGTGGGAAAAAGGTACACAGTAGAATAAACTCATTATTCACCATTTTAATGCATAGTAGTATTGCTGATGTCAGATGCATTTAACATTTTCTAGTCTATTATAAATCAAAATGAAGTACATCTATCTTAAAAATTCTAAATCAAAAATAGTAAGCTCTAAAAGTATGTGTCTTGACACCTTTGCTTCCACACCCACTCAGAAAGCAATTGCGTGTTTGAGACGACGTTATTGCTGTGGCAAGCTGCCTTCTCAGTTCTGCGCAGGCTAATAAGGCTGTGGCTTTGTTGATACATTTTAGGAGAAGAGTGTATTTGGAAGGAGAAATTGGATGCTGAGCTTTTGTTGTGATAGCTCTAAGACTCTGTATTTTGGCGTAGAGTTCTAAGACTCCATTTGAAGAAGGAAAAAGGAGAGAAACCAGCAGAAATGATTCAGGTGTCAAACAAAAATCTCTTCCAAGAATAAGATTTATTTCACTCTGTAACCCCTTGCCAGAAGTTTGTGTTTTTGGGAAATGAAAATTTCTGTCTTGGTGGTACTAGTAAAGCAAAACCAGCTGAGCATGTTCAAACAATGGACAGAGTATGTCTCTGCTAATTTTGAATTTTCTGGCTTTTGTCACTGTATGTTACAGCCATAATTATTATTTAAACATAGAGGTGAGCTGCAAAACATAAATGAAACTTTAGCTGAGAAATGCTGTATGAAATAAAAGTTCCTGCTAAGTTGTGCAAACCTTCAGCATGGCTGCATTTTTTGATTTATCCTTGTTTAAAATTTTGTATCTGCCATCTGAAATTACCCCCATCTAATGAGAAGATCCCAATGAAATATTTAGGTACCAGCAAGCAATAAGTTTATGAGGTGGTTGTTGGGGAATTTGGGCACTTCCACAGGTTGAATGGTGTGCAGAGATTTACTGTCTCAGCAGGGACTCTGAGAGCCTGGTCCTCACCTGAGAGTGTAGCCCCGTGCTGGGGGTGTTAGGCTTTTCTCTTGCCTTCCAGTTGGCAGATCGCTTCCAGTTAATGTGCAGCACTACAGTGTAACTCCACAGTTTTGTTCTTCTCTAGTCTGGAAATCTTGACATTTTTACAAAATGGCAATAGAGTCTTTTTTTTTTTTTTTTTTTTTTTTTTAACAAGACAGAATAGCCCACCTGTAACAGCATATAAAAAACCAAATCAAACCAAAAACCTATGCAAATAAAACCTCTATGTTAAAATTGATAATTTGGAATAATGTCACTTTACAACTGTCTTCATGTTGGCTTTCTAATGCAGGCAGGTTTGATGTTAGGACTGTTGATGGTCTGTAATGCTTGCTCCTCCTAAACTTTGAGAATTTTGGCAAGAATTGTTTAAACTGTTACAGGTTTGTTAGAAATGATGCTTATGTTGTAGGATTCTTGTATTTTAGCTAATGTGTCTTAGTGAAGGCAAAAGAAACCTTGCCTGTGGACACTCATTTCAATACCAGGAGAAAGCACCTGCAGTTGTCACAGATGTGTACACAGATAGTACTCAGATGTCAATGTGAAAAACACACTTGAAAAGCTAAAATATATACATGTTAGAACCAGTTAAAGTAAATCAATAAAAAGTTTCACATTTTTTTTTAAGGTAAGTGTATGTATGTATGCATGAAAAGAAATTGATGAATTTGTATTCCCCATTCCAGTACACTTTAACCATCTCTAGTAATCCAGCTTCATTGTTCCTACTCTGCAATTCTGAGGCTATTTCTAGCCACTAGTAGCCCCTATTTGTATATCTTAGAGAGCGCACAGATGATATGCCAGATGTGCGTCAGGCTATTTCCATCCCTGATGTATTTGTCAGGCTGAAGGAAGGAAGAAGCCTGTCTTAGTATCCAATTGCAAACCTAAACTGGGCTCACACTAGCATGGCAACGATGGAACTTGTCTAGAAAGGCAATCTAAATTGCTATGACAGATTATGACAAATATTTCATATTAACCCACTCAAAACTAACGGGAGCCAGAGAGACTATAGCAAAGGTTCTGGGATCTTGATCTGGACTCTTTGTTACTTTTACTGCGATATCTCTCTGCTGTTAAGTATATCTGCCTTGGTGGTGCTGGGTTGTGAGCTGGTGATTCTGCTGTGTGCTTTGCAAACACCTCTGTAGTGTGTTTTAATTGTGAAACTAGCTCCTTTTCCTCTAAAAATCTTATGCATATGCTTAAAACTGAGGTTAAACTGGAGAGAATGCTTTCTTTTGCTGTGCTACACCAGGAGACAAGAACTCCATTATTTTCCCTTTTTTTCTCTGTAACTGGGTGTGGTGTTTTGCTGCTGATATTTTTTTTGAGTGAGGACTTTGGTTAGGAGCAGTAAGGGAAGACCAATGGAAAGCTTGAAGCAGGGAATCGGGTCACCTCTCAGACAATCTCGCATATCTATACAGTTAATATAAAACGATGAAGGGGCTTTTCAAACTAGGTTTATTCAACCTTTTTCTTATATTGTAGAAAGAGGCCTTTCTTGCAGCAGCTTCTGTGCTGGTTACTTAAACACACCCCAATGGAAAGCAAAACCTTTTCTAAACATTTGAGAGTCCTTTCGAGGTGCCTGGCCTGAATTTGGTTCTAGACCTGGGAAAAGCAGGGTTACTTTTGCACGCAAACGGTGGGCAAAGTGGATTTCAGGATGGATTAGACATGAGACCTGCTTCAGTAATCATCAAAATAATTACATGAGGTGCCTTCCTTAACTGGAGGGAAGTCTGGCCTTTGGGTAGTTTTGTAAAAGCTGTTCTTGCATTTCTGTCCATGAAAAGCAGTTCTTATGTCTATCCTTAGAGATACCCTTTTGTTTTATCTGGTATATCTGTTCAAGTAAGCTTTAAAATGTTATGAAAGAGAATCCTGAATAATGAAGAAAATTCTATTGGTAACAGTAGGCAATATGATATTAAGTCACTGCCATTCATATGCTCTGGGTCTCTGTTGTATTTCCTTTTTTTTCCTCTGGAACAAACTAAACAGGCTTTGGCAACACAGGATCTTATAACATCAAACTGTACTAAAGGCAGATTTCCACAAAGTGCTTGCACAGCACAGAAAGTTTAAGTGTTGGCACTGAGACAGGTTTGTGTGGTACAGAAGAATTCTTATATTTGAATGTTTCTATCTTACAAGCCTTTATATGTCAAACTTTAAGTGGAATTGACTGTTTATCCCAGTTGATTTTGACTAGTGACGCCTTCCAGGTTGGAGGGCGCTCACTTCACTCTGTTTCCCATCAGCACTCCTTGACTACCGGCATGTGGTGCCAATTTGTTCCTTCTGTACAGAGAAGAAAAGAAGTTTGGATTTAATTTTAAGCCTTGACACAAGGTTTAATTTGCTAAAAAGGGGAGCTGTGCCATTGTAAATCTTGGAGGAGACACCAAGGTTGCAAAAATTGTCAGCCCAATCTGTTTTGAGCACCATTTCAGTTGCTCTATTAAAGGAACAATATTCCTTTTCACAGCTTGTTCAGCTGTATCAAACCACACAGGTTAGCGCGTAGTTGGCTATTTTTTGTACCTTTTATTGTTTTCTGATCAAGTTTTTATGATAAGAGGGAAATTTATGTGCTGAAGATGGTTTATCAATACATTAGATAGGAGAAAAAAAAAATAGTTATTCTGTTCCAGTTGACTGAACCTCAAAGCATGGCAGCTTATGGCTTTGCCAGAGAGATTTACAAAGAGAATAAAATAGTCTTCCTATTAAAATCTCCCTAGACTTATAGAAGTAAATACACTGTCGATCTACTACCATTCTTCTGAGAAGACAACTGTGGTAGAACTTAATATTGGCACGTGTAGGAACTCAAGTACTGTTTTATTACTGGTGTTGAGTCAGACCATACTTAGCTATAAAGACTAGTTGGCCCTGTGGGCTGATTCTGACCTCAGCTAGGATGTTATAAATGGTCCCTCATCCTTCACTGCTTTACACTGTAGAAGAGGAGAGAGTTTAGCATGAAAATCCACGTCTCTCCTGAGAATGTGAACTTGGTCGTTGACTTCAGTCGGGTCAGGGTTTCAGCCTCTGTCCTAATTCTTTGTAAATGTTTTCTGATCCATGATGATATTACAAGGGAAGGACAGTATGACGTGATGGGATTTCGTAAATATTTATTTGAACTAGTCTGGTTTAAAAAAAATAATAATTTTGTAGTTGGTTAAAACTCAGAAATTTAAAAGTAGACTAGGAAAGCTATAATACACTAATGTATATTAAACCTATACAATCTTGCTTCAGTCCTTTTTTGTTTTACTTTTTAAGAAATGGATGTCTGACCCAATAGTTCATTTATGCTCATCTGTCACCTAAGTCCTTTTTATTTCTTGGATTAAGTGCTACAGACCTAATAAATCATAGCTGCTCTTTTGGCACCATTCCAGCTCATGTTGTCAATCTGGGCAATGTGCATGTGTAATGTTTTAAATCCTGCAAAACAGCAACTTTTTGTTAACTTTTAACTTTGTGCTATGACTGCCTTAGCTTTCAGGATAGCTTTCATTTTTCCATATAGCCCAGGTGACTAACAGAGTGATTTTAATACCTAAAAAAGTTGTTTAATTATAACGTAAAAAACTTGCTTTATTCTAAAATGTAAGGGTTATGGTATCTTGCTCCTTCTGGTACTTATTCTTGTTATGAAGAAAGGCTAAACCCCTTCTGGAGGCAGAAAAATAAACCTCAACGAACCCTAAACCCCCTTTTCCTATCTTATATTTACTGCTGTTTCTAAGCTACGTATCTTTTTGTGTTATTAACATGTGTTTTCTTTTTTCTTTCTCTGATATGGTTGACTGGGTGGGTAGATGTATATACCCTGAAATGTTTTTCAGTATTAATCAAATCGAACTGTGATGTAGTATCATAGAGAAAAGAGGAGAAACTAGAGATGTGCCATAAACCGGACCATTTATCAAACCACCTGCTTTCTTTTGGGCGTATACAACTGGAGCGAAACAGGACCTGGTTCTAAATTTCCAATGGCGCGGCGAGAACCGCTAAGGCTTTGCCAAAACAGAAGGGAATGTGGAACCCGTTTTGTCTTTGCCTGAGAAACAGGGTGGAATTTGGGGCAAGGCAGGGAGAGCGGGAGCCGTGGATTTGTCCCCGTGTGAGCTCGCGGGGCAGCCGCGAGCACCTCTCTCCTGTGCAATTCAAATCTCATCTCTTATACCCCTAAGCACAAGCGTTTTGATTCTTTCCAGACTTAAACCCGTGCTCCATGTTGTACATCACATGCCTGTTCCAGATTACGGGATTTATGGAGAGGAGGTGTTGGTTACTTTGCAGGAAGCCGTGTAGCCAGCTTATCTGTGCACAGCTCCTTACTTATCAGCTCTGTCTCCAAGATCTTTTTCTCCTCGTATTTATAATAGGATAGCTGCTACTCCTGAAGGTGAAAGGAGAGCGCGGGTTAGATGGGCTTCTACAGCCTCTCTGATTTCTCTCCGTCCTTCACTCTAACTCCTTAGTAGAAAGATCCCTTTAACTCTTTCGCTGCTCTGAGTCCAAAATACTCTTTTTCTGAGTTGCTAAGTATCACTGTCCAACATATGTTTGATGGAGTTACGGGCATTTTTTTTAATCGCACATAAAGACCATTTAGAAACAATATGCTACTTCTAAAATTTAACCTGAATTTGTGAAATTCTACTACATTCCAGTAAAGAAGATAGATACTGCAGAAGAGTCGATTAGCCTGTGATTCATCATTCCCATTTCTAGAGCTCAGTTTACTACAATATCCTTGAGTTATGTTGGTGAGCATTATGCTTTTATTGCAAGGGTTTTGCATTTGCTGAGAGCAACATAGATCTCGGTGCGCGGAGCGGTCTGTCTGCTTGTCCGTCTGATCTAGACACCAGCCTGGGATTCGAGCGAAGCCCACACCGATTCCTGCTGGGAAAAGCCTGACGACCTGGCGCCAGCCCTCCCTCGACGCCAGGCTCGGGGATTTAAGTCAGCTGCCGAAATCTGGCTCGAGACCTGGGAGCGCTCACCTCCCACCCTCCTGCCGACAGCAGGAGATGCTGTTCGAGAGGAGAACTTTCTCCTAGGAGGAGACCCCTCCGAGCTCATTTCTTCTCATCCCAGTTGCCCTAATATTTCCATTTAGGGCAAGACGACAGCTCTGTTTGGGACTAGAGGGATACGCAAGGTCTCGTGAGAAGCACGACGTTGTTTACCTGCAACAAACACAGACGGAGGGAGAGAAATCCTCTCCCACGTGACTACTGGGAACGTCTCGGGCATCCTCTGTTGGTCCCCGCAGCCAAATTGCATCTGTAGGCACGTGGTGTTTGCGCAATTAATCAAGCATGTTCTGAAGCCAGTGTAATTTGGAAAGATGACCATTTATAGACGATTTGTTGTTTGCTGGCTGCAGTTACAATTATCGAGAAGAACAGATAGGTCAGATTTATTTAATTTGCTTTTTTTGGTAAAAACAGTATATTCTGTTAAAATTGGCTAGCAAAAAGATTTGTTTCCATGTGGGTGTGTATTTCAACACTACAGAAAAATGGTTATTTCATAAGCTTGAACATCAATCTTTGGATTTACACAAATTTTAAATAATATTCCTAAAAGTTTGGAACGGGAGCCAAGAGTTATTTTCTGGTTATTAATCTTTCTCCTCTATCCAAAAACATCCCCAAACTTTGTTTAGCTGTACAGTCTCTTCAGACTGTTGATTGTACTGTACTGGGGCTGAGAATGTTTCAGTTTATGTAACCAGTCTCTCTGTTTAAATTTCAATGACAGATCTTTTCATTTTGTTTACAGCCAAATAACAATGCAAACATGTCATGCTACAGCCGTAGACATGGTGTGCGGTCATTGAAAAGGGCATTCACCGAATTGATTTCTTGGTCTTATCCTCTTAAAACTTATTAAAAGCATTTCATTGTTATGTGCAGCTATTAGTGAGCAAAAATAAGCTTTCCTTATTTATATAAGGATGATAGCTAGTCGCTATGTCTTCTCAGTTATTAGTTGTTTGGTTAATCAGAAAGCTGTGTTATTACAGCGTTTTTGTAGATTGCAGTTAAGCAGAAAAACCACACATGGCATGATGGTGAAATGTTTTGCTGCGAACCCAAATACTTAACTAAAATCATATCTTTAATCTGTTTACAGCATTGCAATATTTAAATTTTTTGCATGGATTTGATTATAAACTTTTACGTAGATATATTCGTGTTGCAGTATTTGGTAATACAAATGTCAATGTGAGGCAGCTTTCTGGGCATAATTAATACTAAAAGACACTTTGCAAGTGAATTCATCTAGTCTTTTCTGGGTCTTCCATCTGGTCCTTATCATGCAAAGATGTCCAGTCAGCAGTGTTCAAGTTGTTTTCAAAATTCTTCCCCAACCTCTCTATGCACAGAAGACTCATGTTATTTATCCTTGATAAGGTTTCCTAACCTTTCTAGCAACTTCCTTCTGCTCTTCTAGAAAAGTATAACAACCTCTAGTTGTTATAGTATAATAAATTTTAGTCTTTTCCCTACGATTTTAACACAGATTTTTGAGGTATGTTAATGACGCAGTCTGAGTTTAGGCTCTATTTTTTGGCTACTGCCCAAAACCCCCACATCCTAAAATCCTGTTCATAAATTTGTCAGCCTCTGTCTTGAAACTAGTTGAGTATTTTCCTTCCACTGCTTTGCCTACGATGTGGTGCACGGAGCAACTATGCAGGAATGATGTTCCTCTTGTGCTTAACCACTCTTTTCTGGTCTCCAGCCTCAACTCACTGACAGCAAGTTTATACCCATTAATATATGTGCCAGCATTAAGATCTCTTCTTCATTTACCTTTCTGCTATCCTGAGCAGTCATGTTCCTCATCTGCTACTGCTTTGCCTGGGATTAATATCCCATCTTGAATTTGTACTTTGTGTAGCTATATTTAATTATGTTTATATTAATCTGGTCCTCAAGGACACATGATACGTCTGTAGGAAATATTACTATCCTTCTGTGTATGGGCGATACCCGCTAAGTTTTGTATTGCCAGCAGACTTCACCACACTCCTACTCTTTATGGCAAAAATCATAAATGAAATGCAAAGGCTTATTTTAAAAATCTTATTTGAGGAACTTCCCCAGTATCTTCCCTCCAACTCAAGAGCATAACATATTGAGGTTGGTACTTCATATTCTTTATTTTTCATTCTTTTTTTTCTGCTTTCCACCTCATTTCTCTTCCTTCAACTTCAGTTTCTCCTTGATGAGTGCTGTGCTTACAGTAGATTTTCATGGTTTTAACAGGGTTGACAATCACCATCTTGCAAGAACTTTTACCATTTACCGCTCTTCCTTTTTACAGAAATAGGGCTAGCGTATGTTTAAGATTCCCCAGATAAATCATGGTGGGTTTGGGGGGTTGTTTTTTTGGTTTGGGGTTTGTTTGTTTGTTTGTTTGTTTTCCCCCACTTAGAAATTTTGTCTGCATGAAATTCAGTGACTTAAATACACTTGTTCAGGATTTCTGGACATCTGACAGCCTGGGAAAAGGAGTAGATCGAAATGGTCCACTGGACATCTGGAAATCCTAGAAATGTCATCCGCAGAGAACAAGTGCAGTGAGGCTTGTGTTTCCGGGAAGCCTCCAACCCACTGCCCAAACAGCATGGTTGGGGCATGCACCGTAAATCAGACTTTTCCTGGCATCATCAGACTTACAGACCGTGTACGGCATAGTGCGTGCACACAGGCTCCTCTTTGGAAAATACTGGATGAAATGTGGGGCAACCATTGCTTACTCCACTCTACTGTGTGTGTGTTCTGGAAAAAAGAAAAAGTTGTTTCAGGTTTTGTATTGTATTCCCACGTGTGGTTATGAGATATTGATGGGAATGAGTAGCCCCACATAGGGAGAGAATATTTAAACTTAGTTTCTGCTCAGTAAACTAAACCACATGCTTATCTGCCTGATTTGGGGGGTTTATGGGTTTTTTTGGGTTGTTTTTTTTTTTTTTTTCCTACAAAACTTCCCTGTTCTTCCTAGAATTTTAATTTGGGTATTACCCAACCTGAAGCTGCAGCTTCAAAAAAAATTCTCATAGCCCAGAGTGTGTGGCTGTGGATAATACAGAGCTCTGAAATGAAGGTGGGTCCATAAGAGCCTTCTCAGCTTCTCCGAGTATAGTATTTTATGTGTCAATAACAGTCTCCACAAAGGTGAACATCTAACCTAATGCTGAGATGGAGACCAGAACTCAGATGGATAAAATTAAAAATGTGAGGCAGTGCTGTGGAGATAGCAGAAAGAGCAAAAATTTGATGAGGTGACTAAAAAAAAATTTTGTCTTGAGCCAGAATTATCAAATACTTTCAGCTACTGGACAACAGATGATTATGACTGTGCATCACTATTATATAAAAACTGTTGTAAAGGAGCCAAAAATATGTTAAGTGAATTTGTAGGAAATGAGGAAGAATATGGCAAAGATTTTGAATAAAACACCCAGAAAGCAAACTCTCTGATTTCCAAGAAACACTCTTCTTTGGAAAGAAAACATACACACACCCCATAGTCCTGAACAAATGCATATGAAATGTGAGCAACTAAGGGATTAATTCTTCCCCTGCATCAAACCAGGATCAAAGACCCAAAATCTCAACTATATGAACTGCTTGGTACCTGAGGATGCTTAATAGACAGTTATTTCTAAGAAGAGAATGTGTAGCAGAACTATCTAGCAAAGAGAAATCCCATTCACATGCCTGAGAAAACTTCGGGCAATGTCTCATAAGGAAAGTTCTCGAAAAGCCTTGGTAAGAAAACAGAAGCTGTGAATCATGCCATGTGGCATTAAAGAATTTAGAGATCACACTAAGAAGTTCCATATCAATGCTTTTTCTTAAATATATTCAACAAAGGGACTATTTCCCTTCAACATTTTCAAATTTCAGCTTTCTCTCCCTTCTGCTTTTTAGCAGAACTGCTACTCAAAAAACTTACACAGTTATAGCTTTCAGTGTAAAATCCCTGGATTTCGTGCTTTTTATTTTCCTGCTTCTCAATTGGTTTAGAGAGAATTTTAAAGTTATAGCCTAAAAAGTGAATATTAAAAGAAAGAGATTATAAAAGCACTTGTAGAAAAGTTTGGGAGTTCATAACTTGTAACTCTTGTAATAGCTACAGCAGAACTGCATATGTGAACACATCATTTTGTTCTCCCACAGTGCTCTAAAGTGAAAAAATAACTTATTGAATCTTTGATTTCTTATCAGTACTTTGCTGATTCATAAGTACAAACTACATTGCCAATAATGATGTTTGAAGAAAGAACTTCAGACTCCCAGGCTCCTTGAATAAAGCATTTTGGAAACTCCTTCTCTGATTAATCTTTCTTGAATTCCAATTACTATTTATTGAATCTTGTATGTCTGGAAGTGTAAATCAGTTAAGGAAAATGCTTTGGGATACATTGCTTCATCTGATTCCTTGGAAAAACCTTAACAACTGGCCACTGGGATTGAGTTGCCCGGACCAGGCTGATTATGGGAATTCTCCAACTCAAGTTTGGATTTTTTCCTAATCCTAATCAAAGCTCACTGCTGTAACTCACCTAAGTTGAGAGTTTTTGTTGGAGGGGGTTTTTTTCCTCACTTTTTTTTTTGTTCTTCCTTTTTTAATAATAAAAAATAATTACTGCATGCATTTCTGTTGTCCTGGCTTATACGGATGTCAGAATGGATCGTTCTAAGGTCATTCTTATCTTGAAATGTTGGAGGGGAGCAGAACATCACACAAGAGCAGTCTCAGCTTTCAGGCTGATAACAATAAGTCTCACTTGTGTGTTTTTGTTTTCTGAAATTTCTTTCCAGGATTTATTTAGTTTGAATTTTTCTTGTAGGTCAAATGAGATCTTTGAATCATGTGTGATGAAAGATTTTTGAAATGATGGATTAATGAAATTTGTGACAAAAACGTATGTTTCCATACTGCATATTTTTGTTCATTAGACATACAAAACCCTGCAGCAATAGAACAGATAAATTTTTGAAGTGGCTCAGAAAAATTGTGCTTTAAGTAAATTTTCTATACTGCATGATTTTAATAATATAACTAATGTACAGGATAAACCAAAAAAACACCATTTAAGGAAAGCTACATTTTAACCTCTCTGGCTTCTCATCTACTGTAATAGATGGGAATTTTCACTTCTCTATCCTCTCAATTGTATGCTGTAAAACCTGTTAGTGTCACTGAAGATTATACGGGTGTTTCTATGGAGAAATTTAGTCTATCTTTTACATATATGAAATTGTTAAAAATTGCATCACATTCCCAAAACGATTGCTGCAGGACCGTTGATAGCCAACTAACTCATGCAAAGCTGCTTTTAGACCATCCAAGGTATAAGTAAATGGGGAATGAAAAGGTGTGAAGGAAGCGTTGTTTGCTCAAACAAAGCAAATGCTCCAGGGTAAAAATAAATAAATGTATACAAGAAATAGAAGGATGTGTGTTTTGTCCCTCACTCCCCATAGTTGCCGCTTGGAGCTGGAAGGTGGCTGTACAAGCTCCCCTGATTTAGATATGTGCTCTGTTGTAAGGGTCTGTCTTCTAGATAAAAAGGTGGGTTTGGAAGTTATCCCTGGTTATTCTCTGGAATGAGGAAAGATAATGGAAAAAGGTAATTGGTGCCTAGAGAAGGAAAATATTTTCAGTTTTCCAGGTGGAGTTTCCATTAAAAATGAAGTTTCCTTATGTTCAACAGTCTCTAGTGTCCCAACAGCCATAAGAAGGATAATCTTAAAATAACTCATATCCTTGATCTCCACCTGCTGTAGTAATATGGCACGTATTGACACATGTACATATTCAGTGACATGCAAGTTGGTCTAAATTGTTCTATGATCATGTGAAAAACACGGAGCAAGAGTTTGCTGATGCTCGTTGGGTTGACCAAGTGATGCAGCTGCCCTGCTTGTGCAGCAGATGTGCTTCATCTCAAAATGTTTTCGGTCTCCTCTGACCTGGGGCATGGGAACGTCAGTGCGTTTCCCAACCCAGGTCTCATTAGCATGATACAATTAGATTATTGAAGAATGCAGTTGACAAAAGGCACATATTATTTATAATTTGTGTTAGTGGCAAAAATTGCTTTCTACTGAAATTTCGTGAGCCTGTCTGCATGTCATTTGTCATTCAACCGATCTGATAAGGAAAACCAACATATTATATTGTTGTTATATTTAAACATTTTAAATAGTTGCATGCATAATAATATTCCCCCTTTTTAATACTGCTTCAAGAAAGAATTCAACACTTCTATTTTTCAACTTCCCTCTCTGATGTGTGGGTTTTTCCTTACGTTTTATTGGTGTACCATTTTAACAATATAAACTGCGTAAACTGACTGCTTTTTCTTACATATGGAGCTTTTATTAGAAGAAGTTCATGAGTGGATTTTATTAGAATTGAAATCTGCAAAGTTTGTGACATATTAAACTATGCTCAAACTACATCTTTTTGTCATAAAACACTAATGTCTCTCTGAACAGTACTTTTCTCAACAGAATATTTAGAAAATAAAAGCACAACTTAATTTTATTTTTAAGCATGTTTAAATGAACTAATGATACTGCACTTTACTGCAATATATTGTATATCCCAAATGATGTAATTCTGCACAGTAATATTTTGAGTATTGATTTTTTCCAGGCAAGACCTTTTCTTTAAATTCCTGCAAAAGTATATTACTTTGGCTATATACTCTGCTATACTGCATGTGATATTGAAAATATCTGGTTTTCTCCCAAAGACATACTCTATCATATTTTACCTATAGCAGTGCATTAATTGCCAGTAAATACAACAAATGTGACCTGCAGTCTGAAGCATTAATTAATGATTACATTAAAAAGATTTTCTTATTGTTACAGTAACATAGTGTAGTGGTATGATGTGGGACTACCAATGTATCAAAACATTATGAAGCTTTTTGTGAGGAATTCGGGATATTTTTATTTCTTTTTTCCCCCTTGTGAATAGATGTGAAAAAACTTTATACAAAGAAGATCACAAACCCTAAATATGTGTACTTTGCAGGACTAAGAAATTGGTTAAAATTCTGCTGAAGTTCATTAGAGAAAAAGTGGGATTTTAGGTAGAGTAGGCTATCCTGGCAGTTGCTTATTATTTCCTCTTGCATCGATGGTATTTCTAGCATCTGTTTCGTGCTACAGGCTGAGGCTTGGTTAATATCTTTTTTCTTTTAGGGGTGATTAAAAAAAAGTAGAGATGGCCCAAGCTAATTATATTGATAAGATCATTAGCTGGGAGCTGGGTGGGAACTTCTGGTATAACCACAATTTAATTCTAGAGTTTATTTAAATACAGCAATATTATTAATTTATACCAGCACAAATCATTGTAACACATGAGACACTGCTAGTTCTCATTTTCTTTCAGTGTTTGGCAATTTTCCTCCGTCTGTGCGTATCGCAATGGTATATTTTTTTGATTGTGACAACACTTTCTAATACAGATAAAGTTAAAGGGAGTGTCAAATTCAAGCTTTCTGTGCATGCCCTGTGCTGATTTCCTGAGTTAAATGGTACCGTCGGACTATTTTCACACAAATGCTTAAGGTGGCCTGCCCGTCTGTCACTAGTGCCACAGAAAGAAACTTCATGTGCACCAAACAATTAAACTTGACACATTTATAATATCTAAATGGTGTTATTCTTCCGAGTCTTAAACTTCGTTACATTGTGAAGCTGCTCTGTCTGCTACTGCTGAATATCCCACCAAAGAATTTTGCCAGTTCCCTCTGGCCGAATAACGCTTCTGGAATTATAAAATATATTGGGCCTATTTTTCCTTCCCTTCAATAGGCAAAGTTTAACAAGACCAAAGCCTGCTGGACAAATAAAAGGAACTAAAGAATTGAAAGAACTTGCAGAAAAAGCAGTTTCAGGCTTCTTTAATTATCCACGGATGCCAAAAGGCACAACAAGGAGGAGATTCATATCAACAGTGTGACAGATATTTTTTATTCTACAGTGATCCAGTAAAAGAAATTTAATATAGACTCTCTTATCACTCTCTACCATCTCATTTAAGCGTGCAGGTGACTGAGTAATGCACCCCAGGAAAATTCGTCTTCTCAGAATCTGTAATTTTCTGACACAGAAAAACATACTGTGCTGAGAAAAGGGATGAGGAGAAGCAGTACTTGTGCAGTGGAGTATTTTTCCAGTGTACATTATTTCTGAATATTGCAGTGAAATCACAAGAGTAGCAGGATTATGATGGTGCGTGTTTGGTGACTGTTGAGAGGTTTGCAAGCTTATTTATGCTTATCTTGTTGGATGAGACATAAAAGGCAGGATATTTTGTAGCACTATTTATTTATTTGAAGGCTATATAGCGAAGACTTCTTCCCTTGAACAGCCTAGGTTATAATCTGTGCTCTGGGAATTTGCACTTATCTGGAACCCTTAGTGGTGGCACCACTTTGCTATGGGTGGGGAGAGTCTCCAGCTTGATCTCTGCTTTATCTGGGTTCTTCTGCTCAGCATGCTGCTCCCTTCCCTCCATCCGAGGCTCTCCATAAACCCCTTTTTATGGGACAATTTCCAGAGATCTCAGCTACTTGCCTAATGCTTGAACCTGTGCTATCTTTTCTGTAGCTAGTCTAGATGCATTGACCCTCAAACCAACACATAAAGAACTTCTGGGGTACGGTTATGGCATAATGTAACTTTCTTCTTCTCTGTATAATTTGATCCCCAGTGCTTGAAAAGTGCATGGTTATTTTCCAGAGGAATAAGGAGGTGATAAATGTAATTACCAAAGGAGTCAACTGCAATCAGCTGATTTGCAGGATGCTATCCAGGAGTGTAGCAGTAGGGGAAGACAGATGTAGACAGTGCTGGCAAATACCCTGAGATGCGCCTAACCCGTCTCTTGTCAAACAGTTTCCCTGCAAAAGCACTCATAGGGTGGGAAAAAAATGTGTGTCCGAAAGAAGTTATGCTGCATTTAGAGTGGAGCAGTTTGTAAAAGTAAGAGGGGAGGAATTCTATAAATAATAGTATCAGCAAGAATGAAGATTTATTGCCCATCTTGCTATGCACAAATATATATACCCATATATTAAGATATATAAAAATTTGCAGTGTAGCAAATATTTATTAAGAAAAGGACTTGGCAACAAAAAGCTTTACTTTCTTAAACCT
Source organism: Haliaeetus leucocephalus (assembly GCF_000737465.1). Classification (NCBI taxonomy): domain Eukaryota; kingdom Metazoa; phylum Chordata; class Aves; order Accipitriformes; family Accipitridae; genus Haliaeetus; species Haliaeetus leucocephalus. Next base: position 7,360,800 of record NW_010972887.1, on the reverse strand, counting down.
GAAAGAAGCAAACCAGTGTTCTCATCCCTCTTTAACTGAGATAGGGAAATTAAGGTATTTGGGCAAAGTGTCAGAGAAAGTGATGCAGAATTACACGCTAAATATCATTCCAATCTTTAATAGCAAGATTTATTACTTTTTTTTATCATTCGATAATTTACACTGTCCCAGAATATATTTCTGGTTGTTTTCAGCAGATGTAGGTGTATAATCTGATATTTTGATGAAAGCATAAGGTAAAAACACCTTTTTAACTTAAAAGATGAACAAACCGATGCTGAAATAACCAAAACTACTCTGTCTCTCTGAGGAAACTTCAGAGAAGCTGTACCTACATATTCTTGTCCCACATTTGAGGATTTTAGGAGGGTTCACTGTTTTGCTTTGGGTTATCGGTGCACCCCAACTAGACTTTTCTCATGGGCATTACTGATCCATGATCCCCAGACCAGGTAGGATGGGGGAAATCTTTTTCTCACTACATTTGCAGCGCAATGTCCATGTTAAAGATTACTGGAGAGTGGGCAGGGATTTTCTTTGAGCTGAGGGATTCAATTCTTCATGGTGCTGGGTATATTTCCTGAGTTTGTTTCCACTCGTGTGGAGCCCAGGGTCCTGAGCATCCCGATCCACAGAGGCTGTTACCGCGGCTGGGTGTAAGCTCCTGAAAATACAGGTATTATATGGGAAATGCACTCTTCTTTCAAACTTCTTTCTCCAGCCCTGTTTAATAAATGATGTGTTCATGATCTTTTAACATCAGTAACAATTTGTTAGTCATATTACACTGTAGAAGAGAGAGACTGGGAAGCTATCTGAACCATTTTAAAACTTAAATTAGCCACCATAAAGTGCAGAATAAAATTATAAAGACTTTCTTGTAATACAAAATTCATAGAGACAAAACTCTAATTTCCTGATGGATATATGATATTAATGTAACGGATACCTCAGTGTAGTTAAATTGCATTAAATGGTTATTAATGCTTGAATAAACTTCAAGGAAGTGGGTACTGGTTGAAATGGGATAATATTTTGTTCTGCTAAATTATACGTTAATTGGTATTTCCTCCCTTGTAAAAGGACCTAAAGGGCTTAATAAAATATGTGGTAGAAACATTATTTTTTCTTCTTGAGATGTTAAGTCTAGAGTTTAACTGGAAACATTTCAAATCATTCCCAGAAAATTCATCGGCACTCATGATGACATGGCTTACAGGACTCCCCAAAGTAAATAATTATGGCTTTCAGTTATTCAAGAGTATATAGGGCAATATGCAAGGGAGGGAAAGAAAAGCTACGAGTGAATTGTTTGCTGTTTTATTTTCACATTGTAAATTATACTTACTTTGCTTAGATGTAGGGAACGGCTTCCAATGTAATATAATGGATAATGAAGATCATTGGCAAGACACGGGGACACCGTTATTCCTGGGCTAGTAGAGGGGGGGGAACTAGCAAAGGACCTCAACACCCATCTCCGGATAATTCAGAGAGGTATCTGCAAATCAGGAGAAGATTGTTTAAGAAGACCTCATTTAATACATCTCATTCAATAATCTAAACTTTCCTGAAGTGATTTTTATTTCCTTCTTTGTAGAACTGCTTATTCCTTGTTGCGTCAGAACTGATCAGAATTGTTATTTAAGGACTAAGTATGATATTCCTACATAGAAGTATCAAATATGGAAACCCTTTCATTTGGAGAAGGAAATGGAAAAAAAATGGATATGTATATTCTTATATTGGTATTATGAATAAGCTTCCCTTCACTTGAGCATTCAATAATACTGTGCTTAACAATGACTGAAAATGGGATGTTTCCACCTTTTATTCTAAGGGAACTTTAGTTGATTGACGAGTGAATGCTTACAGATAATTAACTACATCACAGAAAGGAAGTAAAATTATTTCCTTGGGAATACAGAAGTTAGTGAGGATGCTTCAACCTCTCACTGTACAAAAACCATTAATGATTTGACTGCAGTGTTGCTGGGTTTTCCAAGGTGGATATGCAAAGTTATGTTTTCTCTGCTCCTCCTGGCCCCCCTTCCCATGTCAAAAACAGACCCTGTCTTATAGGTTTCTTGTAAAATTTTTAATTTTTAGGTTATGCTCTCTGGGAAACACAAAATCACAGCCCCCAAATATCCTCAACTGAGATATTCTTCTCACATAACTTAAAGCAAATCATGGAGAAAGAATGAGGTTAGCCAAAGTTTTTGAGCTCTGTGATTTGTCTTAGAAGAAAAACATGATAGTGGAATCAGACACTTTTGATGTAATATAAATACTTTCATATTTACAGAAATGGGCAAGTTCCCGTTTCCTGATTGCTGAAGGAATCGTATAGGAGACAGCATTTTTGTTTCCAACCAAGTGTGATCCCTTTCATAGATTTAATTCAGGGTCTGGCTAAAACGGTTTCTCTCACTGTGCCTAGTCTTTTCTCAGCTTCCCTTCTCTTTCTGCTTATTTTTCTCTAAGACGCATCTTCAGAAAACCCTTTATCCGTGTATGCTTTGGGTGCATCCTTGCCCTAAGTACTGACCTGGGTCTGGGTGTGGAGCGGAGGCTGACGTAGTTTCAGCTACCTGGGTACGTAAAGGTCATCTTACAACTATCTTATCTGAAGGCTGGCAATTGAAAAAAAGTTACTTTCAAGGAGGCTTTATCCATTTGCAAAAGCATACATGTAATGCTGGAAACAATGCCTATAAGCATAACTGATTGTAAACAAAAACTATTTTATAAAAGCCAGGTGCTGCAGAGCCCTTGTAAACTCTATGTTGGCTTGTCAGGGGGAACTTGAATACATTATGACTTAATGTAACTTTTCAGTAGCGTAGGATGTTTGATGACGGAAGGATAAAGCCATTGACTGAAGAAACTTCTCTGAGCAAAACAATATTGTGGGGTTTTTTTGTTGTTTTTTTTTTTTTATTTTAAATCCTACTCATCCTCAGCTGATGCCAGATGATGTGGCACTTAGGGACACGGTTTAGTGGTGGACTTGGCAGTGTTTGATCTATGATTGGACTCGATGATCGTAAGGGTCTTTTCCAGCCTTATGATTCTAAGAAAACCCCAAGTTCCCGGTGGGTCCATGGCAGGCAGCTCACGTGGGTGCTGTAGTTTATCTGAGGCAGAGCAGGACGTGCTCTTCAGCGCGTGGTGAGAGAGACCAGCCTGAGCCCTGCGGGGACTCGGCGTTTCTGAAGACAAAGCTCCCCTGGAGCTTCACCTTGGTTTTGTGGCTTGCAAAGTGCTGCTGATGCAGCAAGCTGAGGGATACCTTGTGCTGCTCGCTGCATTGGTAACTGGGTTCATTTCTGCTTGGGAAAAAATAAAAAAGTCAAGGCTAAGTCATTTTACCCTTAGAATTTTTTTTTTTTTTCTGAGGAAGAGAAAAGGAGAACTTAAATGGGATGATACCCACAGCTGAAGTGATAAAGTAATTTGTGAAGTTCATCTATGTGGTGCTTTCTGAGATTTAACTTGTGTGCTATGCAGCCATTAACATGCCTCACCCTAAGGCAGCTGATGAACTCTCCCTTGCAAGACATGTGATCAGGCTTATTCTTCTGAGCAGAAGTTCACAGTTTGGTCTCAAAGAAAGCAATACCTTCATTATCATTTGGGGTTCCTCATCGTGGCACCCTCTGTAAAGGTGTGCTTGACAAGGGACTGCGCTCAACAGTTTCCACTTGCACAGGAAAAAAAAAAAAAAGAATAATTCCCTCCACAACAGGGATTCACATGGAAAAGTCTGTGACCTGACTTATCTGGGAGGTCAGGCTAGATAATCCAAAGACTCCCAAAGGGTATTAAAATCTAGGAATTGTTAATACAGAACCACTGTGCATCTCTCACGGTATTACAAGATGGTGCGAGGTTATATCCATGCTTGGGTGGAGTATTGCTGAGCGTTTTTAGAAACAAACTGCTGTTTTGGGGTGTTATTACCATTTTCTCCAGAGCAGAGGGAGCTCAGAACTAAGTATTGCTCCACCAGGGAGGAGTGATTTATTGGATGATCTCTCTGAGCTCCCAGCCTTTTCCTTCCCAGCTCTAATACCCCGCACAAGAATGGAAACACTTTGTGGGCTTCATCTTAATAGGGACTCCCCCACCCCAAAACAAGATCTTTATCCAAAGATTTTAATTAATTGCAAAAGTTAAAAATAAATCGTGCTGGAGTACCATTGATAATCCTCCTAGGCTGGCTTTCATTCATGTTAATGTGTAATACAGCTACAGTAAGATTTAATTTTAACCATAATTATAAAAGTTTGAAATTAAATCTTACTAAGGATGTGTTCTCCATTAATATGGACAAAAACTGATCTGGGAGGATTATTATGGGGGACACAAGAAAGATTTAATTTTTAACTTTTATAATTAATTCAAAAATGTGATAAAGGATTTTGTTTCAGGGGAGGGGGAGTGCTCTTCAGACCACTAAGACATCCCAGCAGTCTTTCAGAGCCATCTTAATTACAGCCACAAAGAATTATTTTTTAGAGAATAGTGGTCAGGAGCTCAAACAGCTTCTTTTATCCAGAAATAAATGTGTAGGCACTTTGGAACTTTCACTGAAAGAAGCACTGTGGTTCATGGTGAGGCAAGGAGCTCAGAGGGGCATATATATATATATATATGTTTCTGTGTGTATATATATATGTACAGATACATGAACATACAGAGGTAGAAACATATGTATAGTATACACTTATATAAAAGTGTCTATAGATATGTAAATACATATGCATTTTATGTATACGAGTGTATATACATATTTAAAACTTGTAACAAAAACACATTTGTTCATCTGGACATTTCTAATACTTTAAACACATATATCCACAAAGGTGCACACAAGCATATGGATGGCTCTTCCTCCCATAAAAAAGGGAAGATTAATGCAAACCATTTCTTTCAACAGTTGCAATTGTATTTGGCTGCACTGGATTGCATTGCATTTGTCATGTTGCACAGCAGGCAGAGGGCAGAAATCAAGTAAATTTACTGAAAATTTTCTGTCAAAGATCAGGTTATGTCACAACTAAAGATGTATGAAAAAGATTAAAAGGAATCAAGTATCCATTTCACAGGTACATGTTTAGGAACCAACTTTGGCTTTAAACTGCAAATCTTCTCTGAAATACTCTGCTTTGATGATTTCACGTTCACTGTTATCTTAGTAACATCCCCATCAAATGTACGTGATTTTCCAGTGCAGAGGGGTTGGGGGTTTTTTGAGTCCAGCTTGTGGTGACCTTCTTTTCATTTTCTTGCTCTGTTTTTTCCTTGCCTCAGGTGTTGAAATTTTAATTCAATCTGAAAATTCAAGAAAATTCTTTCCTTCTCATGCCAATAAATAAGATTGAGTGATGAGTCTTGGTGAGGATGGACAGAGTTCAGAGCCAGGTTTAAAACCTTATCCTGACAGTTCCTCAATAGTTGGCATTCAGTTTTAAATTTTTCAAAAGAAGGTGGTAGCCCTTTGTACTTTATTGAGAAAGTACATATTTATTATAGTATGAAAAATAAAAAAATACTTTTAAATTATTTTAGTTTTGAGGTTTGGAGTTTTTTGCATTTTCTCATAAATTTTACCAAGTTTATTTAGTAACAAAAGACAAGAATAACTACAGTTTTTTAACTTTTAACAATCACTTCAAAAAAAGTTTGGAAGCATGAAAAGCAATATTCCAAAAGAGTAAAAATATGTGGACAGTGATGAACATTCTTGCAAAAGTCTGCATCCTTGCAAATATATATCAAGCTAGTTGCAGACTCTTTCTTTTCACCTTCATGTTTTCATAAAATATATCTGTATTTTTGTCTCCACTAATGAAACAATTATAGAAATAAAATCTGAACTCCATCTTCCATTCCTTAATTCAATGAAATGTTTAACGTAGATTGTATTTTTTGTTTATATTGTAGTTTTTTTATGAGCATCTGCTTTCATTTTTTATTCTCCTTTCTACAAGTAATCAGGCTTGGACCATTCTGTAAAACACATTATTATGAAATTCCGTAGTTCTACAAGGCAGATTCTTCCTGTATTAGCACCAATAACCCTTCCTCGCTGTACACTTGCGTTAGTTAGGTCACAAAGTGGCCCCAAGTAACTAAAGGAGTGGAAGAGCATTTTCAGACAGAAACGATCTTTGAACCACCTCTGTAGCCTTTTGAACCCCAACTGGACTGTGCGATGTGCTGGGACACACAGACCAGTTTACTTTGAACTTCCACCTAGCTGTGTGTAAGACCAGTCATTGGTATTTCCTAGGAAAAAGGGATTTTTTTTTTTTTTTTTGGGGTGCTGCATGTATCTCTGGGAGATCACTCTCTGCGTTAAGCATCTGGCTGAAAAGCATGCACGGGCCATGTGTTACTTCTGCCTTTCGTAGTGAATTTGGTAGTTTGCTACTGTGGATGCTGATTTGCTCTTTGCGTCCCATTTTTTGTGCGTATCTGCAGAAAACACACATATGGATACATCAAAAAGAGACAAAAAAGTCTAAATTAGGTACTTAAATATTTGACACCTTTTTTATTTACAGATATTTTCAGTTTAATATTTGTGACAAACAGCTGTTATCCTTTGCAAAACCTTTGGAATAATAATGATAAAATCAAACTCTCAAGGAAGATGACTTTTTTGTTGTTTTTTTTCTTCTTTTTTTTTTTCCTTCAGAGAAAGCATCTGGGTCTTAATCAACAGTACAACATATAATAACCTTTTTTTCAACTTTTTTTTTTTTTTGCATTCCACTGTTGATACTTTTGTACAAGGTGCTTTTTGTATTCTGTTACAGGCTATCTGAATGTTCAAACACAGTTTGACATAGGTGGGGAAAGCCCTGGAGTGCGCCTTTTGACTTCAGCTGTCTTTGAGTCTGGCCCATAATAAGTGGTTATATGAGGAATAACATTAATACAGGGAAATACTAATAACTCAAGTTGCATTCTTAGGGTGAGCTTTTCCTTTTAGACCTACGTACCTGAGGAAAACTTGCCTTCATAATCACTTACATCGCTATACTTACTAAAATTACTGTGTAGAATGAATGAAAGTTAGAGATATTTAAGTAATATATTCTGAGGATCTAAAAGTTCTGAAATAAGTAATAAAAATTGTTCTCCTGTTACTAAACGAGACATTGGACAGGGTATATTATAAAAACAACATTACTGCAAGATACTTAAAAAATAGTGGTAACACCTTCTTTATCGTACTCACGTTGATAGGAATAAGGAATTTTATCAGAGATAAAATGCTTCCTGGTCAGCTGCCTGAAAAGCAGGTGAGAGACCAACTGTGATCAAGTTATGGGATGAAGTGTAAGGAAATATTGCTCATGCTTTCAACAACGAAAGTCTCGTCTCCAAAGGAAGCCTTGGAGGGCCAGGGTTACTGCTGTTCATGGGCTTAATAGCTGAATTTATTGAGGGATGAATGAGAGGAAACTTGAGCTTTACATGCAGTTTCTTGGCCAGGGGTCTGCTGTCGGTATTGATTTTTGAAACCTGCTTTTGCTAAGTATATAGTTGAAATCTCCTAATGATTTCTTTGTATTTGGGGGAAAAAGAAGTTCAGTGACATCAACTTAACCCCCCTGAATACTACTTCTTTCCACATTTATCAGCCACAGAAAGATGAGCCTCTCTGAACCTCACAGGACACAGCAATTACAGCCCAGTTGCACATGCACCATGTGCTGTCCGTGTCTTGATGGGCACTTTTGATTGAAAATCTGGTTCTTGTGGCAAATTCACTTTAATAAATTTAAGATATTTATTACTTATAACACGCATCCAATTAACTCTAATTTAAGGTGAATGGAAGAAAATGATAAAAGAAGTTTTTCCTCCAAAACAACTACTGAGTTAATATTACTCTATCCCTTCTGGCTACAAAAAATTCAATACATTTCTGGCGTCTTGAATTTGTCATTACCATAGAGAACACGTTACAAAATAATAATACTTTACTCTGCTATAATACCTTCCATCTGAGTACATCTAATTATCTTATGAACAGTAATGAATGAAGGCATGCATCATCTCTGTAAACTTGGGAATGCATCTATTTTATGGACAGGAAAAGTGAGAGAGCATACCGTAATTAAGTGAGTTAGCGAAACTTGCAGAACGTGCTATTAACTAATTTAGGAACAGATCCCAGAAATCCAGATTTGACCACTTACACTTTGTTCATTCCTATTGTGGCAGAACAAATCTAATAGTGTGTGACTCTGTCCTCTCATCTTCAACATTCCCAGATTTCCAAAAACCTTCCAAATAACAACATTCAGTGTTTCATAAAAATGCACCAGAAAATGAATTTTGAAATCTGTGCATGCCATTGGAGATATTTTAGATAATGATTGACCATTTAACTTAAAATGTGTTGCACTATGCTGTATACGTTTGGCTGCCTCGCAAAAGGGAAACAGTGGTAATTTCAGGAAGCCCCCAACCTCATCAGAAAATGCCAAAGTGCCTCTAGATCTTCAGCCTCACTATTAAAAAAAAAAAAAAAAAAAAAATTAATAAAAGATATTTTATTACAGGGTCTCCCCTTCTGTCTCTTTGGCTTTGAGCCAAAGTACACTATGAAGTAACAGTTGGAAATGACCTCCACTCCTTCAAATGTGGTGTTTCTTTGGTTTGGCTTAAAATTAATCATATGTTTTAAAAAAAAAAAAATATTGTAGACATTTCTTGGTAAGCCCCAATTTTTACTCATACTGTGGCTCTTTGCCCGTGTCTAATATGACATCAGAGTGATGTTACTGTGATTATGGAGTACACATTGGAACTGTAATACATTGCTATGATGATATATTAAACATTGACGTGGAACCTGAATATATAATTGGCAATGACAAAAGAAAGCATGATTTAATATCTTCCATGCCACTCTCCCCACTCAAGTTGCTCAGGGTCATGCCTTCTCAGTGCATTCTCATTATTTCCAATAGAATATCCTGATGTTCAGCAAGTATTTATGGGAACCTACAAGAGCCTCTCTGTTGGATATGTTTTGTGTGTAATACAACAGTCAAGGGATTTCTAATATGAAATCTTTCTTACAAAGGAAAGCCTTTAAAATAGACTTTCTCCCCTCTTGTTGTATCTAGGAGATAGGACAATGATTAATTAAACATTAGGTCATTTTCATGATAATATTAGGCGCTAGATAAGCTTAAAATATATCATACTCTCCAAAAGCCCTCAACTAGTCAGTGAATGAGTTGAGTTGGTTTTAATTTTTTTGTATTTGATTTGTTCTAAGAACTGCATATTGTGTTTATAAACTCACAGAGGACCCTTTGGGTATAAACTGTCCTTTACATTTTTACATATCCAGACGAAAATTCCCTTTCCCATAGTGTCTCCTTGGCTTTTATTTCTTATAGTGTTCAGCAGAAATGTACTCTGTCAAACACAGACAGAAGATATCATACCCTTGAGGAAAATTGAGTATTTGTGTTCCCACGAAATTCTTCCCCCCCTCCCCACTTGTGCTGAAGTGAAGATATCTTCCCAGCTGTTACTCCCTCTTTCTATTTTCTTCAGCACTGAGTTTGAGATTTCTGCCTTTTGAACCAACTCATCTAGCCGTTTTCTTTCCTTTTCAGCAAAAACCAAGTAGGGTACCTGAACTGTTCTGTTGTATTTTTTGCATGTTGGAGCTTTCTTTCCATCTTGCACTGTTTTGTCAAAGAGAAGGAAAATAATCTTTTCTATGTAATAATGAAAACTGTATTACTACAAAGCTGAAGTTCCTTAAGGGACTCAAAACATTGTTTAAATTAGCCATGTCACGACTTAGTCACATAAGTTCTGTTTCTGTACATGTATAGTTTTCTATACTTATCTTTGTGCCTACTTTTCTAAGAGACTAATTTAGGTACAACGGTCTCCTTTTTGCATTACCCACATAAAAAAAGAACAATGGCTCCTACCACCACCATGATGTAGCTTATGCCTCGTTTAAGAAATCAGCCTTGTTGGCGTGGTTTAGTGTATAAGGCCATGGCTAGCATGGAAGCAGATTCTTGTGGGCCACCTTCAAAGGCTTTTTCTACTTTTCCCACCTCCCTGCAGTGCTAGGGAGTTTTATGAGGACACCCTGTGAAATCCAGTGATGTATCTGGTAGCAATCTAAATTGTGATTAACCAATGGAATTCTGCATTTCCATTAACGCCGAAGCCCAGTGTCCCTGAGATTTATATCCCTGAATCTCTCAATTGATTTATAACCTGGTAATCCTTTTATCCCCATTTATATGCAGCATAACTTGACGTAAGTGCTAGAATGTCTCCATTAATCGAATTCAAGAGTGTTGGACTGAGAAACTGGACTAAAAACTTTTAGGCCATACTGTAAATACACTTTGTGTCAAGGAAAGCCAGGAGGTAATATGTCCTTGAGTTGCTTCATCTTTATGTTCACTCTCAAGCGAAATGAGGAAGAAAAAAAATCTACCAACTATTAACGCTATAGTTGGAGAATCTGTTGCGATAAAAACGTGTTACAATATCTCGTTTTGCATGGCGAGTGCAGCTCTGTTGCCCAGTGGATCGCAATGCAGCACGGCTATAGGAGAACTCCACGTGGTTCCTATACGTTGTGGTGCAGCGATACCAGCCTGGCTCCCAAACGGAGTGTGGGGTTTCTATAGGGCTGTTCAAATCCCATTGAAATTGATACAACTAGGTATGTGGGTTTTGAAAAATGTCCTTGGAAACCAATTCGGGCTCCACCTGTTTTAGATATCTGAAGTGTCTGCTGCTGTTAAGAACCGGGAAGTTTTTCTTTCCTTGTCTCAAATCGTGCAATATTAATGTTTCTTGTGTTGTAGGGCACACAAGTGTGGCGTCCCAGCACTGCTAATTTTAATTATGTGGTGGAAAATTTAATAGTTAGTGCAGCTTTGCATTATTGCTGCTCCTTCTATGTGGACTTAGAGATTAGATGAAAACATCACTTATAAGAAAATCCGTGTAGTTTCTCTGAAACAATGGCTCACCAGCAGCAGCCCCTTCGATAACCTTTAGCAGCCATGTCTACAGAGGATGGGGGGAGTCCCATGTTACACTTAAATCAAATATGTGGCACGGCAAACAGAGGAGCTATTAAAATATATTTATTATTCATTATTAGTAAATTGCCTGCATGTGGAGTAGTATAGAGTAGCAAACTTACAATTTTGTTGACTCATTAAAAGTCTACGGTGTGATGTCCTGCAAAACCCAAATTTGTATTTATAGCATTAATTTTAAAGCTCCGTTTAAGCAATTACATCTGTGTATTACATGAAAAAGATGTAGAATAAAGGTAAATCTTGCAGTGTGCTGGAAATTTGCTGGTTGAATACACTACTGTCTATCTTGAGACTTAATGTGCTATTGGGATAGAACCTGATTTAACCCAGAAATTTACAGGTGAGACTGTGGAAGATAATGTGTGCCACTACTGAAGATGTGTTAATAAATTATAATTCCTTATGCCGTATGCATTCCAATTGCCTCTTTAGTAAATACTTAACACATTAAAGTCTGCCAGAAAATCAGATGAAATGAAACCAATTTAATTCCTTAATTTGTATTATGTTATGCAATACTACATCATGTTGCGTCCATAGAAACAAGAAATTGATATTTTCTGAATCAGATCTTCTGTTTCTCAGCACTTTGTTAATATGCTGGTATCTTTAGGGAGAGAACGATAAGATAACTTTCCATCTTTTGGATGTAATGTCATCTTATGCTGTGGGAGGAGAAAAGGAGTAAATAACAGAAAAGGAGGGCAATCATTCCTGCCCTCCTGTCGTATGATGATGAAGCTATACTGCTACAGTAATTACAAGAACTTAATGTATTGAAACCTTATTGTCAAGATTGTTACATCTAATGATAAAATCCAACATTTTTTCATCCCAAATCTGCTTAAAATTTACTGGGAGTACCTTAGATGATTAAGTTGTTCAAAATTAAACACGTACATGAACACATACAGTACCAGGGCATTTAGTTAGCAAATATATAAATAAAACCAACTGATCACAACTAATCACCCGTGAGGGGAAAATGCTTTTCTGCTCACTGCATGCGTGGGCTGAGCAGAAAGGCCAGTAGAAATCTGGGAAGTGTGATGGTCAGCAGCAGCAACAACAACAGCAAACAGCTAATTAGCCTGAAAAACGGCCACACAAAGTTCTTTGTTAACAGTTTCAAAAAGGCAATTCCATGACATTAATAGTAGAACTAGTGGAAGAATGAACTATTTGTGAACGTTAAAAAAAATCCTAAATCACTTTCTTGCTTTTGATTTGAACAGAGTTCAGATTATAAAATTCTTGAGAATTCATTTAAAAACCAAATGAATAACAACTCCAGACTTCGTGATCTCCTCTGTGGAGGAGGGGACAGTGGACTCGAGCCCTGGTACCTGGAATATGGCCCACGACCCTCGTGCGTGGATTCGGTTAAGCTCCTGGAGGGAACTGACAAAAACCACATATTGGGCGTCCGACATAACCTTATCATAAGTCAATAAGCTGGTTTCTGAGCAAAGCCATAAACTGTTTTCCTGGTCCTGCCTGAAGAGAAAAGAACTGGTGTTGCAATACAGTGGACAAAAAAAGAAAATAAAAAGGATTTGAATATCACCTTAATTTCCTGAGAGCACTTTTAGTATGCTTTGTTGAACTTAAAACCACTGAGTAACTACTTCAACTATTCACAATATGGTTTTCTAGTTACTAAAAGAAGCCAAAGTCAAAAGAAGAACCGTCTTCTGTATTTTAGCTGTGTGCTGTATAAAATAATTGACTGTCTGATGAAAAACTGTCTTGTCATATTTTGTAATAAAATAATATTTTTGTGCATAACTTGACCTGTCCTAGTGAGTTATGCTGCTCATTGTTTCATAGTAACAATTTCCAATGGGATTTTAATAATACTCTTGCTCTTACCATCTTGTACGATGTAAGCTGTTACATTCAATTTGTAAGAAAAATATTCAGGTATAAAACTAGATAATCTGTATTCCTTTAGAATCAAAAGTCACTTTGCCAAAATATTTTAACACATGAAATTGCTTCTTAAGAGATGTTTGCTATGATAAAACGACAGAAAACTACATTTCCATTATAATTATAACTGACTAGTGGTGCTAAGTTTTTATAATTTAAAGGTATTCTCAAATCTGACAGCTCTTCCATGTTGAATTATGCATTTCTGGCTCTTAAATAGTTCTGCTGGCATGAGACAGCTGAGATGAAGTTGTCTTTCTAAAATAATTGCTCCATGGAGCATCCATTATACCTTCAGAAAAAATGTATTACTTGACTTCTACAAATTATAGACTAGCCTATAATGGGTATTTTTGACAGCTATTAGCTTTTTAAAAAAAATCTGAACAGTAAAATGAGTATTGATATCACTCTGCCGTGTCTTGCATGTTAATACCAACCTTTTCTGTACTCCTTTTCTAAAGCATGATGTAATCATTAATTACAATAATATTGATGTAATTGCACTCATCCCCAACTCCCCCCACTGTAATAGCAACGTGTGATTTTTTTTTTTTCCTATGGTAATGCTTACTTCATATTTCCTCTTCTTGGAAAAAAAAGAAAAAAAACCCCAGACTTAAGTATAAAGTCTTATGCTGCATTTTGACATCATCACTGCTCAGGATGAACAGTGCTGTGGTGCTCTGATCTTTTATGTGGAATACTATGGTGTAGCTCTTAGTACACCGAGACTAACCCCAGAGCCCGCACCTTCACAAGCAATGCAAGAAGAGGCATAGCGAGATGTTTTGGTACCCGAACCTCCTTTTGCTGGGTGTCTGCAGCAGCAAACTGAGCTCATGCATGGTTACCACTGTCTGGTGTATTTACGCTTTCAGATACTGCTTAGCGATTTCAGTATTCATCACTTTGCAGCGTGTAAATGCATGGCAGCTCACAAAGTGTTAAAAGAGGAATTCCTGGGGTGGGAGAGGAGAAAACAGAAAAGGATACTGAACTTTTTCAATAAAATGAGATACCTGTATATTAAGTATATATTGTCTGTATTTTATTTTGTAGGCTTGTATCCAGAAAGAATATCTATGAGAACTGATGCCTGTCCTCCTACTTTGCCAAACTGTGTGTCTTCACATGAAGAGGAGCAATTCTTCAAAAGGAAAGTATGCTACTTTCATACCTACGTTAGTTTTGTGAATTGAGTGGCGAGGGTAGGGTGGTTATGGACAGAACGTATTTCATGGCTTTTGGAAATATTGTTCCGATCTAAACTATAATAGCATGATTATAATATGCAAAAGAGGTGAACTGACTTTCATAATTACGGTTGAATATATTCATTTACAGTGAAGTTAACCACAATAATAGGGAGCGTACAAGGTCTTCTGCACTCTGACCATTGCGCATCAGTACTGTGGTGTGGTACAGCCAGGCGGTGGCTGATCCACATTTACGTTTATTTGTATATTCGGTGCTTGAGAGAGAGGTGTGCGTCTGTGAGGCTCTGGCATCTGGTGATCTGAGGGGAGAAGAGGAAACCGAAGGTATGGCTGGGAGGATTATTCCTGCCCTGGGAGTATTTTGGGAGAGGCTGGATGCTTCTCCCAAGTGTTGATCCATGCTGAGCCCCTTCCTCTGCTGCCTGCAGCATCCCAGGAAAAGGCGTCAGAACCTGCAAGAGCAGGTCAGCTTGGAGCAAAGGGAGAAATCACGTTAATTGATTGCTGTGTGAATCGAGGAGAAACCCACTACTGGCTTCAATGTTGTTTACGTGATAAGAACATTTAATTTGCATAAAAATCGCCCAGTAGCCAGGCCAATTGTCCGAGATCTTCATAAGGGGTAACAAAAAAGGTGAGGATGTGTAACCTTAGTTCTAGTGATGCACAGCAACAGACGAACAGCAATGAAAGAGGCACTTGTGGTAGGACCCACAGCTACTTTCAGAGTCCTTTGATTTCTTGTCATCATCTTAAATGTAAAAATTAGCTTGTGAAGAGCAGTAAGAAAAAAAGGACCAGACTTCCTTTCCAAAGTAAATATTCCCCTTTTCACAAAATAATCAACACCCCAAGTATTTTGAAATAAAGTTAATGTCGTAATAAGAAACATTAACAACTGTAAAAGTTCTTACTGTTGATAGGACCAACACCAAAAATTCCACTGTAATCTCACAAAAAAAAAAAATTAATGGTGCAGTAATCAGTGTAATACAAACTATATGTAAGAAGCATTACAATTATTACATAATACATCATGAAGACCCTCTAGAGATGGTATTACCAGAGATTATAGGCTACTTCTGAAAGCCATTAAGGATCTATTAGTTGCCAAACTGGTCCATCCATAGCTTTCAGTAATGTCCTCTCTGGAGCATTACTTTCTTATCACATGATATCTGTAGTAGGGGAACTTAAGCTTTCAGCCTATGACTGTTGAAAGAAAAAGTAGCCTTGACATCTTGGCTATTTTGTAATTAATGCCTTTATTATATTCTTGACCTAAGTTTTACAGTTATTGAAGGAATTAATCAATATATCTCCTGAGATTTGTATTTATTGTTTGCTTGGTTAGGTTGGGTTTTTCTCACTCTCCATTAGGTAATTTCTGAAGTAAAAATCATGATCCGTATTTCCATGTTAATGGAAGTCTGTTGGACTAAATATAAAGTAAAAAAACGAGTTCAGACTTTGGCACAGGTTTGTGAATTGGAACAAAAAATTGGTGCGGAATCGTAGAAAACATTCTGTTGGAGAGTTGTGTTTTCTTTCAGCAGGAGTGGTTTAAAGGCTATGAACTCTTTGAACATGCAATGCATAACAAAAGACTTGATTATAAATTTTGGAAAAGTAATATTATTGTTTTAGAACCATGAGCCAGTATCCTGTTACACTAGGGGCTGCGGAAGAACAGCCCACAGCACATACAATGATATAAATGGTGACTGCTGCAAGTTTCATAAAAATCAGGATTTTTTAATTTCAACTCATAAAAAATTATCTCAAAAATGACAGAGTTTGCATCTAAGCAATCTGAAGTAATACTCTTCAGCATTTTTGGTATTTGTGAAGAGATTATATGCAACCCGATCTTTTGGTATATTGGAATTCTCTTGTTTCTTGATCCATTCTCTTCTCTTATTTAAGCATGATAAATTTCAGATTTACTTGTGAGAGTTTCTGAAGTGGTCGATGTGATATCTTAAATGTTATGACATGTATCTGATTTCACTTGTAGTCGTTCACCTAATATCCGATACATTTTGAATATGTAGAGAAAATGTGCTTTTCTACTGCTTTGTAAAGCAAATTTCTGCAGAATGATGCATTCATTAAGCATTCCTCTGAATTAATTCTCTTTACTGGAGGACAAGAAAACCCCATTGTTCTAAAAAGTTTATAAGAAAATTAAAACAGAAACTTAAAAAATGAATACTTGGAGCGGTTGCACTGTTGCTAATACACGTAGAAACTATGGTATTTTAAACTGTATCCTACTGGTCCCACAGATGCAGAATGTTAGCATAATATACAGAGTTGTTGAACACCTGAGGGTATCAGTGCATTCATAAATAAATTGTTATACTGTGCAGGTTGTTAAGATAAAGCGTGCATAAAACAATAGCAAATCATTAGTGTTATGTTTTGCATCCACTTTGCAAAAGAATAAATGGCTGCACAAGGCAAAAATCAGTGAAGATGCAAACCCAGGAGCTTTTCAAAGCAACAGAATACTAGCTACTATTTTGGGGATCGCGTCAAAGGCCTTTGATGAAGAAAAGCACATGGATTTTAAAGTTTGCTTTATTCTTTACTGTAGGTGTAAAACCAGGGCTGTTCTAGACCAAGTAGGCTGTCAAATCATTTAATCACGGGATAGCAGTGTGTACTTTGTGTTTGAGTATGAGATTTTCCCTAGCCCTGCACAGCAGCTCTGAAGTAGCGTGTGGGATGTTAGCTTGTCACCGTTTTATTGCAAAAAAAATCAAGAAATGTCTGATTAAGTCAGAGAAAAGTTGCTGCATTATTAAAATGGGTGAATCAATTTTTTCTTTCTTATGGTTTGTCAAATTTATAAAATATTATATTTCTCTTCAGATAGAGTTACATACTGTGTAGCTCAGAGATAATCCCTATGGTCTTGGCATATGTTACTTAATTGTCTCAGAAGGAAATACCATAAATACCATGCTGTCATCTCCCATGGGCATTTGCTCATCTGTCACAGTGGGAGCTCCAGACTGGGTGAGGTGCTCTAAGACATTTCTTAAACTATGTAAATCACAGCCATTTCTCCTTCCTACTTCCCAAATGGTCAATTATGTATAAACATGTGTTAATAAAAATTTGCTTCTTTTGCCTCCGAGGTACACACCCAGAAAGCTATGTGAGTAAGATAAACTATAAATGCTATTGTTATGTGATTCAACCTATGACATAAATTACTGATTTAAAATGCCGACATAGATATGGAAGTCTGTGGGATTCAGGCCCAAAGTAGAAGCAAAACAAAACTATCAATATAAGTCATTAAAGAAACAGGATAAGTCACTCTGTTTCTCTCATTCTCTTTTAAAAAAAACCTGTTTTGTATCTACCTACTGAGAGAAAAGCAATTGGAAGATTATGCTGAAAGTACGCTAAAGGCTATTTAACGCATTTGCTGCTTAATGACCTCGGTACAGGTTCAGTTGCCATATGAGATAGAAAACAGCCAAAGTTGAAGGGACACAGATTGCAAACAACTGTAGTGAATATTGATACAAATGGATAATGGAAAGGCAGCTAAAAAGGTGCGCTAGACTTAGCCATATCAGTGAATAACCAGGGGATCCCCATGGGGTGTAAGGAAAAGACCTTATATTAAAATAGTCCACATTGTCCGTGTGGTTTTTGTCTTCAAACAGCCTGTGGCAAGCATGTCTTATTTATCGGATACTTATTTCCCAGTGTAAATCAACTCCTGGACTGTATTTACATAGGTCATCATGGTTATTTTGAAAAAGAATCTCTGATTGAATTTACACTTATCCATATTTAGGATATAGCCAGCCAATAAAGTATTAAAACTGATGGCACACTATTGATTAATACTCCTTAAATATCTAATGGTGAAACATTTCTGATGTACTGAGAAATTGAATCTGCCACATGTATTGCTGCTGTATCGATGGTGAGTCCAGAAAGTGTTGGATCAGATTACGGATGATTTTATATCTGAGATACATAGCACTTGAGAAACAGGTGTAAAGAAGCCAAATATCTTCAGAGCAGCTCATTAATATTTACACAATTTCAGAGGCAAGATGAGGAAGATATTGCATAGAAATAACACAAAATCTTGGTCTGAAAATTACTTAGAAGAACTGAGGTTGAGTCATTTGTAGGAAAAATGGTGCGGTGATATTCTTTGTGTAGAGAAACTTTCTATAGCTTTTGTTAAAAAAGAGAAGGTGAAGATACAGAAGGTGAAGAAGGTAGCGTTCAGTTGTGAAATAACGGTTTGAAAATGGGGGCCAGAGTATCATGCATGGCCAAGGTGCAAGGGACAGCGGTGAAGCGAGTAAAATGTCACTACCTTTGAACTGACCCCTTCCTCCAAGTCTTGAATCCAAGAGCCTGAACATCTAGGTAATCCTCTTTCTTCCCATTTCCAGACAACTGCACATATACTCTGAATTCAGGCTTCTCTGTTGCAGGGTTACTCTCTTTTACCCAAGCCCTTAGAAAACTTTCACAGTACAAATGGCTTTTTTACCAGAGTGCTTTCATTTGGAAGGGGGGATTTGATGCAAAGTCATTTAATTTTTATTTTCCCATTCATGTTTCATAGCTTAGCAAGCATAAATGCACTCTTCTTCATTTTGTGGTAAGAACTCTGTGTGTTAAATATGTTTAGCAGTATCAGAATTAAAAAGGATATCTAGCTGGAATTGCTGCTTTTTTGATGCTATGATTTTTTTGGCTCACACTTACAGGGTCAAATAGATAGTGTGAATTATGATGAATTTGTATGTTTCCCTTCTCTCCTTAAGAAAAAAAATGTGCAGTGTAATATGAGGCATTTGAATTTATTACCATTCATCAAAGACGGCTTTTGGCAGCATTTTATCACCAACGAACTCATTGGCATATAAAAAACAATACATGTGCAGTTCTGTGAAGCAGGAAAGGAAATTTGATGGGAAGGTCTATTACATCACTTGAGCAAGTTTTTTTTTTTTAACCAAATAAAATTGTAGAGGCGCCATTCACATTGCTGTAGCTAAAGGCCATCATAAACCCCTGTTTTCATGGTGTTGTATATGGTTACTGAACCATTAAAAACTATACTACCTTTAAAACTAGCATTTTGTGGAGGACTCGGCTTGGAAAGGGGAACGTGTCTGTGTATTTTTAAATTAGGAAAAATATTTGTCAGTTAAAAAGGTCAAGCAGCTAATATTTATTTACATTGTTCAATTTTAAGACCATTGTATCTTAATGTTCTGCATATGCTTAAGCCTCTATATATGAGGAGTTTTTTCAAATGTCCATTTGTCTTTCCGTTCCAAAAATCTAGTTTTGTGGGAAGACATTAACTTAATAGTACGATTTATTATGTCCTGCTCACACAGAGACATGAGCATGTGCATGATTTTACATACTCGGAATAGTACCAGGGAGCTAGGAAAGCTACACACATCCTTGCTGCTTGTGTGGGACTGGAAAAGTGAGTACGCAGCACCTTGCAGTAGTCATGACGGTATAAAGTGCCGCTAATATCTATGCCATTACAACTGCACTTAAAATGATAGTAGTAATGAATAGCCATAATTTTATTGTAAACCCATGATTTGGTTTGCTAAAGCATCTGCAGAGAGGAGATGTGTGTATCCTTGAGTGGTATAACACTATTTTCCAAACATCCATCTGAATGTGGAACCCTTTTCTCCTTCCTGTATCCTTCGTTTTATATGGTCTTAGAAAATCTTCTTCTATAACCCACATAATGATAAGCCCTCAAAATGCAGTTAATATTGTAGTGCAAGTAGTATCTTTTCCTGTGAAGTAGGTGAGGTGTTATACTTTCTATCGGAGGAGCAAACGTCTTGATAGTTTTCTTGTGTCACGGGGATGTAAAATTATTAAACAGGATCATCTGAATGGAACATTTTCTCTGTGCATTTCATGTAGGGAAGTCCATGTACTTATAATTTTTCATTTCAAAATCATCTGCTATACCTTCTCCGAGGAGAAACTTTTGTTCCCTCTTTAAATAGCATTATTCATTTCCTTGCATGTTACAGATTAGTTAAAGCACCTAAAAGGTGACATATTAAAATGAATAAAAATAAGCATGGTGGTATGTGTTATAAAGCAGTCTATCTGTACCGGTTATCTGATTATGGGATATTCATTCCCTGATCACGGATGCAAATTGCATCAGCTGCTCTGTGACCTTCAAAGTCTAATTATTCTTAGTTAATATTAGGCACCTGAGTTTTAAAAAGAAAATATGGTCTGTGTGTACTTGTGACTGAAGATGAGAAGTGTCGGTATATCACTATTGCTAATTTAAGTCCAGTTAAAATGTCTGATGAACCATATGTAAACATGAGTCTAATGCATACTTTATGCATTACTAATAGAGGAAAAATGTTCTTTTTCTACACGATTATGATATAATTTAAAATTTTAGTAGCATAAGGCTAGCATCTTACGAGAAATACATAATCACGAGATTAATAACCAAAGGCAAATAATAAATAGTGACACATGTTAACAGGAGCCCTGTCGTTTACCTCTCCCAGTTTATTTAGTGTGCTGGGAGCTGCCTTACACATCCGTGTGATCCATAATTCCTCCCTAACGCATCGGTAGGTGCTTGCTGCTGTGTGTGCGTGTTGTTTGCTGTGCTCTCGATGACCCGCTTGACAATTGCTTGTTCTCTGCCTGCCTCCAAATGTCCAAAACACAACAAGGACTCGCACAGGGTCTCAAGATGTTCAGCTCTCCAGTTCAATGTGAACTACGGGATGTATGGGGGAAAAAAAAGAAGGTTAGAATGGGTGAGAAAAGAGGAGAATAGGTTGTAAGAGAAAAAACAGGGGATATGTAAGGTGAACACTAGAGTAATAGTGTGCTAATTAGTGAATAGTATATTTTCTAAGAAGAAAATTAACGGGTATGGCCATCACGCTAAATCAAAGCTGCTTTTGTATGAAATGTGATATCAAGTTATATAAAGATACTGTAGACACCAACAGGACTATGGGAGCAAATCTGGTCACACAGAGCCTCTGCTAAGGTGAGTTTGGCGCATATCTGAAATGGTGAAAGGGTGAGACAAGTGAAAGGATGCAAGAGGAGGATGGAAATATACTGGAAACTCTGTCTTTAGTATAAACTGTGCGATAAATGGAGCTGTGGCTGAAGGCTACCTAAATAGATTGCATGCACAAAAGTCTTACTGTTAGAGATTTTGGGGGAGACCAAAAAAAGCAAGGTTCCTCCTTTCAGAGTCTCCTTTAAACCCCCCTCAACTTGGTGTAAGCAAGTGGTAAAGGCTCAGAAACTGGACGATTTCAATTTTATGCTTTTTAAAATTCTACCTTAGTGATTATTTGAAAGCCTGATGCCTGTAGCTGAAGCGTTTGGTTTAGCAGCGTGTGGTTTGGGGCTATAGGGCTTTGCCATGGGGAGTTAATGTTAGCGGGGAGAGAGGAGGAAAGCTGGGAAGCGGTAACAAACGCGGAGCCGAGCACGGGCTGCAGCGCACGTGGAAGCGAGCATTAATAGCTGCACAAACGCACAAAAGCTCCCGTTCTCCGAACTTCCAGCCACATTTCTGTTGCTGAGGTTGCATTGTCAATTTTCAATTGTCACGCACAACTGGCAGGATGAGGCAGGTTAAAAAAAAAAAGTATTGGAAGTTAAAAAAAAAATATATATATATTGAAGTATTCCTCTATATTTCTTCCCTTACAGATATGGTAGGTCTGTTTGCAGCTGTAAAAAGTCAGAATTTAGCACTTAGTGGTAGCTGTCAACATTAGCAAGGTATACAGGATGCTTGAAGGGCAGGGGAAGAGACGAAATGCCCTTTGTGGATCTCTACCTGTGTAGTAAATATTGTTCATTGTGTGGCTTTGTCCAGCAGGTACTCATTTCTCCTAAAAAGCCTCTCAATTACACTGGGAAAGAAACCAGCTTGCCTACTTCAGAAAGCTGCATATGTGTGTGTGTGTATATATATTTTTTTTTTTTCCCCTGCTAAAGCCCTAAAAAATGGTATAGAAGTGCATTAATACATTTGAAGAATACTAAAAATGCACTACATTTTCACAGGAGCTCTCATTATTACAGGATGAGTTAGCCTATCTGAATTAGAAATACATTAGCAAAGGGATTTGGGTAGACATGTCTATATGGATTAAACAGAGCTGTACTTTGCTTTCCTGAGGTTTTTTTCTTTTTTTCTCTTCCCTCCTCTCCTCAATCATAATGAAAGGTGATTGAATTTATTTGGGCAAAATCCAAGCTGAACCCAGCAGAGGATATTTTCAGAGTTATCCTTTTTAGATACTTGCCATATCAACCGAGATCTGTTTTTAGGCCCAGTTATTTAAGGCTGCCTTAAAGACTAATGAAATATACTGTGATGGATGTTACCCCGTTTCAGGGACTTTAAAGTAAGTTACGTTCAGAAATGGAAAAAAAAAAAAAAACCCAACCCCATAATCTTCAAGCCCCGCTTTGGTACTACTTTTCAAGATCATACATTTCTTTTCAGTAGTAAGACATAATATGTAATGTATATGTTAATCTTAAAAAAAAAAAAAAGTTGGTTCTGAATTTTCCTAACTAAGGAAAGCTTCGTAATTGAAGAGGCAGTCTTGAAAATGAGGGTGAGCACCGATTAAAAATGCTTCTGTTTTACCTCTGTGAGAGGTAAGATTTTAAAAGTACCTAAGTGAATTAGGAGCAAAAGTGGAAATCCTCTCCCAGCTGTACAGTAGTGTATTACTGCTTGACAGTTTGTGCATTTTGATAAGTGACATACTGTAGTATTAGCATTTTGTCACTGTCTTCTTTGCAAAGCCAGATATATTTAGGCTTCTAAACCTGAAATCCTGCTTTGTATGCTCTGGAGATTATAATTTTTTGTATTATTATTATTTTTACAACATGGTATATTTAGGAAAATAGCATGATATCTGTTTGTCACTTTTTAGGTCATATTTGTATTATAGTTATAGGATGACCCACATATATTTGTGAGATTTTTTTATAGATAGCACTGTGCAGTCATTTCTGTTGAAAGCCCTTGAAAGTAATGAGTTATTATAAGTGACATCCTTAAAAAAATTATTCTGTGACCTTAAATTTTTAAATTAAAATATAATATACTTTAAATTTTTTGGCTTACCTGCTTAGCTTGTAATGAAATAAAAAATCAAGTATTTCTTTTTAAGATTATTTGTACTTCTTTACTCACGCTATATTTCCAAAGTGCATTGAAGCTTTTCAAATTTTAAAATACAGCACATATTTAAAATCAAGTGAGTACAGTTGTTTCAAGAATCTTTTTTAGTGTTCATTTGTATTTCAGTGATTTGACAATTGTCTTGTCTCTTCTGTTCAAGTGAAAGCGTTACCTATCAGGCATAAAGAGCTAAATGTAACGCACCAAAAATATAACGATTGCTAACTTTGTAGAGCACAAAGTAAATAAGGCTGACAATGTAAAGGCCTAATTTACACCTGAAGAGGGCCAAAAAATGAGAAAAAAAAATATTATGTCAGTTCTGGGTCTTCAGTTCAACCGCATATTCATAAAGAGAAAATGCTGCTCAAATGAGGTTTACGAATCTGACTTGAAAGGTCATGAAATTCAGATTTACATCTAAAATTCATCGCATTGTTCCTCACTGTAGCAGAGATCTTGTAACAAGGAGTGATGTTACTTACAGTGCTTCGTCTCTGGTCGCTCTGGAGAATAAACCACTAAGTGGAATTCCTTTTGAGAACCATTTTATCAAATTGTTACAGCTCTTCAGACTGGGACCAAATACAGGCTGCATTTATATGAACTTCTGAAATGGCTATTTTTTATTAGTAATTTCTGCAATATAAATTTCTATATTTAAAAACATGATTTCCATATTCTTGCTGCTCAATTCAGTTGAGAGAGTTAAAATTAAATGTTTGTTCTTCTTCGCACTCTGCATCTGGGGGAATAAAATTATGTTTTAATAAGAAAACTGAGGAGTGCATAAAAAATCGCCCCTTAGAATGAAACAGAGCTATACTATAAATTCGGTCCAGAGTGTCTTTGTAGAGAAGGCAGAGTGCCGTCCAGGTAAGGAGAAAGGGAGAAGGGTCTCTTTCCGTGCTGGGGAGCTACGAGGATTTTCACAGCTTTGAGAAAGTTGATGCACACACCAGGAGAGCCAAGAATATCGTTGTTTAAGCGCTTGCTTGCCTTTTTTTCTCAGTCAGGCAGAGTAGTGAGGAGAAGCTAGATCCTCCATGTCCTCCATATGTCCGTCTGTGATTTTGGTGAAAATTTGATTCCGAGTATGAAAACTTTCCAGGTTTATTCCTGTGTAAAGTTTTGCTTTCAGCGTCTTGGCATTTTCAGTTAAAAAACATTTTGCTGGAAAAATCTTTATGCACTTAACACAGAAAGAATGAAAACAGTGATGCAAAGACTGTTTCATTTAATACCTTTTTTTTTTCTTTTTTCACATGCAAGGAACCTTATTTGACGAAATTCAGCCCACAGTGTTCAAGAAACTGTCTGCATTTTTTAACTATTTTTGTCTGTCCCTGGAAGAGTCATAGTGGGTGATGCAAGTGCAAGGGCAGTGCAGAGTTTCTGCTGTGGAAAAGGATAAGAAGGTGGAACTGGGGAGCAATCTAAATAAAATCTCAATTGCAGAAATAAAATACCGAATTACAAAAGAGAAAACATCAATCTGGACAAGAATGCTCTAGAAAAAACAACTACTTTTAGATTTCCCATTTCTGCAGTATCTAAGCAACTCAGATTTTTGTTCAGTCCTTAGCACAGGTTTCCATGAATTGGGGATGCACCTTGATTCTCAAGCAGATACCCTCTAGTGAAGAAAGGAACTAAGCCCATCTATTAAATATTCAGAATCCTAATCATGATGTCATTCCTGGTACTTATAATTCATTTTCATCATTCAACACTTTTATCAACACTTTCTCAAGAAGCTCTAGAGCCCTATGTGCAAATATTGTTATGTCTAACTTAATGTCTTATATCATAACAAATCTAAAAAATAATTCAAATTGGATATTTTTGTGATAAACTTTGTGACACTGCAATATAGGTGTTAGTTCTTTGCCATGTGATAACTATTTTATTCTGAATTCCAACTCTTCTTCAGTGCATTTTAACTGAGAACACATTTACCTCATGTCAGCCTAAATTCAATATTCCTCTAACAGAGGATGTTGGCCTCAAAAGGCAGGGGGTTTTGTAAACAGTGCATTGATTTCATACTTCTAGCTGTAACAGAATGTAACCAATGTATTTCTGGTTGCATGTACTTCTTGTATTAAAATATTGGGTGTAGATTGACTGACTTAGTGGACTTTGTCAAGAAATACTCCATAAAATAATGTTAATCATTATTCTGTCTTCGTTTCACCACATATTTAATTTACAATAGATTAGTGAAATGACTTCATTACAGGTATTTAGAGTAGATTAGTAAATTCGTTTGTGCTGATTGAGTCCACGTTGATTTGTGCTGATTGGCTCCACAGCATATACATCTGGTATGAGGTTGATCTGAAAAAGTATAACTGTGCCGAGGCTGTCTTCCTGTTATAATTGTATGGGCTTACTTCATTGGGTTATGTGTACATTATTGCAATTGAACTAAAATAGGTCTGTTTTTCACTGTGTGCAGTTTAGTCATGCATCAATACATTTTTAATTAAAAGTATATGACAGGTACAATAGTAGAGTACTCCAAACCATTTTCTAAAGCAGTCCGTTTCCTTAAAGACAGGTAATCAGAATCTGTCTCAGTTAGTCAGTGAATGTATAATTTTTTATTAAGATATATGATTAAGCATCTAAAAACTTTGTGCTAAATTGTCAGATTTTGGTCGTGAGCCCTGCACTGTGAATATTTCAAGTTTATAATAGCAAAGTGAGGCATTCTTCTTGACAGGAGAAAAAGGATCTTGCCAGACAACTTGATTATCTCATTTTGTAGTAATAGTCAACATCAGAATAGCATATCACGATTTAAATGCTTGGATCACCTGGCTGGCTCCATGTCAGGGATGGAGCTACAGCAGATGGTTCCATTAACAGCATTGGGATATCTAGTCCCAAGGTCAGTGGGACAGTGATGGAAAACGGATTTCTATTTCTCCATCGTTTCCTTACCTAATAATGTCAAAGGAACGTGAAAAGAAGGGTGTTTCACGCAAGAACATGGGGACTGTTGTAGGACAGATTATGATCTGCGTTAAAATAGCTTTGTCCTATGAGGCTGCCTTACCAGTAATGCAGGCAACTGTAGAAGGATTTTCCCACTGAAATGACTTTAAGATGGTGTTATAAGGATGTAAAGTAGTTAGGATGATTAAAAAAAAGGTTTAATAACCATTTGACTTGCTCTAGCTTAAATACCAGAGCCGATGCTGGGATCTGGAAGGTCTGAGAGTCTTGACATAACCAGGAGTTGACAAAAGTTGAATGAGGTTCCAGGATGTCCCGAACCATGCTTGGGTACTCACCTGCAGCTGCGTAGCTGTGATGGCAGAGCAGGCAAAAATAAACGTGATTCTGTGCCCCTTCATTCCCCCTGGTTTGTTAAGTACTTCTCACTCTCTGGGGTGCTATCACAGTGACAGTAGAAAGTTGGTATAAAACAAAACCGAAGGCAAATATTAATTACAAAGGTAGAGAATATATAGGAATATCTGTATCCACATATCTATATAGGTGGAGAAATAACAAGATCTGGGTACCAAGAATAAAAAAAAAAAAAATAGAATTAACAATGCAGTATCTTTCCTTATTTTATTGAATGAATTTAAAAATCACCAGAAGCTTTGTGGTTTTTTGAGGGGTTTGGTTTTTTTTTTTTTGTTTGGGTTTTTTTTTTTTTAAGACAAACCCAGAGATCTCTGTTCAGATTCATTGCTCTGGTAAATGTGCAAAACAAGAAAAAGCTACCTATCTATCATTTCAGAAGTTAACATCTTCTACAGTTTCTTCTTACTACTTCGCCAAACAAAAGAAAAATGATGACTGGTATTTCTGTGTCCTGATATTTGTGCAAATTATGATTCTAGTTGTCTGAGGACTGTAGAAAAGCTGTAGATGCTCTCCCTGCCCAGATAATATTTTTTTTAGTTCTGAGTGTTTGTAATAAGAGGAGTTTCTCTGATGCTAGTAGATTAAGGGTCATCAGTTTTATTTCAACGTGAATCTCATAAACAGTTCTAGTTTATCGAGTATTTCATTTTAGCGCCGTACCCTTACTTAGAACATCCCAATTTTCCTTATTTCTTTCTTCCATTTAACAACCACAACCTTGGTAGAAATGTTGCCACCACTAATACTGGCTACCAGAGGCAGTTTGGCTTTTACCTGCTCTGTGAACCAAAATAGGTTTGGCCAGTAAAAGGTGACCAGGATGTCCTGTGCTTTGCTATTTTTTCCTATCCTTGGAAAGGGCTGAGAATGTCAGAAATAAAGTCATTTACAGCTGCTGTTTCTTCATGCTCCAGGATAACACTTCAGTCTTTTTCAGATGTATAAGTTTTTATCAACCTTGGTCTGTTCTGGTTATCTTTGTTTTTAGATACTGTGGCCAGGAATGCCACAAGAAACACGACATGATTTGTAATTGATTTAGAAAGCCTTCTCCTGACTGTAATTATACCATGGTGAGTGAGGGAAGAGAATACAGTACCCTCAAAAAATCACTTTCCTCTTAGCTAAGTGTATAAACACTATCACTCATTAATAGTAAATTAGTGAATGATTTTTTGCAGGAAATTAGAGTACACACTTAAGGTTTTGGGTGGCAGACTTTTCCATGCATGTCTGGATTGTTAAAAGTTCTTTCATTTCCATAGCTCTCAAATTAGAGTTTATCAAGTAGCTTCTTTAAAAAAAATTAAAAAAATAGTAGCAGGACAATTACAAATGGAACACTTTGAATTATGGCTTTTTCCTTATTGTTACTTACTTTCTCACAGAAATGAAAGCTAAAAAAATATCACTGTAAGATTAAACGAAACATTTGACTTTAAATGTTTTCCTTCAATTTTCTGTATTAAAAACATTGCACTTTGAAACTATTTTTTTATGATATTTCTGGAATTATTTTACTGATTTGCTTTCTTAACGTTAGCTTCCATTTAACATAATATTGTTTGCTCCAGTCTATACGCTCTGGTTTAGACATAGGAAGTGCACAGTGACATTCCTTTCTGCACTTACGTGTGCTTTTGTAGTTACGTTTGAAGTACTAAACATTTAGTTAGGAAATCCTCCCTCTTTCTCCTTCCTTTCATGTACATCACCTTGGAGACAATATGGAAAATATGGATTCAGTTTCACTGTACGTGTGTGCCTGCACATACCTACCTCTTCAGAGATGCCAAAAAAAGCCCCAAAACCTCAGAAGATCTGGATATTACCAGAGACTTCTTGCATCAGCTTGGAGAAATCACGCAACCTCCTCACGCCTCTGTGAAATGAAAAGAACATGTTATTTCTCCCACCTTTTCTTGGTTCGACTGAAAATTTCTCAAGGCAGAGACTCCCGTGCTACATCTGTGCAGAGAATGCTGCACAATGAAGTGGAAGTTCAGCTTCGGGTGCATAAGCATTAGTACAATGCAGATTAATATATTTTTTCCTCTTTTTCATTTATTTAAAGAAGAAGATACAATCTACCTCTGCTTGTGCTCTGCCTGAGGTATGAAATATGTGTAAAAGTTCACATTTTTAGCAGCAAGATTGCTTAATTACAGCTTTTCTTATCAGTCTGCTTCTTTTAACCATTTTGATTTAAATCTTATCAGGGTCTCCACTTTTAAAAAATATAACATAAAAATATTTGGGTTTTTTTTTGTTTTTCATTATTAGTATATCTAAATTATGTGCATTTCTTTGTGGGTAGCTGTGCAAGAATTCTTCCTCAAAAACTATTAATGGCAGAGGCAACACGGGAAGGTATATTCTGCTCATGATGTGATGAATATTAATTTGATGGAGAGCAAACAAGGTCTACACTTGCAGGAGAACTTTCCCCGTGACTTTCTGGAATGGAGATAGATTTTCTATAGAAACCTCTAAACATGAAAGGACACTCCCTGCCCCGAGATCCAAGAAAACCTCTAATTAAATGAATTAGAATACAGTGGCCATAAAATTATGTTTCTGTTCTGCCATACTAGACTTCACAACCCTGGGGACATTGTCTGGGCAGCGATCAGGAGTATAAATGAACTCTGACTCTGATAACTTCGAGACCTAACAGAGAAAGAATGGTGGAAAGTTTGCCAGAGAGGCCCCAGAGATAATACTCAGAATTATATAATGTACATATATAGGACAAAAACCACAACGATTTTCTGCTTCCAGATGACAGCTTCAATTCTAAATGTGACTTCAATAAAAATGTTGCGATTTGGAGACAAACATAATGACTGCTGGCCAAATCTGGACCCTTGCATCAAGCCTGCATGGACGGGGATTTGCACGGATCTGTTTGCGGGAGGCAGAAGCACATCATAGCTACTTTGTCGGTATTACTAAACCCCTCAGTTCTCTCTGAATTAGGGGATTTAGACTAGTGAATCCTCCGAATTGCCACATTCATTTGCTCCCATCCATGCCCTAATCTCATCCTTCTGCTTGTGAAGCACAGAGATGATCGTTGCCTTTCCTTCTCTTGACTGGTCCAGAGGGTTCCTGCTCTGATGTCGGGCAGGATATTGTCTTCGGAAAAATAAAAAAAATAGAGCTTACTAATTCCAAAATTAAATAATTTCTTTCATTCTTATTGAAGGATTTTTTTCTGTGAAAAGCAGAGATTTTTTACAGATATTTAAATCACTTTAAAATAACCTTGTATGTTAAAATATTGCCCCAAATATATACAGAATGGAATATTCCTTAGCATCCCAGAAAGCAGTTCTTGTCTGACATTGAAAACTTTTTGGACTCCATCTGCCAAATTTAGGGGCAAATTTTATCTTTGGATGTGCATGCTGGATTGTCGTCATCTTACACTGGAGGTATATAGTATGTATTTAAATTCAGAACGCTGTCTTTATTTTGAATGTTCTATACAAAGCCTACAAAAGAAATGACATTCGTCAAAAGCTACGGCTTGACCATGCTGAATGTTTGCTTTGTTGTAGTGGAGAGTAGTCACTTATCCTTGATTGTCTTCAGAATTATTTGAGGACTTAACTATAGTTAAAAATGCGACCTGAAACCAATGCCTCTAAGGAAGACGAAATTGCTTCGCTGCCATAGAAATACCAGTACAAGTCAAGAAAATCAGTTGCTTTCTCTAATCTGCTTTCCTATGGAAACTTTGCTAATGAGATCAATTCCAGAGACAGTTGCCTTGATCCACAATAGTAAAAGTCCTTCTGTCGGCAGCTAAAAAAAGCTGGATAACCTAAAGCTATGTTAAGAATTTGTAGCATAGTGTAAGGTGAACAGACAACCTGGTTTTACTGAGGCAATGCGGATACTTAAGTGTGTCATATTTTGTTTGACTGTTAAAAATGGCCTGTAACTGTTCTTTTAGCATAGCATCCTTTCTTTCTGTCCTGCTGCAAATAAGAAGCTATGTCCTTCATCAACATGACATGCAATTCAGATGTAGTCCCAGCTGATTTTGTAACTCAGGGGTAGGTAGGTAGGAGGAAAGCAAGCGGTGGAAATATTCACTTTAGTTCAATGTTTAGGGGCTTAGCGGAAAAATAAAACCTTTGAGCATATTGAGTGGTAATTGTCCACTCAATACCTAACCTTTCTATGAGCTGTAGAAAGAGCCTCGGAATCAGCAAATATTTGTTTAGAAAATGAGAAATAAGACACTTTGTTCAAGGTAGAAAAAAATCTGAAAAAAACCCCAGACCTTTTATCTTTCCCAGGCTGAAACTAGGAATGAGGATATATTAATCACTGGTAAAGTTGAGGGGACATGGATCCTGGTCTTTGCCCCACACAAGACTTCTGAGCTATTGGAAGGCTGTTGGAAGGTACAAGAGGTCCACGGGGAATAAATAAGAGGTTACTCTTCTGCATATCAGTTTGCAGTGGCCAGTGGCTTTGTGATTCTGTTAAATTTAAGGGATTCTGGTAATGGTGCCTATGCAGAGAAGTGAAAAGGTGGGGCATCTTTTCATTAGCAATCTTGCAGTGCAAGGTAGCAGAATTAGTAACATCAATTGTGCTTTTTTTTTTTAATAGCAAGTCTTTTATAGAAATAAAGATACCTCAGCATAACTATTACAAACAGGTTTTCATATTGAGTTGGATAGAGAATGCAAAGTTTTAATGATCTCATTCTTACCCATTTCTATCGTATAATGCTGTGAAAATTATTGGAAATTACTTACACTGCATTTCTGCAATTCCAGGTGAAAAAAGTGGGGTTTTTTTCTTTTTTTTTTTTTCTTTTTTTTTTTTCTCCTGTGTCTCATAAGTGAATTTTACCTCATTAGGAAATCCTGTAAAATGCCTGAATTGCTATCCTGAAGAATTAAGTCTTCCATTTATCGACAGAACATGTGCAGCTTTGGCACAAATGGTGTAAATTACCCACTGTTTCCTGTCAATGGTTTTCTGTCTTGCTTGGGAGATGCACATCTAGAGAGGATTGCTCAGACACTCCATCTTTGACCTAACTCATAAGGAGAGTTGGCAGGATTGGGGAGAGAGTTTTCATGATCTCAAGAAATTTATGTTCTTTGATTTAATGAATTAAGGTATGTTCTCATAACCTTTTTTTCCCCCCAGTGGAATTTTTTTTCTTAGTTCTGTTGCAGATTCTGAAAACTGAAATTATTGTAAGGTGACAGTGCCAACAATTTTGAGGTGTTTCCTGATGCTCAGTAAGATCCAAACAGGAATCATTTATTCATTTTGGAGCTGGTCAGACAGTAGAAGTAAACTAGTAGCAGTTTCTGTCCTAGTCTTTGTAAAATGGAAATGCACCTAGAATCAAAATCTAATGCAAACAAAAGTTCATGCAAAAGTTTGGGCCACATTCTCGGACACTGTTAAGAGGCAGAGCTAACTTAGAGCCTGTACAGTTCTAGGGATGTAAATCCACTGAACGTCAGTTTAAAATGCCTCTCACTCAAAGGACCGCAGGGTTCAAAGATGCTCGTGTGCGTAGCGTAGATTAAGCCCCAGCTAATTCAGGCAGGGCTGGGGAATTTCTTTACCCCAGTAAACTCATCACCAGTGTATTAGCAGAGGAAAGGAGCGGTGCAGGTTTCCCAAGAAAGATTTCTGCCAGCTGAAATGGCCTCTCTGCTCTTTCACATTGTTTGGTTTTGATTATTAATTTACTGCAGTGTAAACATTGAGCTCAGTGTTTTCATCTTTTCTTCTTCAGTGGAAGTAGAGGCTGACATAAAAAACCCCATAAATTCTGATGATTGTTTGATAGGTAATGATTGCAGAAGAATCAGGGGGAAGAAAATTACTCAAGTAAGGCTAATAACTGACTTCAGTGGTAAAATCTATGTTGGTTACACCAGGATCTAGGAATTTGGCATTACTTTAATCTCTGGCAAGATCCACCTTTAAAATCAACATTTATTTGCACAGATCTTTAGTAACAAAGACTCCGTTGGTCTGACTTGTACTAAAAGTCACTCAAGTAAACAGAGATATTTGTGGAGAAAGGGCAGCAGCTGAGAAGATACTGAGACACTTTTGTACGTGTGAGGTCTGAGATCCTGGGATGTAAAACACACTTTACTCTCACGCTGAATTAAACTGGAGGGAACGTCAGGCTCAGTTCTGTTACTCTGCACAAGGGCAAATATTTGGTGGCAATTTAGTTATTTGACTCTGCCAAAGGAGTTATTTGGTGACAATAAAACTTTATTATATGGCGCCACAGAAGACAGCATCGGTTCCCGAATTTACAGGTCCTGAATGTTCGTATTTCTGAATTTAAGCATGTATGTTAGGAAAATACCCATAAGTAGAAGAGGGGATAAATGATATCATATAAGTTAGTAAATTTGTTTGTTGATAATTAGAAAGACATTTATTTTAAGTCCAGTGATTCCATTTTGCTGTAAATTTAGGCCTATTTTGTTCCTGTTAGATATGAGCTCACGTATTATTACATGACAGAGCTTTGAGTAAAATGATACATTTTCCTCCAGATCAGGCTGTCTGGCCTCAGCAAGTTTATTCAGGCAGTGGAAATCCCTTATTAAATACATTTTTCAAAACTTCCTGCAATACTGTTTATTTATAGATTACAGGGGAGATAATCAGTGCTTTCCACTCATATTCGCTTAGTTCTTCCTAATGATACCTAGTCACACTCAGTCATGGTCATGCATACTCTGTTCCACTCACAGTAAATTCCATTCACAGTAAATTTGAATTCACACTTCATAGTTAATCATTTAACTCATTCACATCAGTCACACTGAATCAATACTCTCTCTCTTTTTTTTAAATGCTCACTCCTTTCACATTTACTCTTAAACATCTGCAATCATACTCATTTGCTTGGTGCCTATCGTTATAGCAAGAACCTAGCTGTCATTAATTGTAAGCCCTCCGTTACTCATAAATTAAAACGGTTATTGCAGGGCTAGACAAATATCGCAGAATCACAGGTACTGCTTAGATTTCTTGCTGATGGCAACAAACCAGAGGTGATGTTGTTCTCCTTATTTTGGAGTGGAAAGCTTACGCACATGAGTGTGCTACCTCATTACACAGAGCGTAACCTCGTGTGTGATGTGGATCTGTTAGCCTTAGGTTGTTTGTTTTGATCACCCTGGGGATGCACAACAATTAAGTAGAGTTGATGCTGCCTTTTTTTTTTTTTTCCTAGTTTAATTTGATTCTAAACAAAGGTGAAATACTGTGAAAACCAGATGGGAGGCTAAGTATATTGTTGTGGTCCGAAATCATGAAAATGAGTAGTGTGGTGAGTAGAACGGGGTTTATTTAATAAATAGGATTTTTTATAAAATGAACAGTTGCAAACTCTTTTGTCTCCATGGTGTATGTGTTTGAAACCTGGCTCAGGAGAGAATGAACCTACCACAGTGTTCACATGAATTTGATCCAGTGTCTCTAGTCTCAGGGAGCTGTTTCAAGCAAGACTGAACGGTGGGCAAAAGGGATTGTAGATATATTTGTGCCTTCTTTTGCTCCCAGATGGCATCAAGCAACTATTTTTCCGTGAAGGCTTTGATGTCAAAATGCTAAAGATACCTTAAAGCTCTAAATTTCCCACGGAGTATTACAGCACGGAAGTCACTAGTAAGATTTCCTGGTTTTAAGAGCTAGAATGTGCAAGAATATTAATGTAGATGTTTTAACCAAACATTGAATTTACTGTGGAGGAGCATATTCGGGTTTTTTGTGTTTGTTGGGGGTTTTTTGTTGTTTTTTTTTTCTCCTCCATTTATGTCTATATCAATATTTGACAGCTGAAAAAATAAGAAGTAGGATTTAACCAAAGGACAACACTCCACCCCCATTGAAAGCTAGATGTTACATATGAGTCCACATAAATAGTGAGTAATAGAAAAAAAGGGCAAGAATGCATAAAGGTTTTGATGACATTGCTAAAGCAGTACTGGTGGGCAAATACTTGGTGTGCAAAGTCTCCCTCGACTCTCAGGGCACTTACAGGTCCTCCAACAGGAGGAAAGATGAGCCAGCCTTACTTGCAGCATATTGTGACTTCCAGTGAATGGAAAAAGGAACTATTGCATTGAATTAATAGCATTGTGTTTGGGGACAAAAGAGCACGTCCCATGAGACACAAAAGGATCCTATCTATCATCATGAGATTGGCCTAGGAGGAGAGAAAGTACATTTGATAGACTATTATCCTAATTTCTGTCCTGAAAATCATATGGGTATGGACAGTGGAGCATCAGCTGTAACCTCGGAGCTGCAAACCTGAAGCAAAAGGCTGTAACTAGATTGTTCTTTTCTCTTCCTTTTTTTTTTGTTCTGTTATTTATCCTTAAAAAGGAAGTAAAGAAAACCAGACAATTACATGCTCTAAGGAGTCACAATAATCAACAGCAGGGAAATGGGCCAGGTACGGGCGGTTCACAGGTACGGGAAGGTTCATATGGCATTTAATTAACGTTGCCAGGGCAAGATGCAACTGCAAAGTTAACAGTGGAGGGTCGCGTTGTGTTGCCTGGTCTGTGTAGGGCAGCGCTGGGGAGTTTTTGTGGCCCCTTTTTTGCTCTCTTGGTAAAGCCATGCTCATCCGTAATGCAGCGATGACCATTAAGGGAAAAAGCAAGAGCTGACCCATAAGCAAGAACCGGTGGGCAACCTCCATAATGCCTTTTCTGTATCAATAATGCCTTTTGCCCCCTGAAATGTTTTTTCATCCTCAGGTTTTGGTTTGGTTTTTTTTATTTTTTTTTTTAGTAACGCAGTTCTTAAACAAAGATTTCTGTGTCAATTAGTGAAGTGCATTTGGACTTTCTTTCCTCAGTGTGTGCCTAGCAGATGTTCACAGAAAAACAATGTTTACCCAAACATTTCTGAGGTTGGAGTTTGTATATACAGTCTCTCTCTTTTCTTTCCAAAGGGTACCATATTAACAATTCTTTTCTCGCCAGTATAAATATTTTTACTGCAATTAGCTGCATAATGGTACAACACAGATACTTGAGTAGGGCGTACTTATCCACTACAATTTGAGTCATGCCTTTACGGTAGCATCCACCCCTGGTGTATTAGAAATCACCCGAATTTTTATTGAAACAACATCTAAATATGGGAATACTTCCCTAATCTGTTTATTTTGAAAAGTGGTTTGCATTCTAATAACACAGCCGTAATGAACATCTATTAGCTTTGTTTTAATTAATTTTTTTTTTTTTCATTTTTTTCTGAGTCATTCTTTGATTTTCAAAACATTTTGGTCATCCACAGACTCGAAGTCTCCTTCCAGCAGAAACACTGAAGAATCAAGTGCATCTCTCCTGCCTTTTAAAATTACCCTTCAGGGCAGTGCACACACAGAGTGACCCTGGCTTTTGACAAACCTTTGCTGAACAAAATGTAACAAGCCCTGTATATTTTGAGCAGCATTTTCTATTCTGACAGAGACAGCTCGGTAGCATTTGATGTCTGCTTGCTGGTCATAGATAATGGTGCATCTTGGGACCATTGTCATCCCTGTCAATAAGACGGCCTGGGGGGACGTGCAACAAAGCTACCTTTTGATTCACCGTTTTTCCTTCCTTCCCAAGACATTTGTAAGCCTGTGGTCAGCTAGGTCACTTTATTTCATCCTGATGTGCCTTGATAATAGCATCATGTCTAACAAAAAATTTTGACAGACCATCGATGTATGTTTCTTTGGTTCCTATGTTGTTTTCCGTGCCTCCTCAATGTCAAACAAGCTTTGAAAGCTACTGATTATGTTTGTTTGGACTGAATTTGACAAGATTCCTATTCTTTGAAGCAATTAAGCTCCTGAGGATGGATCTTGGGATTTGAGCTAATTTTTTTAGCATCGCAGGAAGCTACCGGAGCATATCATCTGCTTTGGCATATTTCTTTTTGTTTGTTTCAAGGTTGTGTTTTTGTTGGGCGTTTAGAAATACCTGAACCCAAAGGAAACTTTTAAGCTTTAGAGGAAAATAAAAAAGGGAAAAGAAAAATCTGCAGCTTAAAGCTAAAAGTTTTGCCTATGTATAAATTTATTTTATGGGAAAATGGCAAGTTTGGCAAGTTCAGGTAGTGAATTCTCAGCAGAATTTAACTGTTCTGAGGCTGTACAGACTGTCCACTTACAGAATATATTTTAGGAGCTAATCTATTAAACCCCTCTGCATATGAAGAGATGGTAAATAAAGTATTTTGCTCAACTGGCCACAGATAACTCAGCCTGGCTTGCTTATTGTTTGAATTAGTTGCAGGCAATTTAGCATATTACAAATGGGAATTAGCAGTATTTTTAGTTTTATCAGTTAGCTACATCGTTAAATGGTGTTACTGTAGCTCAGTAAAGCATTTCCAGAGCTACACAACCATTTTTTTTGGCAGTCACAGATAGAAGTTTGCATCCTGCCCCTGTAGCAGTGGGCATGAAGCACACACACGTTTAATTGGGTGAGAGCTTTTTTTCTTTCTTTGGCACATAAAGATGAATTTATCACAGTTCATGTAATACTAGAAAAGGCAAATGGTAATTTCCTGTTACAGGGGAAAAAAATGAAGGCCTTTCATTTCTGTTCTGTGCTGTGTTTTAAGAAATTTTTGTTGCTTGTAAATGTATTTAATTCTAATCCTTTATCACAACACAGTGGAAAGGACCTTCCCTTTGAAAATAACCACTAGCAAAAAGTCAATTTTTTTTATATTTGATGATATGTGAGGCCAGATCTCAAAGGGCCTGTGCATGTCCGGATCCCACCTTCTGAATGGATATCTGGAGGTGCCCAGAAGCCTGAGTCTCTCAGACTCTTGCAACAGCTGGGCAGAGATTTTTGTCTTTACTTTGCCTCTCAGAGCAGCAGAGAAGCTTCAGGGACTTCATGAGCGGTAGAAATCTCCAAGAGTAAGCTACATTTTAAGATCGGCTCCCCATTCTTTCTTGGGAATCAGCAAGGGTCACTGAAAGGAAAGTAAATCTGAGGTTAAATTACAAAGATGGAGTGACCAGCTATGATTCAGGGTGTACCCACACCCGTAGCACATTCCCGTGCCTGCTCCTGCCAGCACAATTTTGGTGGCCCAGTCTAAGATCCAGCTTACTGGACTGCTCACCTTCCAGCACGGTTCTGCCGCTGGCCTCTAAGACCAGTGTGCGCAAATTTCCATGCCTCATTTTCCCTTTAGATAAAAGCAGGATATAAGTATTAATCTCCTTTTTAAAGTAATTTGATATCTCTCTTTGAAAGCAATGTAGTGGGTAGGTACAATTGTAAAACAGACTATTTTCTTTTTTATTAGAATTTGTATTTACTTTTACTATTATGACTAGAATGACAGCCTTTCATTTTTGCACATTTTTGCTTTGATTCTGAATTATTATTTGGCTTATATTACCTTCAAAACATGTATTTATAAAGTTATAATGGCTATAGATGAAAATGCAGCTAATAGTTACCTACTGCAAATTTATGCATTTTTCTTGCTCATAACATATCAAAATTGCAAATTTTCCAAAGGAATTCAGCTCCTTTTACTTGCGGCCAGGATCTTCCCTCTCCCTCCCTGAGCCGAGGACAATGATTTCTGTCCACGATAATGCCACCAAAGCCATGTCTGAAGGCCTCCAAAAAAAGTACTGAGGATGTAGAAGAACTGATTGGTTTGCTTTCTTTTCACTGGTGTTTTTTTACACGACTACACAGTATTTCCCCAAAATGAATCCTGATGCTTTTCTGGCTTTTATATTCAGTTCCTTTCCGTCAGGCTATCTATAGTTCTTCAGGGCAGTATTGTCTAGTTATTCTTTCATATTAAATGATTAGGTTATTACTTTTATGTCTTTAGAATATTTCATTTTACTGATTTCTCCATATTAAAAAGATGATAAATTATAGCAGCTATTAAGGGCCCAATCCTGAATTCTTAATGTAGTCATTTCCATTAAAGTTCCCCCTGACATAGATTTATATGGAATCTGATAAATTTCTGCTTGGCAAATTCCTAGAGAAACTAGAGAAACCTGAATTAAATTAGTCTGTTAAAATAATCAACATGAGCCCGATCTTGTCAAGTAAGTGGTAGATGAGTGTGTTCTGTTCATCGTAGGACAGGAGTTAATGACTAATTATTAAGCGCCAAAATGGGAAAAGTGCAGTGGGATTTCCAGGCACATGAGGGATTTAGGACCAAACCCTATTTTTGCTTTAAATCTTACTAGTCCGCGGGGGTTTTTTTTCTTGCACTTCTAATCTATTTTCCTCCACTCTGAGAAAAATGTAGAAAAATGAATCTCGCCATTAATGACAACTTTTAAATAGTGCAGGATGCAGAATGGGCCCCTTCTTAGATGGAGAGGCAAGCTCCAGCCGCCGCTGGTGTCTGAAGGCAGGCTGCGCGTGTCCCGTGGACTCCCTTTGGTTCCCTTGAATGTGACCTGGAGACCATTGATGGTAAAATGAGTTTTTCCCATGACCACCACGGGTTCTCACGTTGCCCTGTCAAGACTTCTTTTGGCAACATCCAAACCAACAGCATACCGTCATTCGCTAATTCGCATTCTGGAGCAAACCTTTTCAAGCTAACAAATGGATAAGTCTCCTGCACTTGTCAGGATTTGGTTTTGAGGAAATTGTTTTCATACAATTAACACACTGGCAATTAGTGAGCAAAATAATACCCTCCTACCCCTTCCTCCTTGAGATGCAATAACAGCGTGATGCCAGTGGGGCAGCTGCAGGAGGAAAGCACACAACAACCCCAAATTTTTCTTCCAGCTCTTTTCTTACGATAAGGTGAATAGTTTTTAAAATGTAAATATCAACACAAAATGCAGTCCTGTCGAAAATTTCTTTCTGATATATAATAATCCAAATGCAAAGCACAGGTCACAAATGCTGAAGCCTTTATTTGTGCCATAACTGTCTTGGAAAAAGGAAATACATCTCATGAACCTCCTTAGGTCCATTTTAATGTACGCTGCCCAGCCATGTGGCAGACTGGCTGTTGCTCTACATAACTGTTTTTTTTTCCCAATATCACCTCAGTGACCAAGTATTCCTTCATGTAATTGTGAATAATGAGTGTGGCAAAACCTTGTCTTCAAATTCTTTCTTAGAGTTGTTTAATGACACATAGTTTTTTAGCCATTGCCTTATATTTTAAATTACACTTAAATTAGTCCTCACTGAAAGATGTATTACATTATGGATGTTACTAAACAAAGCTTCTTCCTGTACTTAGTAGACTATTCTAATATTTCTCTTTTTCAATATTATAGCTTTCTTCTTTGCTTGGTCTATGCTGTTCTTTGAGAATATGATAATCCTCTGAGAACTTCCCAGCGAACAAAATTCTGTCTCCTTTGGACCTAATTTTGAGCAATTTGGATCCATTATCCTTATTCTGCCAGTCTGTAAGTGTTTAAAATGATGAACTTTCTGCTCTGCCCTTTTTGTTGTCATTTATTTCAAGGGAAATTTTCAGGCATTTCATAATATTTTGGCCACTTAAAGCACACCAGGGCAGAGCACAGAAGACAAATGTGGATGAATTCAATGCTTTAATGGGTAACGGTGTGCAGTAATAAATAGTACAGTAGCTAACAGAAAGACAGGAGATATAAGAGATAACAAAAATTGGATTTGTCCAAATATGAAAAAATTCACCTGTCTGGAACATCATCTTAGAGGTGGCATTACTTTTAATGCCCTTACTTGAAAAAAAGTAAGGTCATTCTGATCGTTGATGACCACAAGTGAACAGACTTATTTTATACATCTCATCTGAAAAGCCTTAGTAAACTCAGAGCTTTCTCCTCATTTAAAAACACAACATTGAAACAGACGTTTGATGCCATGAGCTCTCGTGGAAGCATTGCTTCTAAAATATAAATTTACACCCAGAGATTTCAAAGACCATGCATACTTAGAAAACGGTTTATGTAGCACAGAAGACATAATATCATGGAATGAGACAAAATTAAAACCAAGTTATTTAGGGGTTTAAGGTAGTTAATTAATTTTGAAACTAATTGTGGGTGATCAGTTTGGAAATAAATGCTTCGGTTTTGAATACTTTTTTTTTTTTTTTCCTAAAAACTGTTAAGAAAATAAGTGTTTGTTTGACCTAAACTGTATGTTTGGGGTTTTTTCCACCCATTTTACCATTCTACCTAGTGTATTGAAGAACAAATTCTCTACTGTTCTCTATATGTGAATGTTTCTTCCATTTCATGTGTTCTTTAACTTTGCCTTAGAAGAAACAAAGCACAAAGGTAGACTTACCAGATTGTCAGTTTAATGAAGTACTTAATTTTACATAGGTTTCTTAGAAGGAGCTAAATTTCAAGAAGAAAGAAAAAGTCCCCTCTAGACCAATAATTGTCTATGGCAGGAAAACTCTTGGCAATGAAAGTAGGGATTTATCTTTAGTTGGAATGAATTTCCTCTGTCAATTGGCATCTGAAAAAAATTCAGCTGGGAGAGTTAAGTGACTAAATAGTTCTCAAATGACTGAAACAAATGGATGCTTTAATGAAAATCTTTTGAATGTCACTCAAAATTCAGTCCCTGGTGTGGTGGCTTAGATTTTATGATAGTGTACATATGTGTTGCTGGGTTGTTGTTTTTTCTTTCAATCTAAGCTGAATTTGAGGTTTTGTTTCTTAAAACTGTATCCATATCTATTTTACTTACTTTGATCAGATCCAAATTTTGACCACATTTTTTGATGTGTTTAGGAGGATCTTCATCAACTGCTAGGTCTACACCAAGGGTAGCTTTTTAATGATAATTTTAACTAATTCACAGGGTCTCTGGGTTATGAAATGTTTTTGAGTGTTCACACATGGTACTAGTCACCAGAATGAATTGGTTTAAATGTAGTTTTCAACCATCCTAGGCTTTTATAGCGTATTAGTTTTGGAAAAAAATGTGTACTTTATAGTTTACTTTGGCCTGACAGTGTTTATCCTGTATGTTTGTAGAAATAAACAGGAAAACCCTTAAACACTAACAATTGTATTTGATTCTTGATGCTTCTTGGCAACTAATCACAACAACTCCTTGGTGAGGTCCTATGTATGACATGTAAATATTTGACATAAAGGTAAAATATACATATCTGAGCCCCTTACATATTTAATGATCCCAAACAATTTCTTGGACAATAGGCAAATAGCAAAATGTCACTCGTTTGAAAGAGGAGAGGAAAAAAACTCCGTGAACAAGCTGTTCCTTTCTTATGTTTGCAATTATTTTTCTTACAGTAGCTGCTTACATGCTGTTAATTACTATGAAGATTAAACCCACTTCATTTTAGTGCTATAATTACACATACATTTAGCAATGGACAGGTGATCTTTCATTTCTGTATTTCTGCAAGGTGAAGATTTATCTGAGAATTTCTGTGATTTCTTTGCTCTCTGTCTTGCCAGAGGCCCTGTCGTCAGCTCAGACCCCTCTCTCTTCACCCAAGTCCATCCCTCCTCTCGCTGTGACACAGGGCATC
Source organism: Haliaeetus leucocephalus (assembly GCF_000737465.1). Lineage (NCBI taxonomy): Eukaryota > Metazoa > Chordata > Aves > Accipitriformes > Accipitridae > Haliaeetus > Haliaeetus leucocephalus. The sequence continues at coordinate 7,318,315 of NW_010972887.1, read as the reverse complement.
ATGCACCCTCAATTCAGGTTCATGCCTACTCCCTGTTCTGTGATACCGAGAATATTGCCTAAAACCCATTCTGGTCATGACCTGCAGAACTTTGTATCATTCCTAATTATTTTGCTTTTATTTTAACATATATATGGACTGTGGTCTCAGTACTTTCATATAGTCATTGCCATTCCCTAAGTCTGTCTTCCCAATAATGCTTACAAATCTTACGGTTTTGCACATTGACTATATTTAGAGATTCAAAAATTTCAAGATATTTTGTCTTTCTAACTACCCCTATAGAAAAATTTCTTATGTTCCATCTTCCCTGAACTTCTGTACCTTATATATTGCTCTGCATCTTCACCCACTTTTCCCCTCTGCCCGACCTCTATCTTTAGATCACGATCCCCTCGACAATTTGGATAATTTCTAACATTTATCCATCTGGAATGGGGAAGTTGTAGCAGGTTTGTGGGCTGCATTATCCTCATGGTCAAAAGGTGCCATGTTGGGGCATATTCTGCCACTGTGGAAATGCCTTAGAATCTTCTGCTCACCCCATGACTGAGGGGTAACAAATCTTCTTGGTACCAGAATTCACCAGGATTTTCTTGTGCTTAAAAAATGTGTGGTTGTCCATGAAGAATTTCTTGGAAACTATTCCTCAGATACTTAGTGGGAACTATAAAAATGACTGATAATATGAGATCAAAACAAAACTTTCAGTGGAGTGGAGTTTCTTAAGAAAAACAAAGCAATTGCAAGGAAAAGGCTGATATGTTTGAAGCCACAGCTAATGCAATAAAAAAAAAAATTAAAAAAGTCTTTGAAAGCCTTGGTTTAGAACTGTATGAAGCTCAACAAAGAATTGCTAATATGGAGAGTATGAATTGTTGTATAATTACATTGATGATCTAGAAAACAAGCTTAGAAAAAGAGGTTTGTAAATTGTTGAGGACTGCTGAAGGATGAGAGATTGGGGACCAGTAATTTTTCCCACCCGTATTTTGTATATGTTTTTTATACTGCATTTTGAAGATGTATGGAACATGTAAATCCACTGTGACTGTCATTTGCTTTGAAATGCTGCACATTAGTTTCATTAAGGGTTTCAGAGAAGCCTTACCCAGAAAGTCTTTCCAACAGAAACTTTGATTCGTATTATTTTTGGTGGCTTTATTTTTCCTTCCTAAAGGTTACTGCCACTGTTCGTTTAACGGTGTTTATGTGATCTTATAATAAGTGTTATCACTTTGTATAATTATTATGTGTGATTAATCCGGTTCACACTTGAAAGCTGTGGGATTTTTTTTTTATTTTTTATTTTTAACCAGAGGGTATGTCTTTAAGCTTTTGTGTTGTTCACTTATAATGATAGCTGACAAGAGCTATCGTAAGGAGGGCGGAGGATGGAAACTGGAATAAATTGTTGAGAGGAGAAAGATTTCTGGGAAATTTTTTGGACTAGCATCTTCTATAGTAAGTCTTGAGAAAAATGGGGAATGCAATTTATACATCTCTGATAATTTGATATGTTGCATGGATTTCCATAGCAATCAGGTTATGCATTGCTTTGGAAGAATATGCATTGTTTGAATTTTTCCAGTGTCCTTTTAGAGAAATTCAATGTGTTTTAAATAGGACCCTTAAAAAAATACCTTTTTAATCTTTCCAAACATCTAATATCATCTAGCGTGAATAAAACCCAGCACGATGGACTGGATTTTTTATGATTGAAGGGGATTTGGCACCTAAGACTGCAAGTGGTGGGGTGGCAGAACAGCTTATTTTTTTTAGGCTGAATGGATTTGAGTTTAGGTACACTATCCATGGAGTACTTCAACCGTTTTACAATGTTCCCCTTTCAAAAATCATGATTATAGTTTATCGTTTTTGTAAATCTTGTAAATTGTTGCTGCTAAGGATGGAATCTCCTTATATTAGTGAAGTGTCAGAAATCCCATTGTGATCACGATTTGTCCCAAAGCATGATCTCTGTATCGATACATCATATGGTTCTCAGCAGTAACCTTTGCAAACAAATTTAAGTGTTTATAATAGCTACAGATAATGCAATAAACTGCACTGTTATTACAAATTATCTCATTGCTTTCTGAGAACTGTATTCCACCTGGTTTATGTTTTCTACGCTTTTGTATTCAGCCTTCAGACAGAAGTGATTTGGGAGTTGAGAATTTTCTGGACTTCTGAAGCTGTAGTTACTACCTCTTACTTTAAAACTGACGTTTGTATTGCTTTGTATCATTGTAGAAAATTGTGTTTATTGCTATTAGTATCTGTACCATAAATTATTTGACTCTTTCATGTGGAGCAATGGATAACCATGAGCATCCTAAATACAGACCAGCTTCCACAGAAGCCAACAGAAGGAGAATGCATTTGATAAGAGTAGTATGTTCTTCACATTTTAACTAACTAGAAATTGAAAGGGTATCTATAGGTATTATAACATATATTCCTTAATACAGTGACATTGCTGTTTTCTTTAGATGCATTTTTATGCCTTTTATTTGTATACAACACCTTCATATTGACTTCAGATGCCAAGCAATTTGAAATAACATTTACAACTTTACAAGCTAGTTAAAATTCCCTAGACCTCTTCTTCAGAGTTAGTATACTCTAGGAGCGTGAACTATTACAAAATGTATTCAGGGAGATATCCCCCGCATTAATGAACAATAAATATTTCATATATAATTGTTTCATATATAACTGCAGGTAAAAATAGATAACTCCCACAACCAGATTAAACCAATTAATTTATAGCGTGTGGTTTTCAAAGGGGGTCTGGAAATTGAAACGTGGGACCAATGATATGATGAAGTGAGAAGGAAATATATTTGTATTTCCTCTGAGAAACATTTATTCCAAAGCTGTTTATAAAGATAATCTTAAATAATACTTATAGGAAAAAGAAAAAGAAAAAAAAAAGAAGATGGTTGAAGCAGCAGATTTAACTCCAGTTCATCAGCTATTCATTATCCACTGCAGTAATGTTCAACAAAGCATTCGTACCATGTACTCTTCGGCAGAGTCTGAAGAAAGTTGGTAACGTCGAGGCGTGCATAACCTTAAGGTCCTACCTCAATGGGACCTATAGAGGCAGGAGACCTTCACTTTAAGCAGTTCTTGAAAAATTGACTTTCTTCCCTTTCATCATACTAGAAGTATATGAAAAATTTGGAGAAACTCTTTTTTGGCACTTCTGTCAACTCGTATGACTGTGCTATTTTATAATATGCATCAGTCCCATCAATAGCAGGCATTGATATCGTGAGTCCTTTATGGCTATAAGTTGTTCACTGCACTTTCAGACCAAATTCAGTCCCCTTTGACCCAGGTTGGGAAGCCTTTGGCTTTGGCAGAAAGGGTATTGAGTTCCTAATATCTACAACGTTTGTGGTCTCCAGTGCACAGATAATCATTCAAACTTAAATCATAAAATTGGTTCAGCTCAGGTAACATTTAACACCGATTTATCTAGATTAGCAAGTTTACCAGCTTCTTAGGCATAATATAAAGAAATGCAAGAGGAAGGAAAAATACTAGGAACCAACATATGTCTGTTGCAGGAAATTATTTTTTTGATTATTGCAGTCTATTAGTTTTTCAGAATTTCTTCATTTTTTACACAGACTCTAGTTTGCTATTCCCTCACAACAGAAAGGCTAGCTAAAATCTGAAAGGAAAATTCACTGTTTGGAACTAGACTGTGTAATAGTCACAGCACTTCAATCTAATTATAGTAAAGTTAAGTCCATAATAGGCAGAATGTTAAAGGAACATTTGTAATCTTTATTATTAGTGAGAGCTGACCCTCAAAAGGTAAGGAGCGGAGATGGTTAGTTTAATCTTCACTGACCTTGCAAAATTGTTGGAGAGCTCTTCTAATCAGACACGTGTGATCCAGTTTTCGGCTTTAACTGCAACAATGTAGAGATTGCACCATTTTCAAACCCATGTGCCGGAGGAGTTAGTAAATCTTCAGTTTCTTGATATTAGTTGTCAAATCCTATCTCGTTTGGTTTTCATTCTGGACAGAGGATATAAGTTTTAAATCACAGCCTGTCTTATTAGTGGTTGGCCATAAAAGCTAACTATCCATAAGCACTAACTTTTGTTATGCTAAGATCAAAACACAAACACAGGTTGTGATGCTGTGAACATTGCTTCTCCTGTTGTCTATCAAGCAGAAACCAAATCCAACAAAAACATTTCAGGCGCTCTGCAAGCAACTTGCTAATTCCGAATGATGCATCAGTAACACAATCATGGCTGCCTTTTCTTAGAATTATGGTTATCTGTTTTGTACTCAAAATATGCACATGGAGCAATTTCATCTGTGAGAACTTGGGAAAATTATATTAATCATCATAACTGAGTACAGCTTCTTTCTCAGCATGAGTCATAAATATCTTTGAGCATTAAACCTCTTTACAATAACATTAATTTAATCTATAAGAGGACATTGCGTGCAATAAATTCCATTTACAAATCTGAGTGGGCAATGAAGAGAAAGCTGTAGCTCACTTTTTTTTTTTTTTTTTTTTTTTTTTTTAATATATTGAAGATCAGGAAACAATGCACCAAAATAAGTTTCACTCAGCCTGGAATGTATAGGACTAGGAAGGCAAACAGAGCTTCCTGATTGATTTGCCTCTGTGCTATTGCTGCCAGTCAGAAGCTTATATAGCTTAAAAGATTGTTATTGATTGTTCAATTTGGTGTTCATATATTTAAATTTTATTCAGGTTAGAGTGATGTTGAAAATTGGGGTCCACATGCTAGATTGCCAGCACGGTGGTTGACAACACAAACGTTAAAATACAATAATCCTTGTAGTATAAAATGGCCATTGACGGTCTAATTTCCATTTTGTGGTTTATGGCCTCTACTGAATATCTGATAATGTAATTATCCTTCAGTAAAGAATGAATCCTCTCTGGTAAACTGAGCTGTGTATGCAATGCCAATGTGAATTAAATAAAGTGACATCAAAGCTCAGTCAGGGCTTATTTTAGGAGCACATTTTTAAACATTTACTATGGTTTGTTCTACAGTAATGCCAGGGAGCAGATTTATGGCTGTTAGCATATTCATGTTGAAGAAATGTGTTACTTCATTCTTTATTTTAGCCCAGGAGAGCAAACAAAACAGCTTCCGTAAAAGTGAATCCCGCTCTGCGGCTTAGGTATGAAAGAAGTTTTCAGATGATACCACCACCAAGTACCTCCCTAAGTAGCACGGAAAGGAAAGTGGCAGCTGTGCGGTCGGGAAATTAAAATGTAAAGAACACTACCCCCAATTATTTGCATGTCGCACAAATGAGCCAACGCTTGTTTCTTGGCAATAGGTATATTATCAGCTTTTATGCTTGGATCTTTTGCTGCTGGGTTTATAAATGTATAGGAATATAGAATATGATCCTACGGTTAAGAATTTCCTCCTTTTAAATTCCAGTTGTCAAGTTATGTTATGCTGTTTATAATGCGGTGAATTATGTTCTGTCCTATCCCATTCACTGCTAGCATAATGCAACTTAACATCAGGCAACATAACAGAATATGACAGTTAAAATTTAAAAGTACCCTCATTGTATTTGTGAATTGAATACTCAACTGTGTGATTTAAAGATGGACTGGCATCTTGAGTCCAGAAACAAGTAATGTTACTTGAATGCATTTTTTTCCCCCTAATACATTTGCATTGCCGTTTTGACCTTCTTTCCAACAGGAAAAAAATAACCCTAAGCAACTGGCATGTATTGACATGGAGGTATTGAAAAGTTAGCGTGATGTTGCAGACGTGTTTAAAGGAACTTCTGAAATCATGAATTTGATGAGATAGACTGAATCAGAATGTCACTTTATCATGTAAACAGCAGGGTGAGAGCCAAGCCTCACATGTGGATTTTAAATGTCCCAGAGCATTAGTATTAAAAATCTGGGGCCTGGTTCCACCCGAGATAAAGAGAGGTGTCAAATCAGATCATGGTTTATCTTTCATTTCCAGCCTCGCAAAGATCGGCGCAGTAAGAGATGTATTTAGAGCATTTGGACAGGTCCTTTAGGACCTGTCAGTGATCCAGGGCTCGGAGGTGAGTCCCTCCACCCCACCTGCTCTTTTCTGATGGTCAAAACTGTTGACCAACAGAATAATAAGAAACCTCTCGACTTCTCCACAGCCCTGTACCGATATAAACAATTTCCAGTTGCTCCTCAGCTCCCTCGGTGCTTTTCCCCTCTATCTGCCTTGCTTCCAGTGCTCTTGGAGCCCGTATCCAGACACAGCAACACTTGCTTCACCCTCCAGCTGCGGCAGCTCCGGGTACCAAGAAGAGAGGAGCAGCTTCCCCAACTCCTCGGCAAAGATCAGATGCATGCAAATGGGATCAGATGCGAGCACGAATGGGTTGAGCACAAGCAAAATCCTACATGCCCATCCCTGCCTGCATCCTGCCTTTCTAAGGTGAAACACGCACTTGACTCCTTGGTTAATGGTTTCAGGGATACGTCTTTGGAAGGGGCGGATGGAGGTAGCACATGTGCAAAGGCAGGGTCTGTTGTGAAACAGTGTCCTGTTGTAGGACATATGCGTCCATACGAAGATATTATTAATATTATTAACTTGTCATTTTCATTATCACCTCGCTGTAGGAGGGTCTCTCCTGTGTTACACTCGGGTTGTTGGCTTTTCGTGTAGGAGCCAAGATGAATGCAGGTAGATTGCAGACAGTTCAGGGAGCCAGTGAGACAGTATTAGTCAGCACGTTAGTGGTTTAGCCACTGTTATAAGAGCATTACAAATATTAGTTATTATTATTTATTACTTATGCAACACCCACACACTATGCAAGACATTTAACAAACCGCATAAAAGGCAGGGCTGCATCACAGAGTGATTACTGGATGGATTTTAGATGCGATAGATCGCTATTAGCTACTTGTTTGTGTTTTTTTGTACTGAAAAAATTCCTAAAGGTCCCAACCAAGGAGACCTCAGCCATGCTTGGCACTGTTCAAACACTCCATTAAAGAAAATGGTCTCTAGATAGAGAAAAGTCACGGATTTACATGGTGACATCAGGGTCTGCTCACAGAGCATCTTGTAAGAGCTGCTGTCGTGGTGAAAGCTATAGTAGAGATGAAACTATATCAGTTTAAAGATGTTTGTGAAGGTGTACGCTGTTCTCACCCAGGTGCTGGGTTTTTGCCACCACAAATGCTGTTTCTGCTATAAGTGTTTTGTAGGTCTGGCTCTATGTACAAGGAGTTTGAGGTGTCACCTCTGCATGATGTGCACATACCATCAGCAGCTTGTAAAATCCCAATTTAGGATATACATCTGGGGTAAAGCTGTAGTACAACTTCTTTTGTGAGGCCTGATACTCTCCTAAGTTGGTAGCCGGAAGTCTAGATGTCATAGCACTGGCTCTGCCCGAGATTTTTTGTGCAATCCTAAGCACATATGAAGTGCTGTCAGCCTCTAGCAGCCCAAATCATACTAGCGGACTCATTTAGCCCGGTCTATGTCTAGCACTTTATTGATATAGGTGCTCCGTACAGAATTAATAAATGTCACACATCAGTGGTTTGTTTCTTTGCTTTTGTACAGTCCATTGGCTCTTTGGAAAAATTTCTCCAAGGCAGTGATGCTGCTTGTCCTATTTCTTCACACTGCGCGCTCTTTATGTCTGGTGAAAATCTCTTCCCAAGCAGGGTAATCCATTAAAATCTTGTACCTTCAGCTGAATGTTGGGCTTTTCCTTGACACAAGTTGTTTGTCACAGCACGTGTGTTTCTATGTGCTATTTTGTTTGGGGGTCTCACTTTCTGTACGGCAACATTTTCACCCTGGACCTTTCCTGTTATACTGGATGTTCCCAAATCGGTTGACGACACCATAGGGGTATTCACCCTCCACATGTTTCACCCTGGCCTTGGTGCTTCCTTTGCAAAGTTTAACTGCTTTGCAGGGATTAATTAGGAATGTTTGTCTCAGGGCACAACCACAATTTCATCAATACCCAAGATTTAGTGAGAACCCTGGGATTGGGGAGGGGGGTTGGCTCTTATTCTTGGATCAGTCACAGCTCTGCTGTGATTTCACATCACTTTGTCCCTTCTGTTTTTTGAAGTATCAATCTTCCCTTTTCATAACACTTCTTGAATATCTTTTCAGAGTTAGTTTTTTCTGTCCAAATATTAAAAACATCCACAAGTTGAGAATCAGCTTTTGTCACGAAAAATATATAGAGTGAGCGAGCTACGTTTGCTTTTTGCTGGCACCCCTTGCTTGAAGAGAGATTGAAATACTCCCTAAATCTTTTCCAGCTGTCCTCCAGATATTCTGCGTCTAAACTTTGGGGCTCTTAACTGCTCTGCTCTCCCCTCCCCGGCATTTTCCTGCCTGTTTTGGGTGAGTAATCACCTAGACCTGCATCCCTGCGCTCCGCTGCGGCAGGGGGGCTCCAGGCATCGGCCTTGGCATGACAAGCTGATATAAGCCAGGCTCGCTCAGACTTGCAGTTTCTCGCATACTGCTTTGGTATCCTTTTTAGCAAATTAGCATAGCAAAAGCATTAGATGGCAAGGGATGGGGCAGTGGGAACTGGAGGAATATGTGGTTAAATGGATGGGCTATGGGGAATCTGCAGATTTGATTTTGTTCTAATTGTGTATAAAGACATATTCCAGTTTTGTGTTTGCTTTTTTTAATTTCCTTTTTTTTTTACATATTTAGAAACCCTACTGGACAGGCATATCCAATATCTTAATATTTAAAGAACGAATGAGTTTGAAAAGGTCTTTGTTACAAGAAACTCAAATTTTCCATAGGGACTTTTCCTTTTCGTTTCTTTTCCTCCCCATCAGAGGTCTTGTCTTCGTTACTGACATGGCAAAAGGGTGCATAGACCTTACACGTGAGGCTTTTCATGCTGTTGTCCTAAACAATTGGAAGAATATTTTTAAAATTGCTATGGGTTGCATTTAAGCACTTAATAAAAGCTCTCCTGTGGAAAGATGAGGAGCTCCGGATTAGGGTTTTCAGCAGGTTTGGTCTGCGAGCTGTGCTGGAACCTGTGCCGGGTTTGTCAGCACAGGTAACTTGTACTCCACGTCCACATCTGTTCCCAGATGTGAGCACTCCAACGGGCTCTTGTAGAGATAGAAGCATCAGTTTAAATTCCCGTTTTAACTGTTTGTCATATAAATTCAGGTTTTAGATAATCCCTGAGTGCAATAATTCCTTATTATGCATATGGAAAAGCATCTTTTAAAGGCATTTTTAACTTTCTGGGTAGAGTTCCTTTATCTGTATTTTACAGTACAGTGAAAAGTAATTAATTCATTCCCAGATATATAACATATGGATAATTTTTATGGATTTATGGCACATTTTAGGGGATGTGAAAATGCTGCAATTATTTTAAAAATAATGCAATACAAATTCAGGGCTTGTTCCTAGATTTATGGTTGGATTATATTTTCCATAGCCAACTGCCAAACATAGAGTAGATAAAATCTATGGCTTTTTTTATGTAGTCTACCTCTTCTATCCTACCTCTGTTTTATATTGTCCTGTAATTGCAAATAAATTTTCTGAATTTGACTTACAAATTGGAAATTTTGTGAAATGTATTAAACCTCAGAAAGTAGTTCATGGTATTTAATTAGTAAAGAAAAACATACTGCACACAATAGAAATTACAGTAATAATCTATCTTTCAAAACACTCTATTAATTGCAGTTGATATTTAACCATACATTTCTCCAAAAAAATTAGCAGTGGACCCAGCTCAATTATTGGCTTGAACATCTGATGGTTTGAGGAGACTCAGATCTGCATAGAGGCACCAGTTTGGGGAAGTAGGATAATACTTATTCTATGGGTAATATTTAATCTGTTGTTTAATTTTACTTTTTAGGTCTAGGAACTAACTTTGACACAAGGCTTTCTCTAGTCGTAGTGCATTGCACTTTTCTAAGCCTTTCTTCAGTAACAAGGTGCATTTTGTGAACACTCAACACCCAGAAAGCTATTTGTTATCATAATCTTATAAGGTATTTCTGCTGTAATTACTAAAATATGGACTAAAACTCTTGTCTAAATTTTAGGAATTGACTAGGTCACGTAATTTTTGAAAAATCACACCATCATTGCTCATTAGCAGGCCTGTATGAATCTAAGCCTTCAAGATTTATTTTCTCCTACTTTGAAGGAAAGTAACTTTACTGACATATTAATGTTCTGACTGTGAATAGAATATCCCATTTTGTTTGAAGGATAGTTCCCTCGATCCATTAAATAAATACTACATGCGGGGAAAAAAGGCGTTAGATTGATATGCAAGAACCACAACCACTGAGTGCAGATTTATGGTGTAAGGGAGTAAAGAGAAGTGATATGACTGTGAAAAGATAAATGAAATTACGCTTATGGGCACTAAATCCTCCAGTATTGAAAAACATTGGCTATTTGTGTTTAGAACACACAGTATTTAGTATAAATGGACTTTCATCAATGAATCAACAGTTTCTGAGGTTGACACCAAAATGCACCGTTTCTGCCAAGTCACAAACTGAGAACTTGGTTGTATTCTAGTTTGATTTGAAAACTGCGAGCTTTACCGTGCTGCTCGATGTCCTGCACCTATCGTTACTGCCTTGGTTAGCGTGGATTTCTCATCAGCTTGATAGCCCTGTGTTTGAAGTGGTGTTTTTGTGCTTGCTCCTTGTAGCCAACGTGATGGCATAAGCTGAGCCCGATGATCTTGGAGGAACTTGTTTGCCAGAGTTTGAAATGCATCTTGGGTGAGCAGCTCGACACAGTCCTAATTTAACAGACTCTGAGGCTTATGTGCTGATGATTTCTGCTAGTAAAGTGTTATAATTGGATTACTGAAGTATTAGGTAAATTCAGTCGGATTTGCTGTTTGAAGTGGAAATACAAAAAATGCTGGTATGCTCTTACTGCTTTGTCATACCTATTAACAACATATTCCAGTGTTGCAGCAACAACAGATTTGCTTTCAACTATTTAGACTTTCCAGTGTGTAAATTTATATTATTTAGGTGGGTAACTTGGTGGATGCCTGTGACCTCTGCAGACCCTGTTGGTTCATTTTTTAAAGAACACAGGCTTTGTTACTTGAAATTTCTCTGAAAACGCTGTGACGTTGTGTGATGTGTTTCATCTTAAAGCAGAAACATGTTGTAGCTAATTTTGGAGCAGGTGGCAACAAAATGATAGAATTCAGTACATTTTACAAATGTATAAAAATGTCTTTACGATTACAATCCCCGTTTGTCCAGGTGAAAGGATAAACCCCAAACCTTTCCTTTCAGTGTTATAAACTGACTTTACATATGTAATAAATGCAAACAAGCTTGTCTGTCTGCCCATCTATCATTCTTTATTAAAACCCTTATTTCAAAATAAGCAACCTGTGGCATGGAGAGATAGTTGGCCAGGCCCACACAGCAAGTGACAGCTATGTCTACTCTGCGTTTTGAAGAATATAATTAGTATTTTGCAGGTAACATTTTCAAGTGACCAAAGTTTACTGGGACTTGAGGGTTTTTAGGCAGTTTTGAGAAATGTACCCTGGAGCATGACTTAGATTAATAATGTTAAACCCTGGTTTGTTTTTAAATATAAATCTGTTTTTACCTAATCTGTGATGTTCTGGTATGAAGGAATGAAGCACCATGGCATCACCTTCAGTTTTCAGTGTCCTCACTCCTGTGCTTAAGTCTGTATATCTGGTTCTTCTCTTTATGCTAATATTAAGTGCCCTCATTCATAAATCTGTACACTTCAAACAGCTAGGAAGCAAATCTTGATGTTGCCCAAGCAGATCGTAAGAACGCTGCGTATTAGAGATGCATTGAAACAGCAGTTACAAGTATTCCAAAAAACCTAAAGGCAATTTAGATCCAGATGCAAACTGCTCAGGTCTTTCTGTATAAAACGCAGCATGGGGCAAAACATCCCATGTGTTCAAAATCCTGATAATGATTTATTACATCAAGGGCTGCAACCTATGTTTCCCAGGTGACCGGGAGCAAACGTAACCTGATTGTTAAACAAGCTCCCTCACCTAATAAATGTGCTTTATTTGATGTAGGAAAGCTCAGTAAGAAGGTTTTAGGGGGCCAGTCTCAGGAGTTAGATTCTTTCATGGAGACACTGGGGCTGGAGGTTTGAGCTCAGGTATTGCCCTTTCTCAGGAGCTGCCCGAACCTTCGGGACCCTGCAGATAAGAGATTGGGGAAGTGATGTTTTTCCTGAGGTCTGATCTCCTAAATCTGCTACGTGACTGCTTTTTGGGTCAGAGCGTGTTGTTACTTGCCATGAAACTCTTATCAAGACTTAGGTGTTTTGTTAGCTGACGTTTGTTGTTCGCAGCCAGGGGCACCAGTGAAGACATGGCAGGCACATGGAGACAGAAAATGGACACACGGATTTCATTTTCTGGAGTGGTTTAAAAAAATCAATTTTAAAAATATGTGCTGATTTTATTGAGAAGTCATTCACACTGCAAGGCGATTTGCTCTCAGGTCTATGCCTCTTCTGCTTGCCATAAGTTTCTGGAGGTGAAGAGGCCGGGTTTGGTGGGATGGAAATCAACCTACAAACCAGTTCAGAAACGCATTTTCAGCTGTTGAATTTGTGTAGGTCGTGCTTTCGTTTATCAAGTATTGACAAAGTAATGGCAATGCTGGTGAATGTGAACTCTGATCCTTACAATTTTCTTGTTTTGGGTTATTTGCATGGCTATTCCACCACTTGGCAGGCACTTCACAAAGCAGAAGGAGCTCGTGGTCACATTCAGTCCCCTTGGCACTCAAACTTCCTGAAAGGTTGAGCGTGCGGGAAATTTGCAGCCTTCCCCTCTTAACTCCTGGGTTCTGAATATGCATTTTTGGTGAGAGTGGCATCACTTTATACATATATACATATAAATTCACTGCATATATTTATATTATACAAATATACACACACACACACACACACATATATATATATATATATGTATCAGGGAATTTCTTTCTTTCCCTGACTTTCTGATCTGGCGCTGCATGACAGAGCAGGTGGATGAACCAAAGCTGCTTTGAGGTCAGTACCAACAGGGAGGAAATCTCTGGGAATACAAAATTCTTACAGGTTAAAGGTCTAGTCCTTCTTATCACTTGTTAATCATCAGCTGTTTTGTTTCTGTTTCACTTTTTGTCACTGCAATGTAAATGCATTATAAACATTCTAAAATGCCAAGTCTGAGGGGGAAAGGCTGACCCATGGCTCAGGAGAGTACCAGAGGGCACCCATAAACACCTGAATAAAAATAGCACTTGCCGAGCTATGGTTTTGTAAGGTGAAATGAGTCTTGTCCCAATCAATCAGCATCTAAAGCTTTGAGGCAGCTGTAGGGCCAGCTGAATGGTGTTTTCCTTTGGACCATAATTTGAAATTTGGATGCACACACGCTTCTGTACAAGCCTGGGTTCTGCGTCCCCACTACGGGATGCAGCCGGTAGAGATTTGGCACTCTGTATCACAGGACCAAAGATGCAGCAGCCCAAGGTGCCGTCATCTATGTGCCGTTGTTAACCCCACCCATGAGATTAGTTTGGTGATTCTTGGTTCCTGGGTCTGGTGTTTTGAAGCTGTTGATGGCTTGATCAAAGCCGAGATGTCCTCAGCACCTCACACGGTGTGGGTGCAGAACTGGAGCTCTTACCGTACAGAGACAAATACACGAGCACGTAGCAGCAGAGATCCTTTTACTGCACCTTGTGGGGTGCTCCTGACTTTTTGCGAGAATTTCACTGGCTTGGAAACAGCTTTTCAGTCTAACAAAAGCCGACATGTTTGTTTTTTTTTTAAAAAATCCATCCTCATTAAATTGCTCTTTGAAAAAAAAATTACTTCTGCCAATTTCTTGTTTCTAATAATTTCACGTTGCAGTTAATCGTTTAAAAAGATACACACACATACAAAGTCTGGTCCGCATTATGGACTAATGGTCTGCATAAGTTCTTTATGAAGTCTTTTTTTTACTATTATTTTTTTCAAATTAAGCATATACTAAAAAAAGCCTCATTCTTTTTAATGCAAACCATTAAAAAAAATCCCAAACAAACAGTTGTTGGAGAAAACTTTCAATGCCTTATTTTAGCCTGGGGCTGGTTTTCACAGCTAAGTTACAAATGCAGCACTGGCTTCGGATGGAAATGCTGGCAGAGTTTTAACTCCAGCAAGGTCAGTGGGCATCACTGTAATACCATAAATATGGTGTAGGCACACAAAATTAAATTTAAACTCAAAATTTTCTACAAAGTATCTTAAATGTATTTCAAGGTTGACTGTAATTGTTGCATTTTTGAAAACCCAAAGCATTGTCAGAAATAATAAAGTAGAGAAACAAAAGAAAGTAAAATTTTCTGAGACAATTTCTGTACACCTGTCCCCTTCATTTGAATAAATCCGACACCAGATTTAAAAGCTTGAAAATGAGGAATTAGGAAGCATGCATATATCACTCAAATTGACTATTAAGAGATTAGAGGCTTTTAAAAAATTGATAGGACATCAGAATGAGACAATATACATCCAAGAGAGCCAAATGAAGTAAGAAGGGAAATTAGAGACTTTATTAGAAATTTTAGATCCTTGAAGACTGGCAAAATCTAATAGAAAGGCATTATTTAAAAATGGTCCAGGGGCATATAGGGAAAGAACATATCTCTGGCATAAACTGTGGAGAACGTCCTAGATAATATTTTAAGGAATCAAATGAAAGCTACGCTGGGACAAGTACTGCCTGATTAGAGAAAGCAAATTTAATTCGAGGGCGGGAAAGTCCTCATATCTGACATATACTGGAATCCTTTATCATTATTATTTCTGCCAGGATAGACAAGGCAATACAAGAGACATCCTATACTTACATTTTCAGACATCCTTTGACAGGGTTTCCTAGAAGAGGTTAATGCTAAGATGTGGAGCCACAGAATAAGTGGAAAGTTGGGTTTAATGGATTTAAAATTGGCTAAAAAACACAAACCGAAGTGTAGCACACCAGCAATCAATGAACCCTGTACCAACCAGGAAGGTTAGCAGTCAGATATATTAGAAATTATCCTAGGTCCACAGATGTTTATGTAAAAAGTTACAGGGTACTATGTATTACTGAAAGCAAGTTGTCAAATTTTGTTGATTACATTAAATTGCAGGGAAATATAACTGATAAGAAACAATGAGATAAAAACACTCTATAAAATCATATCTGTTTACTATCAGTGTTAAAAATTACACAACAAAGAGTCTTCTATGCAAGCAAAAATTGGCAATTTTTGTGGTGCAAATATTGCACCAAGAGAGAATTAACAAACCTCGTATTTTCTACTGAATCTTTTCAGGACGTCAGCTAACTCTACTATTAAAAGTCAAAAAAAAAATTAAGTGAGAACAAAACCTTCTAGTCCAACAGAAACAAAATATGCAGCAGGTTGGATACAAATGATTAGTCAGGTGAATTTGTGAAATTTGGCTGAAAGAAGAAAGGGAGACAGCCTTTGGACTTACTGCACTTTACTTGTGAGCTCATTAAACTGTGATAGAGCTAGGCAAACAACTAATTTGTTCTGTTTCAGGTGAGGATACAAAAATTAGAAGAAACCTGAAAAGGGTCACGTTAAACAAGAATCAATAGGGATGTTTTGGCACAAAAGGAAAAAGAAAAGGATTAATAAGAATTACTAATAATTTTAGGATATTAAAGCCTAAGTTCACTCTATATAGTTGACCAAGGTGAAATGTTTTGATTAGTTTTGAATTATTTAAAATTTTAATTTTCTCTGAGTCCATTTCTTTTCAAATTTCACTTAAAAAATAAAACCACAGAAGTTCCACTTTGAAAGCGTCAAAACATAACACGTCATTTCTGAAACACATTTAATTTCAAACAAATATTGGGCAAATCTCCTTCTTGTGGTCCTTTTTATCAGATGAGATCTGAATTTGTGATTAGATTAGTTCCCAGAATTTTTATTTTTCTGTGTGAAATGTACTAGCAATTAGATAAAAACTTCATCCATCCTACTCTGGAGCAGGAGAGAAACAACAAAACAACCATCATTTAGCTGATAGGTGAATAATAAGGAACCTGTTTGCAAGCAAGTTTGAATTCTGAGTTATTTTACAGCTGTGGTCCGAGATAAATTACACCCTTTCACTGGTCCTAATACACCAACTGAAGCCTTTCAGAGCTGCTGGGTGCCCTTATGCAGGATGGACCCATCAAACATTAATCCAGTCTTAGCCTGAAACTATATCATCGCCCCACTAATTTTATTCTAAAAAGATTTAAACCACACACAGATTTTAGGCAGTCTTCACTTTCACTCATAGCTATGTGTGAGAGAGGCTGTTATGAAAGAGGAGGTGGATCTGAAAGGAAAAGATCTGTTTTATCAGAATATGACTGCAGCATTAGCTGTAGTTATTGATAACTCAGAGACGGGAGAATTGAAAAAGCACAGTAGTGTTTTTTCCCTTTTTTTCAAGATTTTTTTTTTTTTAAATGGGCCTATTCTGCCAAATGTTCCTCTGAAAATGATAACAAAAGTTCCATTCCTGGAATGAATTGTTTCTACAAACCATGATCCCAGAAATACAAACATGGATAAATGGTCCCATTTTAACTTTGAATGCGGTATAACTTACTGAAAACAATCTGACAGTCTGCCAGCTTGCCTTCAACAATGGCACAGTACCAAAACGAAGACATACAGTGGAGAAAAGCATCACATTTTAGAAAAAACTTCTCAACTGAAAAGGTAAGAGTGGGAAAAAAACCCAACCAAACAAGGCAGCAGAAAGAGGAGGTAGGATATGAAGCGAGTAAGATACCTCTTGCAGCATCTTTTGCAGGACGGAGCAAAATATGTGTGTGTGTGTGTGTGTGTGTGTGTGTGTTCAGATTTCTTGGCAGAGACCCTGGAGAGGGGAAAATATGGGTATGGTGCCGGCAGGTGGCAAGAGCCAGAGGTCGGGGTTGTGTCCCCTACACGGTGGCCACGAGGACTTACTAGAAAGCGTAGTTAAGACGGCATGTAGCTACTATGAAGACTTTAAGCCAATACCCAACCAGCTTGTACTTGTGAGTCTGAGGCTAAGCTTTAACCGTATGTAAACTTTTACCAAATATTTACATTGTGACTTGGAAGTGTGCTAGGAGGTCGTCTCGGGTCAAGGGGGCTTCTGAAAAGGCACAGATCTCAATCTGTCTCCAGCTGCAAAGGACAGCAACGGCAGTGGGACCTCAGCACTCTCTGTTTTGTTGCAGTCTTGCAATAAAAATTCTCTTGTTGGTTTTGGGGAAATAGAATTTTTCTGAAGTATTTACCAGCGGCATGGCAAGGTCTTTCTCTCTGAATCCCCTCCTCTCTCCCCAAATTCCATCTTTATCTGAGGCACTGTTCTGTTAAGATTTAAATGGGGGTCAATACATTTTTATGAAATCCTTTGGTGTTGATGGAACAGCATGTTTTTATGAAAAGAAATGTTTGAGAAAATTTTTTACTTGATTGAATCATAGTGAGAAATAGATAAAGCTGCAGTTCATACACTGTAAGTATAGTTTACCCTCTTATTATTCAGAATGTAAAAGCAAAAAAAAAAAGGCATTGATAATGTATTTGTACTTTTCATAAACTCTCTTCAGGAATACAACTCCATCATGCCACAGTTCAAGTATACAAATAATATTAGTCAGAATGTTCACTCCCAAAGCAATTTTAATACATTCAAAATATAATCCTTCTATGCAATATCCCTCATTTAACAACCATTAGTGCCTTTTCCATCTCAAATCTAGTGTACCTAGTAATGATTTATTTTTATCCATTGTTTGAACCAACTTCATGTTACCAACGGACCTGTAGTAATCATGTGGAGTGCAATATGCAAAGCGTGCTTGCCAGATATTTTTTAACTTTAGGCGCTGCGCAATTTACAACAGAAAGAACAGAAATTATAAATGTTCTCTTCACTTGCAAGATAATAAGCTGCAGTAAAAAAAAAATACCACAACCAACCCCTTGACCAATTTTGCATTTGAGAAAGAGAGTTCATTTCTTGTATCTAAACTAAACCAGTCCCTTAATTATACCACAGTAGGTTGATTACAGGCAACACTACACAAAATCTATACATCTTGTTTGGCAATGTATCAAACTAAGGCCCATTGTCAACGCGGTGTTAACCATTTTCCCTTCCCGGCATCTTTCCGGGCACCCTCAGCTCCCGCTGGGCCAAATCATAAGATCCATGCTCTGCCTGTAGCAAGGGAAACTCCCACCCACTCCAGCGCACGGTTCGCTCAAGCAGGGACCGCGGGAATAAGTACCTCGCCATTAAATAGCAATATGTAAACAGACAAAGAGTCAAAAATCTTGCAAATGAGTTATTCATTATGAAATATTCCCACAGCTTGACTGAGTGGGCCTCGCAGCAGAGCGGCGATGTTCTCGGCGCTTTATAAATAGGGAAAGCGCCGTGCAGTGTACGTGCAACTTCCTCGCGGAGCTGTGCGAGCGGTGCACCGAACAGATGATAGAACTCCCAAGTCCTGTTTCTCCACGATAATTTCTCATCTAAACTCCTAATTACACAGCACTTCACATTCTGAGATATATAAATACATTTTTTCAGATGTACACTGTGCTAATGGTATGCATGGGAGAACGGGAATGTTCTTTGGCATGACTGCTCAATATTGAAAGCGAAAACCATCTCTCCAAACTCTGTTCCAGAGAAGTGAGAACCCCCAAAGTACTGCGAAAAGTTGAGATACTTTGCAACATCCATGTACTGGCTGCAGCAAAGCCAGCTCCCAGTGTTTTTCTAGGTCCTGTGTTGGTGCTGGGTACGGGTACGTCAACCAGAGTGTGGGGCAGCAGGAGCCCATATGCAGAGTGAAACCATGATGCTGAAGCCTAGAAATGTTTCAAAAATTGGTTTCGTTTCATACAGAAGAAATCCAGTTTGTTTATTTGGAGCCTTGATACTATTAATGCAAATCAAGGAGCAATCAGCAGGGACCACTGGGCATCTGAACTAACTCATTAATGTAGACGTACCTATTCTGTCCCAGGGATACACTTTCCTGGTAAAATGCACCAACTAATGCAGACACGTCTAGGTAAATATTTTTTTTCTCTCTCATTAGTTAATAAATCCTCCTAGAAGAATTTTAGGTGTGTTAGCTATAGTTCAGTATTACTTTTTACACCATATTACTGTAGTATTAATGGTTAAACTGTGATTAGAAAGCTGAACGCTCTTCGTAACATTGAAAAGGCCTCCCTTTCGTTATTAGTTCCCCAAACTTTTTACAGGTACTCTGATGGGTGCCATCTGTATGAGGAGCTGGTATCTTTTCCCTTCCGAGATTGATAGGTACTACCATATGGCATATAGGATGCTCAACTTTGCAACACTGAAGGCTTTTTTGGCAACTTTCCAGGAGCTTGAGGGCCACACATCATTTGCATATACATTTACATACAATTTTTATTTTAAATAAATGCACACAGTTGATGGTTTGGTGAACTTGTGTTGCTTTCTCTTTGATAGATGTAGAGGCATTATTTGTTGTTTGAGTTCCTCAGCAATAAAAAAGCTGTAGTTGAATCCACCCTGCAATTATTATTATTTATTGACACTATTGCTGTGCTCAGGGGAGGAAAGCATAATCCGTAGCTTGAAGAGCTTCTCTAATTAGTCAAAGAAAGTTCAGTGACATACTTTATACCAGGTGATTGGAAAACGTTTCAATTTCAAAATTCCATTGTTGTGGGGTTTTTTCCTTCAGAAACTGCATCTTTTGCAGTGAAATGTTTTTTCATCATCTTTGCAAAGAGCTGAAGAAATATGTATGAATGTAAAAGACATGATAGAAACAAGAGGCGTTAGACACGAACGGGTGCCCATTCTATCTGTGGATTGGCCACCTCTGACCTCAGCCTAAAATGATTGCCCCTAAGGCCAAGAGATTTTTTGGTTTGCCTAGCTGTCATGACTTAGTTAACATTTTAACTATGTTTTACTATTTAATTGATCTTTCCCCTGGACTCCACAAAAGGCTTATGGTATCTTGCAGTAGCTCCCCTTTCAACCTGAGCTGCTGAAAATCACACGGGAAGGGATGCTGCCTTCTTCCATTTTCAGTGCTTCTTGTGAGAGGTCATGATTGTCCTAGGTTTGCCCAAGATAACTCGGGTCTCCCTGGCCATATCAGGGTCCCTCTGCAGGGGCCAAGTTTGCAGTAAGTCCCCTGTAGTTGGAGAGTACATCATAAAAATATGTTACTAAAATTAAAATCACCTAAAGGGTGAGAACAAATATCTCTAAGTAGAAGAAAATCAATGCAAGGAACTGCTGAGAGAGAGAGGCTGGGTCCTTCAACTTACCGTTGCTGAAGATGCAACTATCCATTCAAGGGCCTCCATCTCTCAAACTCAGAGAGAGTTTATTGGTGTTATATTTGACCACAGAAATTCATCAGCAAATTACTGTATTGATCCTTGTTTATATTTGAATGTATAGTCTCATCTGAAGTCAGTTTTTTCAGGTCTAAGGTAATGCTGAAGGATCTGATTTTGCTTGTGCTTGAATATATATTTTGTGAGCAGCAAACTTGCAGCAGTTGCTTGGACAGGTAGCTGATTCTGAGACTTTGTCTAGGAAGGACCTTGTTATTTGAATGGATTTGTTATTTACGGAAAAGAAAAAAAAACCCCAAACCCAAAATGAGGACCTTGTGGGTGGGAGTCTCATACCTTTGTTAGTAGTCCCTCTGGGAAAAAGATAAAAGTTGACATACTTGGAAGTGAGATTAAAAATGTAGACATGTTATACACCACTAAAGGAAATCTGAATGATGTTAAAGAAGTTAATGTGAGTTATCAGTGGTTCTAGGACACAGTAATCCCCAAACAGATGGTAAAGATGGTCTTTTGTTAAGATCTGGACAAAAATAAATGAGAGTATGGCAGGAATTTTGGAGTAATTTGGGGGCTGGACCATTTTGGAGATCTGATCAGAGGCCAGGCTCAGATTTATAGGCACAATCAAATCCTATGAGGGAAATTGAATTTTAAATGTGTTATCAAGAAAATTGGTGTGCTTAGAAATGGCCGGAGGAGAAGCTGAGGACAGGAGTAGCAAGAGATTTCAGTGTTTTGGACATCCTTCTAATTCTTTGGTATGAATAGCAATATGATTGATGCAGCAATAACTGCAGTGCTGGAGGGATTTGATACCCAGAGGGAATCAATTAACTGGATTTTGGATATTGGAGCGTTATGACCTTTGCCTAGATCATAATGTTGACGTGTAGGAGCAAATGGAAGAATATGAGTCTCTTCTGATTGTAATTGACTGGAAATATTGAGAACAAGGTGGATATCCTAATTTGCAGATAATGTGTTGATCCTAGAAGATGGCTGAGAACGGTAAGTGAGCCTTGCCCAGACCTGAGGTTATCAGGTGGTAGGGGAGAAAAAGCTTATTTAGAAGCAGCTCCTCGCTTCTTCACACTCTTTAGTGGGCAAATTACATCCATCTAACATCTTCATTATTGATTTACGGGTGAATGATGCTGTGGTTTGCTGCAGAGTGACACTGAGTCAGGATTTATTGGGAAAGTTTATCTTATTATCTAGTTGTGGTCTTATCCACATCCTTGCAAGGAGGTATAAAGGGGAGCTGTCGTCACTGTTTTCATGAATCACCACTGAAGTAATGGCTTTTGCCATTGCTGACCTGTGAACTGGGAAGACAACCAAGTCTTTGTGGGCTTTCCTGGGGCGGGGGTCTCAAACAGGAAAAATCAGATGTATTAGGTGTGTTACGGTGATGGGCTAATAAGTGGCTGAGCCAGCTCAGAGAGTCAACTGAGTGGGGCAGTTGCCAATTAACAGTGTGGAATTAAGTAAGCCTACAGCCTAACGCGGCCAGTGACTGTGGTAGGAGGATAGTTCACGAATAAAAAGTCCTGCTACAGAAGTAATGGCAAATGTTAGCGAGGGGAATGGGGAGAGGTCATATCCCTCAGGTGTGGGGAAGAAAGGGGTTTTGAATGTAGGCTGAACGGGATGGGGATTGGTGAAAAAAGGGTCATGCTGAATGGTTTTTATCCATTAACTCTTTATTGGACTGAAATAGACAACTGATAAAATCAGAGTAAGAAAAGCTGGATTTCTCAAAGGTTTGCAGTCTGTCTTTTGTACATCTTTACAGTGTGACGAGTAGACTTGTTTTAAGTTATATTTTTCCCTATATAAAAACAGCCTTCTTATTTCTTTTTCTTTACAGTCATGGCAGGCAGATGATTTTCCTTTATGATTGCTTTTCCCTCGCTGAATTAGGACTGTGTTGTCAGGTAGCCTTTTCCTTTTCTAAGGCTAACTCTAAATGAGACACAGACAGGCAGCTGTGGCCTTCACATAACTATTTTTCAGCTGATGTCTGCATTTTCTGTCTTCCTGCTAATCTGCTGGTGAATATTCCCGGTTCTTATATATCTTTATAAATGTTGATTTTACTGGAGGAGCTCCATAGCTGAGGCATGAAGAATGACAGGTTTCATGGAAACTTTTTCTGGAGTGCCTGGAGATGGAGGATTTGCTTAGTGTTAGCCATTTACACAGGGAGGGAGTTACAAAGTATAAGACATATTTAGTCCCATGACTAATTTCTCTAAAACAAGAAATAGTAATGGAGAAAGTAGTAAAGAAAAAAGTTCAAATAAATGATGCAAAGGCTCACAAAATTTACTTTATTCTCCGAATTGTTTACTCTGCTGTACATTTCTTCTTTAGTTTTCCTACTTTATCTATTTCCATCTACTTTATCCTCCTATTACTGTCTTTGCCAGTGTCCATAATACTCACCCTAGTAACCTTTCCTGATCTCCGCCAAAAGTTCTTTCATTATCCCTTTCCATGGGACTCATCGGGGTCTTCTGGCCAATGTTCTTCACTTTTAAACTCAGCTCGTTTGGGATACAGTCAAAAAGGCCTCTACAGAAGAAACTAAAAGTAAGGAAAAATTTTAACAAATGGTATCTGGTAATTTTAATTTTTTATAATTGTCATTTGAGAATTTTTGTTGAGATTCACATGATTGTATTTGTGGTGGGGTTTTGTTGTTTGTTTTTTGTTGGGTTGTTTGGGTTGTTTTTACCATCTAGCTCACTATGAAAATCTTTAAGCAAGGAATTTTAGAAAAAATGTTGCTTCTAAAGTTATTTTGCTTGTATTTCCTAAGAATTCTCTTAGGAGAATTGTTGTATTTAGTATTGTTATGTACTGCGAAAGTCTCCTAACTCCACTGAAAAAATTAAATATTTAAAATCTTCATCTAAAATTTGGCTGAAAAGTCTCAGACTAATTAGACTGTTACCTCCTTTCTCTCAAAATGCCCTGGTACTTCATGCTGCTCCACATTAATTTAAACTTCATGTTGCTTCATGGCACTTCATGACACTAGATGTTTCACTAAGACACTACGGATGTGTTTTGAATTCAACAGCCATCTCTTATGGGTGCAACAAAATTATTTGTGATACTGATCGAGTTTTATTCTTGCCTTCTACCATGAGAATGGGCGGAGTGGTTGCTTTGATTCCTTTCTACTTGTTTCCTTGCCAGTGCGCGCTTTGAGAAGAGCTAAGAAAAGGGGCAGAAGCAGACAAATAATTTCCCTTACTTTTCTTGAAGAAACTGCTACTATCCTTGCAAGGAATCCAAATAACAGTGTTTGTTACATTAATTCAGTTGGAACAATCATGCCACCTGCAGTCACGACTCTGCACGCTGTACGGTGCGGAATGCAGTCTTCTCTTTCCCAGCGAGGGTGGCTTCCCAAAGAGCTACAGAGTCACCACGAGACAGACCCCTTCCTCAAAATGCTTCAAGTCTAGGGGAAAGGTTGTGTAAGCAAACAGAAATTAGTGAAGTGCTCCATGCAGGAGAGAGCTGTATTCCATTTTTTGTGTGTGTTGTGTTTTTCAAAGGGTTTTTTCATCAGTTGGGAATGTGGGCTTGTACTTCCAAAATATTTTGGTTTTTGATGACAAGAACGCTCCTGGAAGTTCAGATAGCACAATATCTGGGCCTAGTAAATGGGCAATGAAAAAGAAGATCGAAACAAAACCTCCAAGGTGTAGGGCTTCATTTGGTTTCATCTAAACGTTGTTTCTCATTTAAGTTGAATTCCTGGCAGCCACATTGCACAGACAGAGTAAAAGTGCAAAACAAATACAGAAGAACGAATGAAATAAAAAGCCCTTTTGAGCAATGACAGCATTCAATAATCGTGTCAATGCTGCTTTAAAAGTTTCAGTTTGTACAGCGTCTCCAGTCCCAAAGTGTCTCATCTGCTTTCTAATTTTCCACAAGATGCTTTTAATATTTTGAGATTGATATTGAACCACAGGGGTCTAAAAGGTTTCAAAAGATCTTGCATATGCATTTGGAACCAAACGATCAATTAGATTAATAAAGGGGAATTGTAATTTATATATGAAGCCTGTAAACTCTTGCAGAGGTATAGAATAAGAAACCAGGCAATGCTCACAGCCTGGGGAGAGCTGGGATTTAAGGTGAGAAAACAAACACACTCAGCAGGAAAAAAAAAGTGCAGTCAGCACCAGTTTTGTAACATTAATCCTATGCTTCCTGTTACAAACATGGGAGAAATGGGAAGAAATGGTGAATTTAATACAGCACCTGTCAAGGTAATTATTGTCTGAAACCAGTTGTACCTTGGGAATGGTTCTCTTGCAAAAACAAAGGAAAAGCTTGTAAATGGGAAATTGTTATTAATTTCTACGAGCCGTCCTGTTATGGTTGAAAAGTTGCCTTCAGGCTCTTCCTTGCAGTTATAATGGCATCTTTTTTGCTGTTTCCTTCCTGAAAGGTCGTTGGATTGTCAGTTTTATGTTTTCTTAACCGATAGTCATCAACCTTTGCTTAATCGTCTTCTTCCTGCTGCCCCTTTCCTGCTCTGGGGCTCCTCGGGGCTCCCCGACACCCCGGGGCAGCCCAACTCTCTGCAGGGTGCCCCGTGTTAGGGCTTGAGCCACCAGTGGGACTGTCAGCAGAACCGGTCAGGAAAAAACACGAATACAAGCTTTTTTCTGTCAGAAAATACATTTCTATCAACGGAGAAGTTTGCGTTCGAGAAATCACGTCTTTACCAACACACTCTTGTGAAGAAAATCAGTGGGAGAAATCACAAGTTTTTAAAGAAAACTTTTACAT
>NW_010972887.1:7240469-7287969 GCF_000737465.1 Haliaeetus leucocephalus | reverse complement strand
CATTGCAATTCTACCAGGGGTTTGTTTAAAATAAAAGGCTTTTCATTCTAGAGAACATGCCAAGAGGGGTAAGGGTGGAAAAGTGTTTCTAAAGATAAAGTAATAACATCTTGGAAAAACAACAAAAAAACCCCCCACCCCCAAACCATACTGCAACCTAAAATAGTGTGATTTACTGACGAGCTTCTGACAATACAAGGCTTAGATGTTTGCTACCATCTTTCAACTGCACCCCTCAAAATCTAGTGACCTTATTAATGAAAAGGAAAAAATACAATCTGTTTTGTGGCAGATAAACTCATTACACACGGAAAAGAAGAGAAGAATGAAGAACTTGTATAAAGATAGAGTGCAATAAATTTACTGGAGTCAGAATCTGGTCAGCAATAACTTCTGTGTTGTTTTACAAGGTATTTTACTGTGGTCTATCATTCTAGGAAAGAAAGGCTTATAACCACAGTAACTGCCCTATCATAGGCTGGTTAAATAGTTTTTGAGATAGAGATCGCCATTTCGAAGACTCATATATCCCAGCACGGTAGGTGTAGTGCTACTTTTGTACTTTGTTCAGTCTTGTCAGGGATAAATGTTCATAGAAACATATATCAAATGGTGTTTCTCCTTCCCTCCGTGTACACGATTGCTGTAGCTCGACTCGAAACCAAATGAACTCGAGCTTCAGAGCTGTTTGCAGTGATTTGCATGATTACCACAAATAAGGGTGGTGGCAGAGTGTTCAAAAGCGGTTTCCTTCACGTTGACAACACTTTATGATCAAATGACTAGCTTCACCTCTTATAGCTCTTTCCTTCTGGGATAAGAAAATTGAATTTTTAGGATATATAACAAGCAACACATGTAGCATGAAATCATGGTGTTATAGGGATGTACAAATAAAAGACGGACTGCAGAGGAGACTCACGGCACTGCTGTTGTTTCCTATCCTGAAAATTCAAATTAGTCAGAATTTTAAAGAAAACTGTACATGCAACACTACGCGAATATTCTCAAAATGTGCTTAATATTCAGCATTTGTGGACAACTATTCAAATATAGTTTTTCTTTTCTTTCTCCTCTCTGCATTTTCTCTTGCAGAGACTCTCTAATTGGTTAGACACCTTTGAAGTTCAAGATATGTCATTATCACTAACTGGCATAAAATGCAACATAAAGTCCTGAATATAAAATCCCAAACATTATAAGTTTGAACTCATCCAAAGTTCTAAAATTAATCAAATGAGGAAAACAACCAGTACAAGAAAGTTCAGCCAGAAATATTTTAATTCAAGAGGCATTCTCTTATGTCGTCTCTATATCAAGCCACATCTAAATTCTGTAATAAGTGTCTGGATTCTAGGACTTTATTTCCATCTCAGGGGTATGTTTGTTTGGTTGCTTGGGTTTTGGTGGGGTTTCCCCCCCCCCCTTTTTTTTTTCTGAAATCCTAAGGAAAGCATATTCTGCAAAACAGATACCCTATTTATGTGAAAACCAACTTTGCTTTCTTTTTTTTTTTTTCTGTACTCACATTTTCACTTCTCGGTGTGCTGCAGATTGTCATCTTTAGGTTCAGCACTAAGGAAAACGGGATGCCTTGCATCTCTCAAGGCACAATTCATTTCATACTGTCTGGAAATGGGGAGACATCAGTCCCTGTGCAATGCACTTCACATTTTCAAGATTCTCTTTGTAAGCACAGAAACATAATTAAAAAATCCCAAACCTTTATACTCTTGCATACAGCCCTGCTCCAGAGACACTTATCATAGCAAATTCCAGATTGCGGCGCTGAGGTTGCACAGGCTTCTGACATCGCACGGAGCCTGAAATGTGCAGAAGGAGATGGGAAAACAGCAAGTATTCAGGGCGCTACTTCTTAGCAGTAGTGTTATTTCTAATTTGATGTCTGTGCGCTACAGAAAAGAGTCACAGCAGAGAATCCCCCAAATAACTGTTTATTGAAGCTCCTCGTTCTGGGTGAAGAGTCCTCGGGAACTGCCTGGTTTTTTATGCAAAAGTCAGTTTTATGGGTCTTTGATCCTTGTCTTTGGTACCAGACAATCGCTCTCATTCACCTTCTTTGGTTTCTCAAGATTTCTTTCTGGATTATATATAAGAGACTTTCAGGTTCTGTGCAAAGCCCCTCTCGCCCTGCCACTCACCTAAGCGTTTGAGGCAGCGGGGCAAAAGCAATATACACGAAGCTGCCGAAACAAGGCTAGGAGTATTTTCCATTTCCCAAATACTCCAGAGAAATGTAGTCTTTTTGTCTATAGGTGGTGCTGCGTGAGCCTGGAAAAAGAATTGCGTTTCCCCATGGCTTTGTGGTCCCCAGACAGTGTTTCCCTGGGTGATGGAGAACCAGCCCTTGGTCTCCGTATGCGTGTCCGTTTTGGGGTCTCTGTCTTTAGGGACTCGAAAATATGACGGTAGGCGCAACGCTCCGCTGTTTGGTGCTGGGCTTTAGACCTTTTGATGTTATTTGCAGTTAAATGTAAAGTTGTAAAGCAAAAGCAGTGGAGTGGAATGATCATGAGGGCAATGCCAACAGCTTTCCAAGGGAGAAGCAAGGCTGCAGAGCAGTGATGTCTCTCCTCTGGTTTGTTTAGGGCCAGGCTTTCCACTCAGCTCTGCAGCTTTGCCCATCGTGTCAGTCAGAAACTCAGATAAGCGAGCCCCTTTTCGCTCTTTTTCTCAATGCTTTTTGGGGGATAGCGACTGAGGAACAGACCCGGTAATCATCTGTATTATCCCATTCCAATTTTATATTTCTCGTTTTCTAATTTTGACCTTGGAAATGGTGAAATACTGTAAAATACAGGTATTTTCCTGAAGAATCATCCTGTAAAGCAAGAAGGGGTGGAACCAGAAGACTGAGTCTGATACAGCAGTCAGATATACAGCAGTTTTATGTCAGAAAACATTATAGTAACTGTGGAATATACAATTGCTGTGCTGATAAAAATTAAAAAGTGCTTTTCATCTAAACAAATTCATTTGATTTATCGTGTTTTATACGTATTTTGTATTTAATATTTCCATCCCCTTTAAACACTCTGTGGCTTTCCAAGAGTGTTGGAGAACTACAAGGCCACGTTTCTGGCATTGCGGATGACCTCATTATTAATCAGAAAACATCTGGGCAGGCGAAGCAGCGCATGTGTGTGTGTGTGTGTGTGTGTGTGTGTGTTCAGAGAGCTGTGGACGGATTAGCAGCCCTCACATTCAGAGGCCACCAGATTGTGTATCTTGCTTGGAAAAAGTCCTGGCGGGTTCTCGTCTCCAGATTTCACAGGCATTTCTCTACGAGCCGCGTCATTTACAGAAGTCTATTTTGGCCCATAGCTCAGGGGCTGGCAATGCCCCAGGAGCTGCCTGCGGAGCCAGGGCAGATGCCGATGCCAGGTACTGGCTGCGGTGGTTGATGAAGGAGATAACTCATGTCTGTCGCTTACCTGTGTTTACCAGCCCCGTGGTTGCACTGGATCCGTTTAGGCATTCTTGGAGCATCTCTCCTAAAGCGCAAGTATTTTTTCTTTGTTTTGAGTTGCTTAGCGTATGCTCAGGTTGACACATCCTGCAGAGATTGGTATTAAACTTTCATATTGCATTTTCAGCAGAGACCCCACAATTTGCTCAGTACACATCAGTAGAGAAGATATGTAATAAAAATCAGACAAGTGTACTTATTTTCCAGAACATAGACACTACCCTACCATTATGCTTTTTACATTTAACAGTATAAACAACAATTTAGTTTGCCCTTAATGTCCTAAATATGCTTAGATCCATCACGGTCAAAATTGAAGGGCAAGGCAAAAGGACAAAGAAAAGATGTTAAATGTTCCACAGAAATAACCCCAAATACACTTCTAATAGCATAAGCACATTGTTAAAAAATGAACAAGTAATAGTACAGGAAAGGGTGTATATTTATGGTGTCATACAGTGTGGAAACAAAGCCGGGCTGCCTCTTATGTTGTTTACCCACCAATGGAAAAAAGACTCTTTTGTATTACGTGGTTTTCCCCCCTGTTTATACTAGAAGAGGAGAAACACCCCGCGCTGGTTGCCTCGAGGAGGGGAAGCCCTGCAAGGGGGTCAGCAGGTATTTCTGCCACTGGGTGAACTGGCAGAGAGAGTTGGTGTCCTTTTGAGCTACGCCGCAAGTTGCATTTTCAGAAGTAGAAAGTCTAAAAAGAAAGACTTTTTTTTCTTTTTTTTTTTTTTTTTCTTTTTTTTGTGTCTGTAGGTGAAGCTTTGTCTATGCAGAGAAGCTATTTCCAAGTAAGACAGTGGGTAAACTTAAAGCACGATACTTACTTTACAGTGACTTTCTAGACGGACATTTGTTTTCCTCTGCCAGTGCTTATTGCAGCAAGTGGACCATGTCCGTACCAGTAACGAGTAGGGGAGGCTGTTACTGTATTCTGGGTCCAGACCCATATCCGAGCATTCCATGGTAAAGAAGCACCAAAGGAAATAATAAATAAGCAGGGTGAACCTAAGGAGCAGGATACGCTTAAGACCAAAGCTAGCTGCGTTGGCACAAAGTCTAGCAGAAAGCTTGGGCAGCGGGTTTTACTGTTGTCTTCTTGAGGCTCCAGAGGAAGGAGGGCTCCTTCAGATGCCGCGTGCGGTGATGGAGCACATCGCCTTGGCACAGCCTGCGCCGTCCCACGCCGCAGAACGAACGTGGGGCACAACCGCGGGTTTCCCAGGCTGGGTTGACGAGGGATGGGGGTGCTGGTTCGTTTGATCCTGATTGCCGTCAGGCGACTGAGAGTTAAGAGGCGGTGAAGGACAAGAGGCAAACGAAGAAAGTCAAGAGACCCGTGGGGAGGGGAGACAAGAAGCAGAGGAGTCGTGGGTCCTGTCCAGAAACGGAGCAGATGTGTAGCTGGAGATGTTCATCCGTGAGGTGGGATAGGTAAGCAAGGTAAAAGCAAGCAGTGAGGTAAACTGCTCTGGTTATAGGACATCCTCCCGCTGGACAATTTTAATTATAGCATCCTGCCCCACTCAAATAATACTTTTATCATGGATTGACATGAGTTAGGCAAATACCTAAAATAGGAGTTTGGCTAAAAGTTAATTTTTCTGGTGTAGGTTTTGTTTCAAACGATTAAGCAGTGCTTGTACGTTTTGTATTATCACGAAACCTAAAGTCCAAATATGTGTCCCTTCTTTTATGACATGTAAGTAAAAGTTCTTTAGGTAGTAAAATATTTGCAATCTTGCCTCAGCTCAGAAGTCTGATAGGCTGCATTGAGATTGAACAGCCATTTTGTGTATTTCTGAGGGATCAGAATATGCTAATGATTTAAGCAAAAATGTTTTCTCGTAGCTTTATATACAGCTTTTTAATATAATGCAGGACTATGAGTATATTTTATAGTATTTTTTCATAAAATGTTTGAACTTTGTATAGTCAACCTATCAAAAAATGTATAAATTATACAAGAAAAAAAAACCCTGCATCATTTTTTTTCCCTGGGAAGTGGAGCAGTTAATATTCAACATGAAATGTCTAATCTTTAAATACATTATAATCTAACTGCTTAGGATAATTTTTGCTTTAATACCTTAAGAGTCTGCAAAGCCTGAAGGATGGGATTATTAAAATGGAATTTTAATGTCAAAATTATCAGAGACGAGAACATATTGCTAGTGTTCATAAAAAAATGTATTCAATTTCTGTTTGATTTGTTCAAATAAGAGATGGGAATATATTTGATTATAGCTAGTAAGTATTCTGAAAGTTGATCAGATGACTGCAGGTCATCGCAACATAAGTGCTGTCAACTATAGGGATTAGTATATTTAAGACATTGAAATATGTGGTAACACACAAACATACCTGATCTAATGACTCAGTTATACGCTTCCATGAAGATGCTGCACAGGAAGAGGTTCAGGAATAAAAATTACACGGTCACCACACAGACAGCATTACTAACTGCCCAAGCATTAAAAACCACACAAACAGACAAACAAACAAAAAATCTTAATGTTCCTTGCAGGTATAAATAAAAATCTCTAAGTTGCTTAGAATTTGGGGTTTAAGTCTTCCTCCCCGGCTGTCAGGGGTATTGGGCTAGTGCCCAGGAGCAGAAGCCAGGCTCCTTACAGCTGTGATAACTAGCCATGATTTTCCTCATCACGTAAAAATGAGCTCTGAAAAGTAATAGACATAATCAAAGCGTCCCACCAAGCTTCCCACCTGCCTTCCCCAAATTCATAAATAAACCGGACAGCCAGTCCCTATCTGTCACCATGGTCCTACTGACAACTCTTCCTTTCTGTTATTTAAGGTAGCGTCTCGATACAGAAAAGTGAATCCCTTCCCAGAACACGGACCAGTAAGGTCTCTGAAGATCAGGATGGTTTTGTCCGTTGTTTTTATGCAGACTACCGTGTAAATCTTCCACAGATGGCCAGAACAACCTGGAGGTTGCAGTGCCAATAAACTACCCTGAGTTGCCTTCTAGGGTCGTGGTCTGTTTTTCGATATATGTCTGTCCAGTGACTGCCAGAAAGGCACTTAAAGTGATCTGACTCGAGGATAAGAGGGAAGGATTCGCGTTATGCAAAGGCAGGCAAAAGGACTTCAGATTCAATTGCTTTAAGTGGTTTGGAAACCTGATTGAGTCTAACAGTTGTGGCGACTTTTTTTCCTCCTTCTTGGAAGATCTGGCATTGATTGTCTGGAATTAGTGTAATATTGCACAAGTTAACAAGGTAAAAATTACTGTTAGAAAGTCGCCTGCTGTGTTCACAGGCTTCTCCTGTGATAAACTGTATGGTGTGGATGCAAATTTGGCATGCTTGAGAATGGAAAGCAAGAGTAAGAAATGCATGGTCTGCCTGCAGAGAAACAGCCAAGGGAAAATAGAAAAGTGGTCCTGGTCAAAAATGTCTACAAGAGAAAGGTGCTGCCACTGTAGTTTTGTTTTTATCTCAGCAACAGAACTGAACAAATACTTTAGAGAGAGAAAAGGATGATTTTACAACTATTAATTAAGATATCAAAGTAACTTCCATATTCATAAATCCTTTTTTATATGCCATGAACGGTTATGCACAGTTTTTACTTTCATAAGAACATTCAGAGGAATTGACCATCTTACAGGCAGTGTGTTACGCATTTGCACAAATTATTTTCTCTTATCTTTTTTCCTATTTGTAAAAGTTGATTTTTCTGGTCATAAAGGAATTTTTTTTTTTTTTTTTTTTTTTTACTAAAGAATTTACATCATGAATAATATACCCAGGTCACTTGTCCAATCATTTTTTTACATTGGTAAGGATTTATTTGTATGAGGAGACAACCTATCTTATAATGAATAGTTGAAGACTGTAATAGAACAAAAAAAAATACAAATAACCCAGAGGTTGCAATATGTTTGTATAAAGTATTCAAACAATTTCAAGTAACAACTGAACTTGTAAAAATCAACATCTGTTCATGGATTATTCATGAAACAAAATGGTAAAATTCCTTCAATAAAAGTAGTCTTCAATGAACAGTTACCCTGGTTGCTGAAAAAAAAAAAGGATTCATGCAACTGAAATCTCAACTTCCAGACTTTCATGCAGTTCATATTCATTAATGCTAAAATTATCCGCTGGTATATAAATTGCTGCACCAAGCCAACCAATACAAAAAATCCAACTAAAACCACCAGTAACAAGATAGCATTTAACTGTACCAATTTAGGTAATTGTGGGTTTTTTCCATAAAATATATATTTGGAGTGCATCTGTAATTGAGTTTGTCAATTTGTGAAAGAGGATTATCCCTGTTGCAATACAAACTTTTCTTTCTGTTTTAGCAAATACCTACAATGGTGAGTCCATACATAACGATTTACCGCTACTAATAGAAACTATAATAAGAAATCAATAGTCATTCAAACCTACAAGTATAATTTTTACCCAAGTGAGAGAGAGGTAGGAAGCTACCTATGTTTTGGCATACAGAGACAAAAAACACAGGAGTTATCATCTTCAGAACAATGCACATTTTTAATTTATGAATGTTCTTTTATAAACTTGTATATACAGTCACTTTTTTTTTTGCTTTTTTTTTTCCTCCAGTGCTACATAATTATAACTTGCAAAATGTAAATATTTATGAATTCACAGGATGTTCGCTGGAAGAGAAGAATGTTATACTTGCAGATTTTTCTTGTACTTGCAGGATTCACATAATATTATTTGCCATCATGATGTACTGAAAAATGCAAAAAAATATAATATTCTACATTTGACTTTTCTGAAAAATACCATCTGGTGTTATTTTTTGAGAGTTGGAGATTAGCTCTGTAATTGCTTATAGTTAGAGATAGACATTACTACATTTATTGACAATTTTATTCTCTACAATAATCTTACATTTAAATAGTGACTTTGTTCCTGAAGGATGCCAAAGTGATTAAACTGATATTCAAACTCTTTGGATCGCATCACCCACAACTGAAATGCAGCCATCTCTGGGGTGAAATATTGCAGCTGTTTAACAGCACTCAACAGCACTGTATAACAGCTTTGGAAATGAAGAATACCTTATTCAAATGAAAACGGGGACATTTAGGTAGGCAAAATAATTATCCAAGTTGGTATTTGGCCAGGATGTTAGTGCTCACATGTCTACACTCAGAAAAAGTTATATTGAATCCTTAATAACCATAATTACTCAGGACCTTGGGTCTGCTGCTCATCTCCGAGAGGGCATGGCCCAAGGGAAGCCCCAGCACTGCTTCCCAGCTGACCAAGACCGTGACATCGTGCACAGACTGTGGAGAACATGGATGGAGTCACTTGGATTTTTCTTGACCGCCTGGATATCAGGCACCGACTCTTGTGAACCTCTCCTTGTGTAGAAGAATTCCGCTGTGGTATCTGGGCGGGTTTGGAGGCTGTAAGTGGATCTAAGTTGCCTGTCAGATAACTTTGGTTACCAAAATGGATCTTGGAATACTTTACTTTTCCTGTGCCCGAATTTCATCACACTTCAGAAGTGGGTGTGACAGCACCCAAACTCCAATTAAGTACATGAAGATAATAGTCAATGCCTTTCCAGAGAGCTTTCATATTTTTCAGGAGATAGTGACTGCAATCTCCGTACTCATCACATCACCTTACTATCCCAGGCTCATTGTTCTCTGTTTTAGTTGATGTATCCAGGCTGGACAAATATTTCAGCAAATATTTTCTTCCACAAAGCTATGCTAAAACCGTTGATGCCATTAGACTTTCATCATACATCTGCTGCTCGTGAATTAAACGGACAGGACTTGAAATGTAAACTGCATCTGTCAATCTCAGTGTAACAATACATTTAGCTCAGGTACATCATCAACAATGTTTGAAAGAAAACACTCATCTAAGTTAAAAAGCAAGCAACTCCTTGGTAAGTCATCTGCTTCCACGTACACTTCTGTTCTCGTACACACCAAAAGTTCCTCGTCACCCACAGTTGCCAACGACAGTATATTTTTGCATCACTCTTCTGTTTATCATCTACAGGGCTTATTGATGTGCAGTTCCACCCAACCACGTGCACCAGGGCTGTGCTCTTTCTCATTATCCAGCTGTCAGAGATGATCAGAATATCGTGCCTATGGAATTCTTCAGTTCCCGTGCAGCAAACCTTCCACTGAGCTGTCTCTAGCTGGAGATGGCACTGGAAGGAGCATTGTGGAAGCATCAGTCCTCATCAGATGGACAAATTCCCCTTTACCAGTTTGTAATTTTTCCAATTCCTCTTCTAGCTTCTTGTTTTTAATGGCTTGTTGAACAGATTCCAGACTACCTAAAGTAAGTGTTTCTCAAGACTTCACAGAAAGAATCAACTCTGTCACTATGAATAAGTATGGATGGCATTGAATATGGCAGGAAAGTGTCCTCCCAGTAGAGATCTGTGAACATTGAAAACTGCCGGTGAAAACTCCGTTCTTGGAAAGCTTTGTGTTTTAGATGAGTGGAGAGTGCTCTATGGGAAACAACTGGGTATTGAAGATGGACACTTTCATTATGGGAATTAGTCTCATGGCTTTTAAAATGAAATCGTTCAACCAAACTTTTTGATTAAAGGTTTTTCATCCAGAACTGCTAATTGATCAAAACTTAATTTTTCTGTGGGAAAGAATTATGATAGATTTCCCAACTTGCCAAAGGTTGGAGAAATTAAATTGAAAAAAATTCCCATTTTAATTTTTCTAAGTAAAATTTCCATTTTGGAAATGGAAACCTGTATGGTTTTCATTATTTGGGAAATCAGAGAAGGTGCTATCTGTCTTCCATTTAACCTTCTAATCTTTGAAATTGCAGAAAGGATAATTGCTGAAAGCCATTGTTTGATCATATGTAATTATTAATCTATATTTTAGCTAATCAGTTTAATTGAGGTAAAACACTTGAACCCTTGTTTAGAACTTCA
Source organism: Haliaeetus leucocephalus (assembly GCF_000737465.1). Classification (NCBI taxonomy): domain Eukaryota; kingdom Metazoa; phylum Chordata; class Aves; order Accipitriformes; family Accipitridae; genus Haliaeetus; species Haliaeetus leucocephalus. The sequence continues at coordinate 7,277,525 of NW_010972887.1, read as the reverse complement.
GTTGAAAACGGTCCTCTGAACTGTTTGGATGATGACATTTTGCAGGTATTGTCCTTTTTCTACTTGGAACACCTAAACTCTTTCAAGTCTGAATAGGTCTTTTCTGTCCTGTTTCATAGGTTGCATCTTATATGCATGCTATTTAAAATCTTCAGGCATTGAACTTGCTTCTAGTGTTGGTCTGATAAAGCCCTATATATACGTATGTATTTATTTTAATCAAAAATTAGAGGATATATAGCATTTGGTTATCATGACCACCAGTGAAGTCTCTCATTTCTCAGCATCTTACTATAAGAAATGATAGCTTCTTGAGACACCTGACCTGAAACACGGAAACTATGATTTTCCTGAAGTTGTTCAGCAGGACAGTGGCATGGCCAGGCACATCTCAATTCTTGTGTCAGCAGTTCATGTTGTACACCTAGCCAATTCACTGGAATAGTGAGTTCACCTTTTTTAAAGAAAAGGGGGTTGGTTTTGGTTTTTTTCTCCTCTCAACTTGCAGCACCAGCCTATTTTCCTGCCTCTTTTCTTTTTGTTCAGGTGTGTAATATTCGAAGCTGCTTCAGGTCCTTGTAGCAGTGTTCGTATGTTTTATTCTTGAGTGTAAATCAGACTCTTTGAGGGGGAAATAATAGTTTCAGTTTGGGGTTTTTTTATTTGCAGAAAAACAAATAAAATGAAAATTGATTTTTTTTAAAGAGAAGTCATACAAAATGTGAATGTACTTTATGAATTTGTGACAACCGGACACCAATATTTTTTATCTGTTTGGTGTGGCAATAGCACGGTTAGCTCTTGGCTTGTTCAGGAAACAAAATGTATTCATACACATGAAGACCTCAGACCTCTAAACATAATGATTTGAGAGCAGAAGGTTGTAATACCTCTGAGTCAAAACATGAAGATCTGTCTGATAATGTGGTTCCATTCTCCTTGCTGCAGACAGAGACAGTTATTGCATGAATTTAGGATTTTTGAGATTAAACACTTCAAAGGATATCAGGATCAAACTTTTTTCTCACTTGCTTTGTCTTTTTAGTGATATTTAGGGAAAATACTTCAAATTTTTCGTTTTGATGGAAAGTGGTGGAAATGGACTTCCACCTATCCCTAATTCATACTAGTATTTCAGAGCAAGATTCACTAGTAAAAACATAGTCTTTAATAATTTTTGTTCATTTTACTTATTTACTAATAAACACAGGAAAACATAAAAGTATAAAAAGACAGCATGAAGTTGTATGGGGGGAAAAAAACCAAGGCAGCTTATATGTAACTTCATTTTTTCCCTCCATTTCTGTCTTCAGCTGCTCTTACGCCTTTATAATTATCAGCATAGACATTTGTAAAAGGAGCATTTAATCCTGAAACTAGAACATAGATAGAACCATACAAAATTTTTTGTTTGTTTTCCGACAATTTAAAAAAGACCTTTATAATGTTCACTTCATTACTTCTTAAAAAGAATATTTTGGAGTTATAAAAAGTAAACAATAATTTCAGGGCAAATGAAAGATGTCATTCCACTCAAAATGAATGTTCTCATTTATGATGGGAGAGTTTTTCTGAAAGCTTTTTCCACATACATTTGAATAATATTTTGAATGAGTTGTCATTTTAAATTGGAAAAAAAAAAATCTTCCTGTTTGATATAGAAATGGTTCGCACTTCTTCATACTGAAAAGACTTCAGAAATTACTGGGGAAATTATTTTTAAACAAAACCTGTTACATTTTCCAGTTGACATAGGTGTGTCAAATTGTATATTTTGTTGTAAATTATGAAAATTTTGTTGTAAATTATGAAATTATGAAGCCTGTTCCTGGTGCATTAGAAAGGCAAGACTTCTTCTAAAGGAGTAACTCATGGCTCTGCTGGCTGTATACTGCTAATCAGTAGTAAACATTTGTATTTAGGTGAACATAGGTAATGTGATTTTAAATATACGTGTGGGACACATCTTCTGAATAATTGTCCATTCTCTAGTCCCTTTTGGGAACAAAACTGCATTTTAGGGATGTGCCATTGTCAAGCTACAGATGTGGCTCTCTGGATCTTCATGAAACCAGTAGAAGACCAGGATGCCTATTAGGAGCCAGATTATGACCTTTTGTGCTTATTTTCCAAATTACTATTTATCTGGAATTCAACTACTTTTTAGAGCCTAATGGCGAAGAAAGGGCCATGCTAATATCACACCGTGGACAAGATCATTCCCAATGAGCTGAGACTCTACGGTGAGATTTGAGGCGCATTTTTAAACTTATTATTTTGCATTCATATTATTCTACCATCATGCAAAACATTTTAGCATGAAAATTAGGAACTAGTGTAAAGATCCATGATATTTTAACTTTTCTATGTTGCCAAAAGAAAACCTAGAAAATGTTATGCCTTGACAGAGAACTTGAAAGGCACTTTCCTTCTGTATTTTCTCAATGAAATTGTCTGCAAAAAAAGTCCAGTGTTTAAGCTAGACTTGATCCTGCACAACTGTATTGAAAAATCTATAGAATTATTTGGTAAAAAATGAAGAATTAATCAGCTCTAGAGGAAAGAAACCTCATGACCACTTTAAACAAATTGAATGCTAATAAAATATGTAAAAAAATTGAGTTAGTGTCATAATTTCACTAAACCAGACTAGTTTTGATTTTAAAGGGCAAAACATCAGGAATAACAAATACCAGAATAAAGACTGATAGAAAAAAAGCTCTACAGGTGCCTCTAGAAATTAAGGTATTTTTTAAAGCAACATTAAAAATATTATTTGCATCCTTATGAATACATCTACCAAAATGTCATCTCAGGAGTTAATTTTGAAGAAAATATCCTAAAAGATAAAGATAAGTGTCAAGGTGACAAGTAGAAGTTTTAGAAACTGTTAAAATTGACAAGTTTTTGGGTCAAGAAAACATTTGTGCAATCAGATTTTACAGATGTAGAGGAAGAAAATGGGAGATGCTATAGGAAACATTTTCAGAGGCTTAGTAAATTTCCCAAAAGACTGATGGATACTTTTTTTTTTTTTAAACTGTTTTCTATTGGCAAATTTGAAGTGAATTAGATGATCTTAGTCTGGAAAAATGAGCAAATGATGGAATTAGTTAAAGCTCGATAAATTACTATTTGTGTGAAAAAACATTGAATATAATCAACTTAAATTCACCTAAACCACCCTTGCTGCTCTGTTTCTGGTCCTCTTGAGGAAAAAGTACAAGCTTATATTCTGTAGTGCCAAAACATAAATTAGTTTGTTTAAATGGGTAAAGGTCTGCACAGGGTTAGAATGAGAGCAACAATTTATTTTAAAGGTGCTCAAACATAGCTGTACAAATGTAAAAATCTAGAATATTAAAAAATATCTTATTTAGATGACTGAGGAATCACTTATGCCTTAAGTAAACACTCCTGACAATACAAGCTGGAGCACAGATGAACTTTTTTCTGCCAGGCTGCTCTACAGTGCTACTTGTGAGCAACCTGCTTTAAGACAGTATCACATCATTGAAATTCGTTGAAGATGCTTGCTTGCAGCTTACGATCTACCCTTCAAAGCTCCTGTAGAGACATAAAGCTTTTGATATTAATGGAGGATTTGCACTATTTCAGTGAGCAGGGATCTAAATGAAGAGCTGCTCTCCGTCTGAATCAGACAAAGCAGCATTTTCTTGGGGTGCTCTTTGGGGCTTGCAGACTTATTAAGGGATTAGCTTTTAAGGTTTCACTACCTGCTCTGTGTGGGTTGCTGCCAGAAGGGTTCTCCCCATCTGGATCAGCTCCTAAAACTAAGAATCTTAGTTTTTATTATTTTCTTTGCGGTGTTGGTTTTCGATGAGACAGGTAAATCGATCCATCCCGTCTGAAGACACCCTGCTGTGGGATGCGACACCACAGAGGTGGATGGAGGACATGCCTGTGAACAGGGTCTGCTCCTTCTGGAGGTGCGAGGATCTTAGGTTTAAATCAGGCATGAAATAGCATTCAAAGGCTGAGGTGAGCACAGGGATGAAGCATGAAGTGAAATCCCAACACACCTACAACTAAGAGCTATTCTTATGCAGGTTAGGTGATCGTTCACCTACGCCAATTTTATTTCTTGATGTATTCATAGAGATATGTTTAAGTTAAAAGGCAGTGTTGGCACAAAAAATGCCAAATAGATTTAAACACACTACAGACAAACTCTGGGTGAAGTAGAAATCTTTTCACCACTAGAAAGGTGGCGTTCCAGACTAATCTTCCTATGAAAGCAAAAATGTGGCTATAAGGCAAACCAGGATCACTTTAGGAAAGCAATTATACATGGGATATGATAGTGTAATGGATTTGATGAACCAGCAGATCCCTTTTGGTCTTGCCACCTATGAAAAGAGGTTCTAAATGAAGGAAGTGTAATAACTATCTGATATGCTTTTGGAGATCGGTGTTTACATTAGTGTAAATAGAAATGCGTGAAACAATCGCGCTGAGGAAATTCATGCCAATATAAGCAGTGTTGGGGGTTCTTCCACGGCTGGTTTGGTATAGGTATAATCCAACAGAAAATTCAGGCATCTCTATTACTATAGTATCTGCACTGATTCATGGGGAACTGCCTGTAAGCTCAGAATTATCCAGATACAGTGTGTTTTGTTGCCTCAGGGTTACTAGTTATGGTACTTCTTGGATCAATGAAAATGCTAGAAATGCTTAAGGGCTTTGCTATATTGGTGTTAGTTGCTGAACTGAAACCCAAATTTGAACTCTGAAGTGTTTTTCTAACGTATCGTGCCCCTACAAATCTGGACAGGGAGACTGTTGTCAGCTGAAATAAATAAATGTGTAGTAGAAAAGCAAGACGCTGATGTAGTTACAAAGTATGCCTCTAGTTTAAATCTTACCACATAACCTGCACGTACCTGCTGGGTTGCAATATTGCTGTCAGTTCAGAAACGCAGATGACTGTTTCCTTCCCTGCAGGTGCACAGCAAGTGGGTAATCTATAAGTACCTGTGGGTAGCTCCAGATGGCTCTTATTTTGCTACCTTGTTGTACCTCCACCTTTCTGCTAAGTCTTTTTAGGCTTTAAATACTTGTTGGCACTCTTTAGTGGTTAGAAATATACCCGTAGCTTGATTTGAAAACACAGTATGAGTGTTTCAGAATCTGATTTTGAATAGCTTTTCCATCGTGCTCTGCCTTTCTGTATGCACAAGGAATTTGGATCTGATTGCTCAGATCTTTTAGGAAATACCTAAGTCCCAGAATAAGCATAGGCAGAGGATGGAAGTCATTATACTTTCTATAGGGGGAAAAATGTCTCTAGATGGACTCATTTGCACAAACTGGCTAGCTGTGTCTTGTTGTTTTAATTGGAAGTTGACAACATCTACGTGTGTGGTCTCTGTTTTGAGACACAGGTATAGTTGTCTGTGTTTTAAAGAGCTCTGAATCTGAACAATAAGTATTTGGAAAAGCAGAGTAGGACAAACTTCTGATTTAGACTTTGTTCACGCTAATTTGTGAACTACAGTAGAGTTAGCTCATTAGGGTTATGTTTAGGAGGCAATATGTAAATTATTTCTCAATGAAAATGTCTATTTTTTATCTTCTATGAGAAAATTTTAGTTTATCCCTCCAAATTATTTTCCAGCTTGAAAAACAAAAATGGCAGCTCTTCAGCTGTCTGTTGGAAGCCTCTGTTTAGAAAAAGTGGAACTGAAGGACCCTGCCAGGAGGGACCCCCAGCGGCAGGGGGGAGGAAGGTGCCTGGTGGCCCCAGCTCTGTCCTCCAGATCCAATATTCCTTAGGAGCTCCTCTGCAGCACAGCCGGAGAAGCTGCATGTCCGCTCTCACTCACTGCAGATCTCGGTTGCAACGTACTGGAAAACCCGACAACTCGGCATCCTGCTCAAAGGATTGATCAGAGTCTTCCAAGACAGCCAAAACGAAATCCATTCATCGTAAGTATACTCTAAAGTTGCTTGATGCAGATACACTTGCACTTTGAAGAGAGGGCCACAAACCCGGGCATAGTTTCTAATTACTTAGTTATTTTAGTAAACAAGCTACTAGGACAACTCAGAGTATGTTTACTGTATAGAAAATGTGTATAGTATCTCAAAATAGTTTTTCCGTATCTGTACTGTTGGGTCGGTGAAGTTGAACCTGTGGTTGGGCAGAGCACCACTGAGCTCAGTGCTCTTCTGTGTGGGGCAGGAGCCTGCCTGTGTGGACTTTATGGGGAAACGGGGTGATATTAAATATTTGGTTTTCATATTATAGCTTCCTTTGCATTTGACCACTACCTAACACAAAGGCTCCTTCCTGTAGTCTTAAAATCAGAACAACGGAAAGCAATAAATTAATACACGAAAAGGAGAAGTTTGCATGTAATCAGCTTGCACATAATCTCACCGTCAGTCGTTATTTACACCGGTCTGTTGTATTTTTTCACACATCAGTAGGATGCCTTGGAAATTATTTAAAATATGTAGGACTTAAGAGACTCTTCAGAAACACTTCTGTAGCAGTTATAGGTAAACACATATAAAAGCACTAAGATGCACGATCATCTGTGCCTGTATTTGTGTAGCACCCTCACTTCAGTGGGACTTGATGTTGGTTTCTCGCTCTGCATCAAGATCAGCTAAAACGCGTATCTGTTTAACTCATTACTTGTATCATTGTATAGAGTTGGCTTTAGTCACACGGTGTTGGCTTTGAAAACAAAAATCCAGCCCAGTATCACCAAGTTCCCGTGTGTGGCTTAAGGAATTACATATTCTGCCTTTTGAGAGTGTAAAATTATAGTTGTATAAAATCACCTAGCAGTTCTTTACCATGAGTTGCATTTTATTACCAATTTCAGATATAGCCATGAGGTAACAGCTAAAAAGGTCACAGTGCAAATACATGTGCAGAATTTAAACGAGAACTTATTCTTTCTCCAATAAACACACACCGGATACAAAGGAGGAATTGGAACATTTTCAGAAGGCAGCTCGGGCCAATCCGGCTCTCATCAGGGACCATTTCAAAGATTAGTTTCTGATGTCCATAGAAACATATTGTGCGAGCCTGTTTTTAGATAATACGCTGTTTCTGTGCATTGCCATCTCCTCTGAAAGCATTCCGGCTGCACAGGTCTGATTGCTGGATTTTGCGGCGTCCTGTGAGAGCTGCAAAACCTCGGCAGTCCAAGTGGACTGGCTGCCTCTGTAAAGTGAGCCTGTAAAGCTTGAGTTCCTTCTGGGAAAGAAAGCCTATCTGAATATTGCCCAGATTTCAAATGACCTGCCCCAGTACTAAACAAAGATTCAAAGGAAGAGGAAAAGGGGGAAACATTTCCAGAAATGAAACCTCAGGTGATCTGGTTTCTATTCTCAGCTCCGACACTCGCTTTTTTTGTCAGCCTTGATAAGTCATTTAGCTGTGCCTTTTTCCTCATCTTTATAATAGGGATAACAGGAGTATTGTAAAGCCAAAATCAATATTACTACTAAAATACCGAGGGTCACACTTACGCAGAAGGCCCACACAAGTATGTATGTGCTGTTTAAGACCTGGAAGACTGCGCAATTAAACCCTCCACTGGGACTGGGTGTCCTTAGCCCAGATACAGAGGATGCCGGCAGAGAGCAATCATCGGCTCGTGAGATTCACTTTAACAAAGCCCGGAGTGCCCTTTTGGGGCGACTCATACTGAGCAGTGATGGAGAGAGGGTCTTCCCACCCTGACAGGACTCATAATCTTCCTGGCCAGTGGGTGGGACATGACAGGGGCTATTTCCAAAAGGACGTTAGCACAATCCGGTCTTCTCAGTAAATATTAACAAGAATTAGCTGCAAAAGAGGTGAGAAAAATCTCGCTTTCCTCCCCCTCCTATTCTTGGGTTCAATAGCTTGGGAATGTTTGGCTGAGCCTGCCACTGTTGTAGAGATGAGGAAGAAAAACCGTCAGAGCTGCACGTTCAGCTCTGACAGCAGCTCAGATGCTCCGGTGGCAACGTGCAGGTTGTGAGCCTTCTCCACCAGACCTCAACAGCCAGCTCTAGGTTCCTGACTGAATGTTTTAAAGACTGAAATGTTAGAATATCATAGAATAGCATAGCCTAGACTAGACTATTTTGGTTGGAAGGGACCTACAACAATCATCTAGTCCAACTGCCTGACCACTTCAGGGCTGACCAAGAGTTAAATCATATTACTAAGAGCATTGTCCAAATGCCTCTTATGCACTGATAGGCATGGGGTATCTTTCTTTAAGATCTTTCTCAAACTTTCTTTAACTTTGACTTAGAGATTCATTTCCAAAAGCACAAACCTGTGGCTGTGAGAATCTCTGTTTTATAATCTGTCTGTTCGAGTTTCTCAAAGCTGAGTGACTGCATTATTGGGACGACGTGTCATTCCTGATTACATTTGCATGTTGGTTTAAACATAACACTACATGCCAGAGCTTCCTAACTGGATGTGATGCAGCATCAAAGTGATGTTTCATGCTCTGGGAACTTTAAAAAGTCATTGAAGGGAGAAAACTGAGATGCCTATGGGAGGAATGACAGAAATTTGGGTTTGATTCTACTCTTATCTAGGTAAATAGTAAAACATATGTTGACTGAGTTTGAAGCAAGATGGGCCTGTAATGACTCTGACGAGGTATATTGTGTCTTATGATTTGTCAGTCCTAAACTTCTGAGGATTGGGATGTCCTTCTATTGTTTTTTAGAATTGCCCGTTTCTTGTAAATACATAGTAGAATAATAACTGCTGGTGTTTTATTTATAAAAATGTTGGTGGAGATATTTATTATAAATGAAATTAATTTTGAATTAGCCTCCTTTTCCGTTCATGAATGATTTTTGCAAACAATCCTCTGTTCTTATTATTCACTGTATAATGTGGAAAGAGACAGCTTATGTCTCCTCTATATCCCCTTGCCACCATTTCTTCAAATTCTTCTAAGTAGGGAAAGAATATTTGGGAGCAATTGCACTAATATTCTTGAAGCCACCTCATCTTCTCGTCCAGACTGTTTCTGAAGGCCTGATACAGGACTGGAAGAGTCTGTGCATATTATGGAGTCGTGCAGGCTACGTGGTGGTAAAACAGTTTGGGCGAAGATCTGCTACTGGATATAGGCAGAGAGGGTTATTTCCCAAAACATCTCAGACTGCTGTGTCAAATAATGGGCACTCTGCACCTCCATTCTCAATCGCTAATGTGTAATAAAACCATCAGATTTTGTATTACCTTTGTGAAAGCAAAGCTTATAAAGCTATCCAATACTGCACCTTCACAGAAAACCCTGGCAGATTTCATTTTCACTGCATCAGACTTGAGTTGTATGCGGTAGATAAGAGCTGGGGACATGGGAGACTATAAGCCACCAGTATTCGAAAACACGCAAAGGGTCTTTAACTAAAATTTGCCAAATGCCTAGTGCCAGTCCTATACAAGGTCCTATAGAAACCACGAGGAGAAGTAGAAGATGAATTCCTGCTCCACAGCCTGGTGGATCCAGCCAGCCAGTGCAGGCAACAGGCCAGCTTTGGAGCAAAAGAAGAAGGTACAGAGAGGGCAAGACGCCAGCAGACAGTCACTTCCACTGGTTGAGGGTTATTTCGTTCCTGATTTTGCTTTTCTGCTTTTTTTTTTTTTTTTGAACATGTGCTTCTTTGTATTTAGTTAGTGGATACTGTTCCCAAGATTCAAATTATCTGTCTGACTTTATAAAAATGCATTATGTTTTTCCTCTAATCTGGGAAAAGTAGCCCTTACTGCTTGCATTCATGCTTGGATTCAAATACAAACCAATCTCTTGTTTTTGAAATATCCAGAAATCACTCCCTGCTACATACCCCAAAGTTTTTGATTAGACCGGACGTTTTCATAGTCTCAGTTATAAATAATGTGTATGATGGAAGAGTAAAGATTAGGACTAATTGCCTACCATATTTCATGACAGAAACAAAATAAGTTTCATTTAAGTTTCACAGAACACAAAAAATGTACCTTGAAACTAAGTAAAACAGAACTGGCAACTTTTTGTTCTCTGATGGACAAAACCTGACTAAATTACCTTAAAGCAAATGAACAAAGAAAAAAAAAAGAAAAACAAACAAACCCTACCTGCTTGGTTTTGGATTGCCTGTGGTCTGCGATTTTATGTGCAAAGTTGGAATCCAGAGGGAATCTCAAGCCTTCATATACAAACTTTATAATGGAAATGCTGTCAGATTCTTAAGCACAGCAAGGCAAATGGCACAGCTATAACATGTTAAAAAAAGATATGAAAATGCTCTGAACCCAGGGTGAAGGCTAGCTGTCTTGACACTGAACATAGAAAGGTAAATGATTGGAACTTTAATTACTTTGATCCGTCATGCCTTGTAGCTATATGTCAGCTAAGCCAACAAAACTGACACAGAACAAAGGCCATGACTGTTTCAACATCTTAACTCATTTCTTATGGTTGATTAATAAGTCTATTGAATGAAACATGTGATGAGAATTGAGAAAAACATCAAGTGTGTGTTTATACACACACACTTCCCATGCGTATGATTTTTCTTCAGTGGATATATTGGTTCAGACTACGGAGCAGTAAGCAGTGGCATACCCAGCGTACAGCTCTTACCATAAGTGTTGTGACTGGGAAGGAAGGTATACAAGCAACGTACAGGCACACTTTGGTGGGACGTTATCCTTCCCTAGGTTACGTCTCTGTTTACGTGAACCCGCGTGCGGTAACTTCTGGAATAGCCCCGATTCTTTGGTCTCTCATTAGTTACGGCTTAGCCTAAATTCCTGCTAGACTGAATGTCCTTGACCACCCAGCAGTTTCTCTGATAACAAGGGAAAGCCCCCAAAGATATAGTAAACCCCGTACTCTAATATAAAGTCCACATTTTCATAGAGATCTTGCTTCCTAGTCTACTGTCTTCTTTCCTTTCGAAACCCCATCCTTTCTCTGAGTCCTTAATATTTCAGTTGTCTAGCACAGAAGTCCGACGGGACAGCTCATGTTTATGACTCGTACTCCAGTGATCTCTTTCATTCCTGAAGGATGCTACGGATTTGCCAGAATGAGGCAACTACGAACTTCTGACCCAAACTTGGATCTAAGGCTTTCACTTTAATTTCCTCTTTGCACAAACTATTTAGTTCAATGTTGATTTCGGAGGTACTTCTATGGTTATACTAGTGTGCTTGATATTAATAAATGTGGTTTCCAAAACTATGATCTAATTGACACAGTTGTGATGAGAGAGAATTTGGCCCACATAGCGAAACATAAAGCCAATCATATAAACCGATGGTAACTGATAGATCATGTATGTGTGTCAGAAGCAAAATCAAAATATTTCCATTAAAAAAACATGTTTTACAGCAACTGCACCAGGAACCATATGAATAGTGAGGGAGTGTGTGTGCTGGAGCTGCACGGCCATGACGTTGTCTACCACAACTCATCAGAACCTGTGACATCCCGGTGAGACACGCCAAATGGGGATCTGCCACTCCAGGGGGGGCACGGAGACGTGATCCCTCCACCTGTGTGATCTGTCCTGCCGGCAAGGTCGGACTTCCGATCCTTTACGTAAAACCTTTGCAAAAAGTAACTACCCAAGTCTCACATTTAAAGTGTACGTTGAATTACAGAATCAGCGTTTGAGTTGGGATGGTTTTGCCTGTCTGTAATGTAGCTGGTATTTGGAGCTAATTTTTAAAGGAAGTCCTTCAAGATGCAGTTGAAATAGTCTGCACTAGATTTCTCACAACTCATTTGATGCTATTTTCCAGTCAGCACATCTAGTTCAAGACCCCTCTCTTCCATCATTTGAAGCTCTGGAACATTAAACACTGTCTTGTGTTGTAGTTTGAATATGAGATTACTTAAGTAGCAGTGAATATCTCTGCAACATATCTGCTCTACAAAGGGAGCACACATTTGGATGCTGCCTGAAATGCTAATATTTTACAGAAAATTATATAGAGCCGTTCATTAACTAGCTATTTTTTTCTTTTGTGCAATATTTTACAAAATTTGATTCTAAACTCTAGTTCAGCAACTAAACCAGTGATTTTATTTGAAGAGAAGCACTAAAGAGCTGGCTTTTAAAACATTAAACTATGATTTTGCATTTTAAAAGTATGCTAATACCATGAAGGATCAAATTGCTAGAATATTTTTATGAAATCAGATATTTTTTCTTCAAGTTTACCGAGTAAAGTGAAATTGGGTATAAATAGAAGGCAGTCAATTAATTCTTTTGAGCTAGTTTATAGATTTGAGTAAACTCCATGTCCCGCAAAAGTTAATAAGAGTCCTTTTGCTTTGATTCACATGCTGTCCAGATATAATCTCCTGAATTTGGCACATCTTTACTATACGTCTTAATGCAAAACTTGTCTTATGGGGCTATACAATTACTTTCAAATTTTTTTTACAACAGTATGCATTTTTTGAGTACAGTATTATGAAATGGTGTGTATGTGCAGGTCTTTCAAACCAGTTTGATATTTGAATGCACTATTACTGTTACGGCAGCCTATTATTACTCAGGCAAATAGGCAGTTAATTTGGTGTAAAATATAGGAAGTAAAATACCCACATGAGTCCTTTACATAGGCTTCCTACCCGGTGAGTAATAGTGTAGCAACCTGATAGAAGGTAGGTATTTTGCATTTAAATAGCCTCTAGTAAGGACATATGTAATAAGGATACTTTTGTTACACACAAGCATAGCTGGAATTTGTCTATATCAAAAGTGATCTTTGTGACCTACTCTGATTTTCATTTTCTGTCATTGTAGAAAGTTAATCCAGATGACACTTTGCTAATATCTTTGCTAATATAATTGCTAATACATTACTAATATAATACATTGCTAATAACTGATATCAGCCAGGCATTTTTATCCTGAAAAAATGAATTAATGTGTAAATAAGAACGATATATCCAAATTGTACAATGTGGATGCTTGTATGATGAAGCAAAAAGACCTGGGAATGGCACACTGCAGGAAAGATCAAGGAAATGTCAGATATATTCCCATTTGTGACATTGGCCGGCTGTCTGCCCTTCAGCAAGTTACATCGTGACTCTGTATCTTGGTATGATCACACGGTGCAATACTTAGCTTCCTTGGAGAAGTGTTTTAAGATTGACAAATGAAAACCTACTATATAATACACTATCAAATGCAATTATTATTGAGTTACCAGTTACCATTATTGAGTTATTAACTTGGCAAAAATGTGTCTAGAACAAAAAGGGCAGCAAGATAAGAGCAAATACTGATAACGTTTCTGTTCTTCCCTCTCTGTGTAGACATCGGATGGTAAAGGAAACAAATCCTTCACGTGTTGTCTGATCCCAGCAGGGAAATAGAAATGCTTTCCAAAAACAGAGAAATTAAACAAAAATGCAAGCAAAAAAGGAACTAATCCTTCATATTTATCTAAGAACTCCTGAACCCCATTTGGATAGGTATATTCTTTCTTGGGGCAAATGACTTAATTTAAATTAATGTTATATGATCTATAAAAATATTTTTTCAGGTCTCTTGGCTTTTCCAAATGAAAATTGAACTTTCTAAGGCCTTTCTCCATAATATAATAAACCTATTTTTAGTTTCACAAATGTTTAGTAAAGAATGTTTTATCCACCTGTAAGAAAGTTTGTTATTCAAGCCTTGGAGAAAACACTGCAAAATATTGTATATGGCACTAGTATGCCCCTGGTATAACATAAACATTGCTAAGAACTATTTAGTGACTCTGAAGACAGGAAAGCTAGAAAATACAACGAGCAGAAAGCGCTGGCAAAAAATATCTGCTGTAAATCCTTAGGACTGTAAAATATACCTGTATAAGTAATTAAAACTATGTAACTGATACTCTTTCATTTTTGATGACACAGTAATGAGTATAAGAAACTTGATATCTTTAGATTAGAGAGCACCCATACCTGCTTCTTTTGCAAATGATGTAAAGATGTCTTGAAAGACAGAAGTGGTTTCATAAATGGTGCTATAAGTTATGCTGCGAGTTGGGTTTCTTCATTCCAAAGTCTTGTTTGTGGCTCCAGTCTGTGCTACACCTCAACTTTATTATAGTAAGTGAGGAGTGATTCACATATGCTGAGTGTTTTTATTAAGAATTTGTTTTGATTATGGCTGAAACTGATTCCTCAAGCCAACTGTCTGTATAAAGAAAAAGCATTAACTGTAGGGATAGAATTGATTAGTGAACATTCCTGTCTGGTAGCATAAGTAAAGACATCAAGGGAGGTGGAAAAGAAAGACATGAATCAGCAATCAAAGAAGATAGGGCAAAAGAGACTGGAGAGGTCACCTAATGCATCCCTGCCTCAAGGTAAGATCAACAATACCTATGTCAATCTTGACAGATGTTTGTTTAATTCTTTTTAAATGCCTGCAGTAATAGAGATTTCCTAACTTCCTCGGCATATTATTTCAGTTGGTAACTATCCTGACAATCCAGAAGTTTTCCCCAGCTCCGTACCTAATTATTTTTTTTCCTACAGTTTAGTTTTCTCTTATTCTCTTAGTAAGTATCAAGAAGCACTCACTCCATTAATGTCACAAATACATTTCACCTTTTTTGAAGACTGCTACCATTCTTTCTCAGTAAAACAGCTCCCTACCTCATCAGCCTCTCATTTCTTTTCCACTCGCAGTGAAAACGGGCTCTAAAAAGCAAAATTTCTTCCTCCTTGTAGAGATACAGAAAGTTCAGCTTTATCCCTCATCTTATTCAGAATCGAAATGATGTCCCAAGAGATCTTGTGAAAGCACATTCTCGCCTTTACCTTGAAGAGATTACCTCTGATTGGGTACTGGTTACAGTTAATATTGATTAATCCTGAAAATTTGAGATCTAAAACCTTTTTGGAGTGTGATTTTGAGAACTGTACGATAGTATCAAAGGAGCACATCCTAGCTTTCCTCCCTCAGTGGCATCTTGTCTAGCCAGTGCATGCTTGCGGGGCTTCATTCTGGATAAAAAAAGAAAGAAAAAAAAAAAGTCATTTCTAAGTACGTGCAAATTCATAAAAGACTTCAGTTACTGTACTGTTGCTGTCTTTTTTAATAGCTGTATGTGTTTCCTTAGCTGCCCTTTTCACTTTTGGCTAGACTGGTTGAAAACCAGTTCCGCAAGAAAGCTAGTTTCAGTGGGAGCCAGGAATTGGGTTACACCTCACAGATGGACAGAGAGAAAGAGAGAAAGAGAGAGAGGTAATTTTTTTTTTATATATATATGTGTATGTATATAAAATTACCTATGAAGTTTAGCTAAAGATACTTATCAGTGAATTTTTTATACTGAACTGAAGAAAATTGCAGCCAAAGATGACAAGAGTGGAACATTACACTTAACTAAGCTGCTAGAAACTTAGGTTCAGCTTCAGCAAGCTGTAGATTACAAGTTACACTGATATTAGTTTATGTTCATTAGTTTAAGCTGAAAGCCAGTGTTTATTGACACAACTATTTTTCTAGCATCTAAACAAATAACTTTCAGTATCTTTAGGCATTTTCTTGAGTTACAGAGGACCACTGCAGAAATGGATTACCCAGGTAATGTCGGAAAGATGCTTTTCTGCCCAATATCTGTGAAATTCTAGGCAAAAAAATCCATACTAAATGATTTTCAATAAAGGCAGGGACACAGTATGTTATTTTCCCTTTGCTATCCTCTTCTGTCTTTGTAAATCTGAAACATGTTACCTTGTTACAGATTGGATTTCATCAAAACACCTTGAACTTCTGAAGCCTTGATTCGAGCTGACATTAATGAAGCAAACCTACATCGTGTAATACAGCTTGCATCACCATGCAGCAAGCCCAACAGCCATGTTTCCTATCGAGCTACTTGTGCTTCATGTCTTCTGTTTCCTAAACTGACCTTATCTGGGCATTTTAGCACTGTTTAGCTTGCACGAGCCTACTCAATAAAATGCCCAATATTTAAAGAATCAAGAATCATCTTGTGATTCATCATCACAAATGCCGCTGGCTAATTTATTACCTGTATCTCCTGCAGAAAGTGAATTTAGTGCCCGTGTGCCATCTTAAACCATCCAGACCTGAGGATTGCTGACTTTGGCTGGGAAGTTCCCACAAACACGTAGGTATGTGTAAAGAAGGGCCAGGACCCTTTTCACGTGGTACTTCCTTGATCAAAATTAGCAGATGCAGTTGGTTGGGCAGTGAGAAACACCCAGTCCATCTCGCCCAGCCCGTAGCCTTTTCGTGGTAATAAAATCCTAAGTATGAGTCAAAGCTGAACTTTGTCGTGATAGCACAGGATCAGGAATTCATGACTAAGATAATGCATCTTGAAAATGTCAAAAAGCAGATGGAGAAAATCCTGTCATCTTGGTCTATATTTTTCAGCTGTTCTTAATTTAAGCCTATCCCAACCTATATATTTATTCCACTCCATACACTTCAATGAAACACGGGGGGAGTGTGGGTGGTTACTTTTCCTGAGATGGTGAGAGGACATTCGTAGTAGAAGAAAGGTCTTTTCAGGTCAGTATGTCCCCAGATTCCTTATTCCTTAGGCTTCTAAGGGCCTTTGCTAATTTAGGATACCAGGAGCCTAAGCAAGTGTCATTTTTCCAGTTGAGATTTTTGCAGGACAGATTTTCATATTCTTGATCAGCAAATGGTGCTCTCCCCATCCCTGCAAGCTTCCTAACTAGCCTTCTTGTATATAGTGCTCTATCCCCTGTGTGTTAATGATGATCTAGCAACAGCAGGCAAGTTCTAAATGGAAGTAATAGTGTGTGAAAAAGCCTGGAAGAGAGACCTGGAAAGTTCTGCTTCTTGGTGAATATTATTTAATACGGGAAGAATGAAGTAATGAAGTGCTTTGAATGAAGTAATGAACCCCTTTATCAGTCTGTCTGTCTATCTATCCATCCATCTAACTATTTATCTAGATATTTATTTGTACTTCACTCAGGGAAAATATACAGAAAGACCTTAGTTAGAAACCTGGGATTTGGAGACTTTGGAAGGATATATCTTGTATCTGCTTTCCTCCTCATATAAAAAGATGAGAGCTTTGTTTTGAAACTATGGCATTCTTGTGAAGGACTGTAGGGTTTAAAATACACATTTCGCTTCCCACAATAATTGTTTCCTTTATTTTTTACTGAAAAAAAGTTTGCAAAGGTTCATATATTGGCATGCCAAGTCAAATCATGCCACTTTCCAGGCCTCACTGTATTTCCTCTTCAGTTAGACTTTAAAAGTTTAAATATTCAGCTTTACAACTATCATGCGAAAATATTAACCATTAAAAATGACTGTGGGACCATACATTGCCAAAGGTGGAAATAATCCTGCTACGGGTGGCATGGAGCTGACAATGTACAGATAATAAAGATAATAAATTTCACTTAAAAAAGAAAGCGTTCTGTAAGGCGAAACATTTCTGCAAATACTGCAAATGAACTACAGCAAGCCTCACAGACAAAGGAAAGTACTTTGAAATAATTTCACCCAAACTACTGCAATAGATTACCAATTATCTTTAGTTTACAAGGCTACTTTATGAAGGGGAAGGTCCTATCTAATCATGCAAAAGTCCCAGATACTGTGCAGTCCACTTTGACGTATTTACTACCAAGAGATGCCAAACATCTCCAGAACACAAATCTCTTACGGGATACCAGCCTCCATAATACTTTCTAAACAATCCATAAATAATTCTCATGTGAAAAGTTATGGGCAAAACCGACCCTGATGGAAATTTCAGCTGCAGAAAGTTTGCCACAAGAAAACCTCGGTGGCTTTCAAAGGAGAATATTTTGTAAGGCTCGTTTAGCCT
Source organism: Haliaeetus leucocephalus (assembly GCF_000737465.1). Taxonomy (NCBI): domain Eukaryota; kingdom Metazoa; phylum Chordata; class Aves; order Accipitriformes; family Accipitridae; genus Haliaeetus; species Haliaeetus leucocephalus. The sequence continues at coordinate 7,259,662 of NW_010972887.1, read as the reverse complement.
GAAAGGTAAAGAAGACTGTGCTCAGAGCGAGGACTGTGTAGGACAACTGGGAAGAGGGCAACAAGCAGGGATTCTCACCATTTCGCCTCCTGAGGAATTCACTAACAGCTAGAGGACCCCTGCACGCACTGGGATACACCAGAGTGGGAGGAAGAAATCTCAGCTGCCCCATCCTCAGATGTTCTTGTGGGACACAAAAGATCTTCACGGAGACAGGAGCAATTTTCAGGTCATTGTGCTGAATAAAATTTTTTTTGCCACTTTATCCAATTTTAATTAAGGTATAAATAAGGCTCTTCTACCCTGTTTTCTGGAATGGCTGTTTTTGTTGGGTATTTAAAACTTTATTCACACAACTACATTGCTGACCTGTAACTTAGCACTAGACCTGGAGGACAACTGAACTGATTTTCAGCTAATTGCTTCTATTCAATATGTAGTCTTTCATATCTAAAATGTCAAAATGTTTTGTCATTCTTCTTACAATTTTTTTATGGAGTGAATTTATACAAAAAGTAACTAATTCTTTATGCTTAAAAATTACTAAATTTTACCTTCAGGATCAATAAACCCCCAAACCCAATTTTCAATTTCTTTGGAATTAGTCTCTTCCCATCCCCAACAGAAACCTTGATACTTTAATAGTTTTTCCTCTGGAAAACACACACCTACACTTTCTCTTTCAAATGTCATGTTATTTTGGGACATAGCTTCTCTTGAATAATATTATTCACTAGTACATGATATACTTTTTAAGAAAAGAAAAAGAATCCAAATAATTTTCTTAGAAGAGTGCTAATATATTTTATTTTTAACAAACTAACAAACAAAAAAGTCCATAGCTTACTTATGAAGGGAAAGTATCCGAAATACTTACTGCTATATACTGTGTATATAGCAGGTTCAATATATTGCTTTTCTCCTGTTACAGGTTAGGCCATCTTTGATAAATTCATCTACCATGGGCTGCATGAATTCTTCTGAATTCAGAAAACTTTCATTTGGAGGTATGATTCCTGTTTCTTCATGTCTTTTAGCTTTTCACCTGGCTTTCCTGAAATAATCAGTTTAAAAATATCGTTGTAATTTTTTTCCTTAAGAAAAATATTCTCTTACCAGTATAGCACATATTTCAGATTTTTGCATTTTCAGAATTTTTTTTCACAAAGCAATGTTAATTTCAAGTCTTAAAAAAAATAGATGAAAAATTGTATTTATTTGGTGATATCTGTCTTTCTGTTGCTGTTTTTATTTTCCCACTACCATCCTACTTATTTCCACTTAATTTTAGTCAAGCACATAACACAGAACAGAGGGCAGAAGAAATATTTTTGGCTGAAGACAGTGGAGTAAATCACAGCTCTTGTGAGGAAATGTCATGAATATCTATGTAGAACAGACAGGACTTAGATTTTACGAGAAGGAGATAGAGAGAAAAGTGCAATGACTCAATTTATCTACATCTGAATGATAAAGAACTGACTGAACCCTTCTGGTATTGAAATCTATGCTTTTAGAGAGAGTATTTTTAATTTTTTAAGATAGTATTTTGGTCACTAAACCATTTATAATTCATAAGGTCAGAAGGAACCATTGCAGTGATATAGTTTGACTTACACAGCACAGACAATAGGGCTCCCTAAATTAATTCCCACTCAAAAAAGAGTGTATCTTTTAGAAACATAACTTACTTTAATTTGAACACATGTTGATGGAGAACCCACAACTCTAGTGAGCTGTTACAAGATTTTTGTTGCTTCGACTCTTGAAAAACACATACATTTTTGCCTCATTGACATAAGGCTGTCTTGAACTTCTGTCCAGTGGTTCTTGTCTTACCTTTCTTGAGTACTGAAGCATTTATTATGAATATCCCATTACTCTTGTAAATACCTATGAACTGGTTGAGTCACACCTTAAATTTCTCTTTTAATAAACTCATAGACTGTGTGCAGAAAGCATTTCCCATTCCTTTATTTCTCATGGCTCTTCCTATATTTTCCTACCAAGGTAATAATTTTTATTTCTCTGCTTATATCTATGTTACCAAAAAGTATTTTCAATCCTCTGTAACTTTTATTAATAAAGAAAGACAACAAGTGATAACTGTGCAGGCAGACACAGAGTATTCGGGAAACTAGCACTTTTTTGCGCATGGCATCTGCTGTGTCATAACAGTGGTATTTGCCATTGTAGTTTCCTAATGGTTTACATCTTAATGCTTATGGAACATTCTGAAATTGAAAAGTCTGGTGTGATAACTGGTATGGCGTACTCTTCAGGAACTGGGAAATAAAGGTATGCGATGTATTGACTCCTCTCAGTCCTACACTGGCTTCTCTTCTTGGCTTTTGATGTGGGTTAGAGAGTTGGGGTTTTTCCCCCCATATGGTGGGAAGGAGACTATATAGCACACGTTTAGTTTAGGTGCCTGGAATACACTTTTTTTGTAGATGATGCCCATTCAAGACTCCCCTGCTATTTGGACAGATGGCTGACTTCTTGAGGAAATGGTTCGGTTTTTCCTTATCCACACGGGGAAAGGACATCGTGTTCTTTCCCAAGGGCAGCGAGTGAGGACTGGGAACCCTCCACCCTGCGTACAGTGCTCTGCAGAGGGGAGGGCATCCAGTGTTTTCATGAGCTGAAGGAAAGTCTGCGAAAAATGAGGGAACAGAACAGCTGAGACACTATCACCATCCCAGATACTTCACTAAGCTGGATAATTTGTCCGTCACAAGACAAGTCCGACTTAGGGAGGGGATTAGTGTAGCTAATGCTATAGACACTACTCGCTGAAACATCTTCTGTGTAATCACTGTATTGTTTTTTCCCTCCCTGTAGCGAGGTGCCGGAGAGGTCCAGCTCTCTCTGCGCTGTCCTCACAGAGCTTCCCGATGGCCCGTGCCGCACCAGATCCTACAGGAACTGGACCCGTCTTAAAAAAGACATGCACAAAAGCAAACCAACCCCCCTCCCAACTGTTTTCGCTTTTCAGTGCAAATAACAGCGAGCACCACCCTGATTTCATACCCGTTTCTTTAATGACTTCCTTGGGAAAGGAGATTTAATTCACTGTAGCATCATACCTGAAAGCCATTTGCCTACTTGATTCATCTGTCGAGCCTACATGTGGGTCTGTGCTGCAGCTGGAAAGCTCTCCTTCCTTCTCAGTGTTCGAGAAAGAGTCCTACTCCCTATGTCAGTGGCTTTTGCCTTGTTATACACAGGGTAACTCTGGCACTGTATTCTCTTTATCTGGTTTCCAGCAATATGTCCATCACTGTAGTAGCTCAAAAGCTCCTTTTCCACCACGCCAGGCAGAAAACTCGTACGTGTAAGAAAATAGATGTATATGTCTGTATGTATGCTGCTGATGTTCAGCACTTGTGCTTTTCAAAAACACCTTGAGTTAATAGTATGCTATACATAACCGCTCATTCTTATTCTGTATGAGTGAGTCTTTGTTCCCTGAATTTGCCATGGGCATTCTGGTGTTTCAACTTTATCTCTGACATATCACTAAGATCATGTTCTTTTGCTGGCAGGTTTAAAAAAATAAAAACAACCCACAAACCAAAAGCAGAAAAACCCCTAACATATGTAACCCCCTCATCTGTTTTAACATAAGCACGCGAATTACATTTTTAATGTTCATCAAGAATTTTGCCAGTTCCAGATCTGTAACATTTTAGTAGGTTAAATATTGTTTGTTCATTTAATTGTCCTATGTGCACTACTGCATACTCTTAACTTTTTAACTAAAAAAAATAGCAAATGTGTTGGTTTTACACTGGTTCCGGGACACTACCTAATGCTCATAGTTTTCTCCTTAGATTTCTCTTGCGTTCTTTTGGATCTCTTTGAAGTGAGTAGAATGGTTTTAATGTTGACCCAAACTGCGTTGGTTACAGGAGATAAGAAAAACATTTTAATATAAATAGTGCATAGACAGAGATGATAAAGACAATTTCAGGCATATAGAAAAGGCAGACAAGGAAACTGAAATCAAGCAATTTCTGCTTGGGTCTGGTAGATGACTGATTTCACACGCTTTTCAGCATAGGAATGTGGATGTTCATGAAAACTTGATCAAGAGCCATATCCAAAAGAGCATTTGCATATCTGAAATAGAGTGTACAAAGATTTTAAAGGCCTACATCCAAGACTGTCATCCAAAACTTCCTTTGTTCAGACATACTTAAGCCTGCAAGCACCGCTGAACTTCAGCGCTCCTTCGTAGGGGGAAAACAAGTTAGCTGTGAGAATCTGACGACCTCGTCACAGTGAGCTGTAGGGACAGGCGCCGTGCACCTCCTCCTGCTGCCAACGGTGTTAAAGTCCCACCGGTCCCAGGAGTACGTCTGTGCCTTGTCACACTCAATGGCTCATAATTACCTGCACGGTAGAAAATCATTACATAAATGAGACTGTATGTGTATCGCTTACTGTCACGAAGAACTGCACAAAATGGTAAGGAAGACTGAAAGTGTATTTTTATGTTATAGTTGATACTTGTATTAACACTTTGAGAGGCTGCATTCAGCAATTATTGGCGATGTTGAGTAAGAGCAAGTAGAGCAGACTCCAGAAGCTAAGGGGTTTGAGTAAAACCAGTTCAAACTAAGTGCGTGCTCCATTGTCTAAGGAAGCAGTGGAGCGAATAGGTTATATTCAATAAAACATTTGGTACTGAGTATAGGATGTACAGAATTAAAGTACTGCTGGATTCAGATTAAATGTGAATAAACTGCTGTTACAAGGACAAGTGTTTAAAGTAATATATAAACTGCCCAGTGTCAGCTTATGTAGTCTAAAAGTTAGTTTTCACGCTGACCCTATTTAATTGTTTCATTGCTGGTTTGGATGAGAACGGGGTGAGATAGAGTTGAGATTTGTAACTGATCGTGCTTTAATGTAAACAACAAACTATGGTGGTTTGTTGTTTTTTTTTCTGGAAGTTTTCTAGCTGTTTCTAGATTTGTGATCTTAGGGAAGTCCACAAACCATGCGGATCCAAAACCATAATTCATTTGGCTTTATCTTGTGCTGGGCATTCCCTGGAAGCTGGCAACCCTCAGTCCTGGGGACCCAAAGCATTCCAGCATCCCCTTCCCTGCAGAAAGTGGACTTCAATCTCTGATTTTCTGCATGGCTCCTCCACGTCATCCTGGTTGACATGTTTATTTGCAGCAGATGAAGGAAGAACGTATTTGGCAAGGTCATCATGATTACAAGTTGGTTCCTGCATTTCCAGTTGCAGAAACGTCCCTACTGTCAAGAGGTTGTCCTGGACCTCTTCGTTCTGGGATTTCTCCTGCAGTTACTGCCCGGGTACAGGGGACCGCAAAGGGAGAATTTAACTAAGGGAATCCATAGCGGTCTTGCACATTTGTTTCACTTGGATTTAAAACTCATTCCTTTGCCATATAGCCAGCACTAGGCAGATTCTGTCCAGGGGTGGTCATTTATCGTCTAATGCAGCAAATTTCCAACAATTACTTTCTGCTTGGTTGCTTTTCTCTGTCCCGTTCTAACCAAGAGATAAAGTTACTTATGCATTTAAAAGGAGGCATATTTATTTTTCCTTTTTTTCTTTTTTTCTTCCACATAGTTTTTTTTCTCATGGGTCAGGGAAGGGAAGGGAAGGTTTGGGTCTAGAAGAATACTTAGTATGTAGGCAAGACTGCCACTGATTTTACTATTCTTGTTTCTCAAAATGGAGAATTATAATGAAGAAAAAGCATACATGGCAACATTAAAGGCTTCTATCAGAGCTGTGTGTATTCAATGTGGCAGTACGTACTGGAGTTACATGAGGCCTTGTCTGCCATCTCACAACTCCTGACAGCATTGCATATTTGTTTTTTAGTGGAAATTCTGAAAACTTGTGAAATCTGGTATTTGCGCATTTTTTGCCTCTGCTGCTAAGTCATTATTGTCTCATCTCTCAGAAAATGTATCATCCAATTTTAGAAGCAGACTTCATATCCATTGTTCGGAAGAGGGATAGACAGTTTTGATTGCATTTTGTGTTATAAACAGCAAACTCACTATAGAAATGGCTGGACTTATTGCACTGAAAAACCCCTCTACGCTGAGGGCACTGTTTGCACGAAAAGCCTTCTGCACGTAAAGTCAAAGTTTCTACGATTGGGAACTGCACAGTAGTAGTAGTTAGGGCTTTATTACTTAGTTCTAATTTGTATTGATGGCCTAAAAAAAGTAGCATGCTTTGCAGTTCTATGAAAGAAAAGATTATAAATGGAGATTAATTATAATTTTGCTAGCTCAGTACTTGTAAAACTAAAGCAATTTATATTCTTTCTCTTAATGATCTCCATTCCTGATTGCAGTAATGTAATCTAATTGTGATTATGATAGTATCTGAATCATGTGGGCCTCTATGTGATTGGAACTACTCTTTGCATTAAAAAGTAATTTTGGAGTAATGATGAAAAGTTACTGTGGAAAATTGGCAAGTAATATATTTTACTCTGTATCTTAAGTTTCTGCTTTCATTTTTGATTATATCTTATAGCAAGGATAAGTATGATACTATATCAAGGATTTATTACATCAAAGACTTATCAATGATAACTATGAGTATCAAGGATAAGCATGATATTATTGGAATAACACAGATATGGTTGAGGCAAGAAATTGAGGTTTTGAGATACTAGTCTGGGGTTTGTGGAGGGAAAGACTAGATGGAGGAGGAGCCGTATCAGTATTCCTGGGAGATGAGTGTCTTCAGAGAGAAATGCTGCAAGTATTTTGGCTGACATAGCAATGTCAATTCTGATAAAAGTTAAACACAATAAAGGTAGTCAGGTGGTTTTCTGAATGATTCTTTGAACTTCTAGGTCTTTGCTTACAGATGAGAGAGGCCTTCAAGAGCGCCAGAACTTTGATAAAGATGGCTTTTAATTACTCCGTTATTGACTGCAATAAGGTAAAACTAGGGAGGGAATACTCATGTCTGTAAAGCTAACATAGGATTGCCTCTAGTTTCTTGTGTGCTTTATTGAATTGTCTTTCAGAAACTATTTTAATTAATTCAAGGATTTGAGCCAAGGTTAATAAAGGGTGTTGAACTGGAGAGGTATGAAAGATCCAGTGGTCTCGACATCATTTGATTTAAAATATTTGTTGAGTAGTAAAAAGCAATGCAAGCCTTATGGCATGCTGACTTTGAGGGAATGCAAAGTGTGCTAAGGAATTTTTATCAGGATTTTATTATAATGTATGGTAAATCTACTGAAGAAAATTGGAATATATTTCAGAAACAGTTGGAGGACATTTGAAATTCATCCTGGTTTAAGTCTAAAGAAGGATAAAGGTAACAATGCCCAATGTGGCTAAGTAGGGTTGTATAGTAAGGAGTAAGATAAGCAATAAGCACAAGGTGTTGAAAAAAATATACAAAATCTGGTAAGGTGGAGCAGTTGAAAGGCTATATAAAATAAGCAGAAGCAAACTGAAAGGCTAATTAGCAAAGCAAAAAGGAAATACTGAACGCTAACTGCAGAAAAAATATTTGAGATGATAATAACATCCTGTGAATATATTCCAGAAAATTGAAAGGAAAAATAGATCCACAAATCATGATAGTGTGGACAAAGACATTACGGATTTGTTTAGCAGGTTTTATTTTTGTGTGTGAATACACAGATGCAGATGGATGGGTGGATGGATGGGCAGATGGAGAGCTGTTGAACAAAGGAGGAGAATTTTGCTTTAATATTGCAATGTGCATCCTCACCTGAAGACCTGACAAACGTGACATATATCACAATATTCATTTCATAATCATTTAATCTGACCTGATTGGTAATATGGGATGCAAAAAATCTGATTTCAAAGAGTCAAGCAATCTTTAAAGAAAACCAGACCTATTGATAGCGTTCATTATGGCCAATACCCACAAAACTCGACAGGGTAGCCCATAACTCCGAAGGGAAAGCGGGAGCAGAAGGGGGTGTGCAGCAAGTGTGGGTATATCTCAGAAATCCGAGGTAACTTAATCTCATAACTGGTCGAGTCTTGTATTCTTTACTCCTGGGAGTATATCTGAGCCAGGGCTGTGCCACCGTCGGTGCCCTTTCTAACCCAAAGTCATCAGGAGCGAAGCACCAAGAGGTCTGGCTCCACACGTACGTCCTGGCTGGGCTGCAGTTTCCTCCCCTGCAGCACAGCATGCAGTTAAAAAAAAAAAATAAAAAATTACTTATGACAAGCTGTAAATCTTCATTGTCCCTTTTTACTTCCAGAGGGGGTTCCAGCACTCCCCTCACAAGTTAAAAAGAGCTCGGCTCTCTCATGACTTCTGTTTCAAACTTGTAATTTCTCCTAGCTGCTGTTTGCGCCTGCTAATGGTTTGCATAGCAAAGTTTGGGCTAACCTACAGCTTTAGCTTGGCTGGCAATAATAAATGCATATGAGAATTGTTTTCTTCAGAATGTCTATTGCTTTTCAGAAGTGGTTTTTTTAATAGCCAGTATTATTGTGAATTCCCCCATGATGCAGTGATTTTTGCTCCCCCTGCTGTCACTACAGCAGCAAATTAACCAATCCTTTTGCCCACCGCGAATGTGTATTGATAATGTTGATGCACAGGATATTTTTGTTAAAAACAAACACTTGCAGCAAAGGGAGGAGGGAGCCATACGGTATTTAAGAAAAGCCAGCCCAGGGAATATTCCATATTTTAGACCCCAATGGCAGCATGTGCTGAGCGACAAGTCGACAAAAATCGATCAAGTGGAAAGATTATTTGCTCTTCTAAAAGACTACTCCAAACAAGAGAGAGTTACCAAAAAAATAAATAAGGGGTTATATTACTAACCCTCTTTGTGTCTGAGAACGCTTAAATGCATGCCTTGGAATAACTCGGAAATACCGCACTGAAATTATTGCTTTAGACCGAGCCCCTTTCAGAGGTGTTTCTGTAACAAGCTTTTCTTTGCTTTCCAGTGATCTATCTGCTGCCAGCTCCTTCCTTCAAAATTAATTTTATTTACCTGCTGGGGTTCTGAAACGCTCAGAGAGACACTCGAGAGGCTGCGTGATGGTACCGGGGCCGGGAGGTGCCGCCTCTGCCTCCGCTTGCCTTTGGGCAGCGCCAAGGTGGTCCCCAGGAACCGAATTTTCGGGAGTTGAAGCCTCACTCTGCAAAGCAGTTTTCAGTTACTCCAATTAGCAATCAATTTTGCTGCAACCACGTATGTCAGTGGCTATTTAAAGAATGGAATACCTATCTGAAACATACTACTCCCTTCTCTTTTTTCTCATACCAACAGCTGAAAATCTTCCCTTTATTCTCTTGGCACCGTAACTTTCCCCGCCTGTGACTGACTACCCGTCCGCTGATTTTTTGGAGGGTGGATGGGGTATTGCAAGGAATCATTCACACGGCGTGCAGTGGAAACCACGGGTGGAAATGGTACCCGGGTGCAGAACATCACCGGGGCACGGTGTCCCCTTGTCCGGAGCGGAGGCGAAAAAAAAGAAGTAAAAAAAAGGAAATATCGGGCTAGAAGGCTTCCGAAAGGAGGCAGGGAGGCCAGCAGGAAGGTTTCTCCGGCGGAGGGCCAGTTTCTCAGCAACGCGGCCCTCCCGAGGCGTCGGGAGTCGGGGGCCCCTTGCCCCCGTGAAGGAAGTTCCTCGGGTGCCTGTTAGACATTGAGCGCTTTGTGAGGGGCTGCGGGGCCGGCCGGCTGTCTGCCCGCTCCCTTAAGGGAACTTGACAGATCTTAAAAAAAAAAAAAAAGAAAAAAAAAAATCAATTTTAAGCTCACATGCCCCAGTGGGTGCCAAAGCCACTTCAGAGAGGCTGAGAGATGGCTGAGTCGACAGGATTTGACTTCCTGAGGTAGAAAGGTGACAAACTCCATCATGAGAAAGGGGCAGCTTAGGGCCTCCGAGGCCGAACCTGCTCCCAGGATCCGGGGCCCGGCGTTGTATTGAACCTATTTATCTCTTTCATGGGCCCAAGGTACCACGGGGAAAGAAAAGTTGTTCAAAAAAACGCTGGCAGAATTCAAGGGTGTAAATGATGAATTACTTTTCATCAGCTGAAAGGAAACATACTCCGGAACAATACTGAAAGGGAGCAGGAGCATCTGACCTTCTGCTTCAGAGCAGCCAATATCTTCATTCAAGAAGACAACCATGAAATTACACAGAAAATGGGATTGTCATGAACAGCCCCTTGAAATCTCAGTATACAGTCATTACTGCATGGGAAAAAGCCTTCATCCACACATCATAACTTGTAACAGACAAGGGGGGAAAAAAACCCACCCTGAAAACGGGCCTTGGAGTTACCAGTAGGAATGCAGAAAATATTTGTTGATTCAAACTTTTCCCCTCTAGTCTCCCAAATCATTGTAAACAGACATAACAATGTTCTAACTCCATAGTAGTACTGGCTTTCTGGCCACAGACAGCTCGTTGGAGCTGTTTTGTAAATCAAAAGAAAGGAAGAGAGGGGGAAAGCCAATCTATCACTTTATTTATATTATCTGTCTTTGGTGAATGATTTATCATTTAAGTGCTTTGAGAAGAGAGTCCAGAAACCGTTGTCCAATTAGTGCTGCCCTCTTAAACCGCATACTATAAATATTCGTAATTATCAGAATCACAAAACAATGTTCATCAGAGCTTCATATTCAGGGTAACAACTTATTTTCTGGGTTTGCCTAGCAAAGTTTATATTTATCCAAATTAGGCAGAGAATAGAAAGCAAACACGAGGCTGTTGGTTTATTTGAGAATGAAAGCAATCACAGAGAATGAGAAGCCAGGAATATGGGGATAAAAATAACACATTTAACTGTTTCTTTCTTTATTCTTGCAGATTTCTACATTGACTTTAATTAAGCTAGCCCTGGGCTAGTGGGCACGGAGAGGTTTGGGTTTTTTTATTCTTTTTTTATTTTTTTAATTCCTCATTAGGCTGTTTTTTCCTTAGCTCTTGTGGCTTTAATGACTAGTCCCATTAAATAGGTCAATGGGCTTCTTTTATTTCAAGTTTTATATAGACTCATATTCCACTGAATCTTAAACACTGAATACCCAAAGTCTTTCTAGGCATACTTCTTCACTCCTGCAGATAAAGACGCGTTCCTCTCTCTTTTCCTTTCTCTCTGCAGCAGCTGACCTTTCATTGAAAACGTAACTGGGGAACGCTCGGGAAAGCTGACACCAGCCTGGGCCAGCCACGTCCAAAAATACCATCCAGCTAAGTGCTTGGCCGAGCTTTGCAACCTGTGGGCAGCGGCAAGGAGGAGGAAGAGGAGCCAAGGCACTCTGCATACCCTTGGACCGCCTTCCCTGCCCTTTCCCCCTCTGGCTGGGTAACGCTGTTGGTGGGACTGGCACATGATGTATACGGTCAACCCATGTAGTTGGCTATTTGGACAGCCAACCCGAAGAGTGTGGGAGTCTGAGTTGAGTACGAGTGGTGCACAAAAAGGCTGCGATCCGAGGAGCAGGATCTCGGGGGTATCTCCCGTGCTCCCCGCTCCCATGGGAGGGATACTGCCCTGGGGGGCTGGACCAGCCCTTTGCAGGGCGCAGGGACTCAGACTGATGGAAAGAGAAATATGAAAGGGAAGCTGCCTTGCGAGGGAGTCAAAAAGACTAGTTACTTAGGAAAAAGAAAGAAAAAGAAAAATCTTGGGGTTTTGAGTGGGGAAAAAAACCCAAACAAACTGTGAATTAATGAGATTTATTTATTCAGCGCCAGGAGTGAGAATGTTTTTTACGTGACTTTGCCTGATGGTCAGTCTAGACCATAACTTTATGCTCCAACATTGCACATGAGATGCTCCCACCTCCATTTCTGCTTTTCAAGCAGCAAACAGCAGCAGGCCAGTGTCTCGTACATGCTTCTGTAACCCTACAATACAAATTACTGTGCACAGGTGGTTTGGAAACAGTCACTTCTTCTAGGTGGTATGGATACTTAGAGAACTGCTGTACCCTACTCTTCTGCCCAGGGTTCTGCATGAAGTACCTTCTCCTGAGACATGAGGTTGGTGCCATCGGTTCCTCTGCAGCGAGTTGGGGCTCTTTGCTTGTGAATACTTCACACCTGGAAGAGAGAAGCAACACTATTGACTTCTCTGAATGCTTCCAGCCTTACCTGAGTTGCTGCACCACAGGCATATTGGTCCAGCAAACACCATATACTGGGAATTAATTCTCTTCCTCTTCTCCTGAATCTTTATCAGGTCCTTGACACACATTTTTGTCATTCAGTCTTTTAGTAAAGTAGCCCATTCTAGCACCAGATCATGCTGCACAAAATGTTCAATGGCACTAATGTGTCAGGGAAAAAATCTGTCAGAAAGGTGTGTACAAACGGGGAAAAATTGTGATCTTCAGTGGTTGCCACAGGTAGAGACACAGCAATTGCAGTGCAATGTGCAGCAAATTAGGTGACTGTGTGCTATTTTAAGATTCAAATTCAGACACCCCTTCAGAAACAATTTGAGCCATGTTATTTTAAGTGCAAGCTGGGCTAAAAATAATCTGAGTCTCAACTTGTACCTCCTAAGCATGTACTCAAGACATCTAAATTGGGTATGAATCAGCCCATGTGAGTTGTAAATCCCAATCTAGAGGTGTCTGCGTGTCTCTGCTGCCCCTGAAAGGAGCCCATGGAGACATTGCTCCCCAGCCCAGTGCCTCAAGCAAGAGGAGATGAATCTTATCGTCTAGCTGCAATTTGTAGAGTAATTAGGACCTTGACTGTGACAACCTATAGCCTGTCAGCAGTCGTGGTTTAGCTCATAGTTAAAATGCCAGTGGCAACTATATTGCAGCTATTCTAAATATATCCATATTTTAACTAGATGAGGTGATATGTGTGTTTGCGGAGATTTGTTTAGATATACAGGGTAGTGTGAAAGGACTCTTTAAAGTGGGATTGAATCCATTTTATTGTCTGAAAGGTGATTTTGATTGCCTTTTCCTCCTTTAGATCTGAATGGTGATGAGACCAGCTTTCCTGCAACGGGAAAGCAGGGAACCCTCAAAGTATAACCAAGGAGTGGCAGCGGGGTATGGTGAGTACAAACCTGTCACACGCTCTATTCCACAGCAAAGGATGCCTTTTATTCAGATTTAACAGATTAGGCGGGTATAGCTAATCAAGCAAGTTGACCACTGAGCAATCTTTAATGCTTTAATAAACTGACCTCAAACTACACAAAATCTGTGCAGCTGAAATTTAGAGTCTTATTATATACATAGCTTTTTTGTAACTTGCATATGTTTCAGCACACTGTTAAGGAGTTGTCATTATCCTAATTATAATTAAGTCACTTGAAATAAATTTGGAGATAGTAAACAGCATAAAAATACCTAAATAGGGAGCTGGTCCATTGATTTTATGGCTAAGTCATCACCTTATGTATAAATGATTCTCAGATGCCACAATTGATAAACAATACCTTTAATTCAGCAGTCAAAATGCTGCTATTAAAGTGGAAAACTGATTGGAAAAAAAACCACTAATGTGAATACCTCTGTTTCTAAGCAGAGTACCATATACCATTGAACCATGTAAGCCAATCCGAAGGTAGATTGAACTTTTGGCATACAGATCAGTGTTATAGATGAGAAATTTTCTTCTGGTTGGGAAATGCTCAGTTGCTCCTTCTGGAGCGGGGAGTTTTCTATCCAGATCAGAATTTCTAAAGTATTAGGCACCAGAGAGGCAATTAATGGGATTTTCAAAAGTGTCTGGGCACTGGATGCCAATCGAGTTTCTAGGTGATTTTACAAATGATGTCTAGAACCCATCTGCATCCTTTGGCACCCAGATACCTTCAAAATGTCGGCTTTAGATGTCTGCCTTGATTCGTGATGGATATAGTCTGTAGCACAACTAATTGTGACTGACAGCACAAAAAGACAGGTGCAAAATTGAAGCACAGGTCTAAAGGCTTGGTCTCATGTAGCTGATGGACATTTAGTATATTTTTAATGTTTCACTTTCACTGGCTCCTTAATTAAATAAAAATATTTCAGATAGAGCAGCAGAAATCAACTTCTTTGACTGATATGAATCCTGTTTACTCTCCAACTCTGAACTCAGCAGGTTAAGTAATTGGGAGACAGAAAAGTTCCTATATTTCTATTTCCAGCTGGTGGTACACAAAAGGCAGGAAGTTATCTCATTAATGGGGCACCAGCTTTATGCAAATTATAGTAACAAAAAGGCTTCCCTTCATACTTTTCATAAATTACCTAATAAAGTAGGAATAAATGGCCATATTCAAGAGCCTTTGTTGTATTTTTAGCACAAGACTCTTTCTGTTACTGCAAATATGACTAAATGTGCCTTGTTCAAAAGGGGTGTTTATGAAATAAGGCCACTCAAAAGCTTTTATTCCTTAACAGCCTTCAGTTACTTTTATGGCACAAAATTAACATAATTAGTCACAGAGAATAGATGACATAAGCAGCGTGCCATGCACAAAAGGGGAAACCAGTATCTAAGGAAGGTATTTTGAGAGATCAAAAATTTTCAAAGTGCTCAATACTAGAAGGTCCTTTTTATTTGTGCACAGCCTTAAGATACTTTCTTACTCCGTGAAATTCACATAATGAGATGCAGCAGACAGATGACATTAGCGATGAGCCATTAGAAAGAGGTCAGTTTCCTCTGAAAGATAGTCACTGTTCCTGCTCGTCATTAATTTGCAGCTTCAAAGCAGTGAGCATATGATAGTCTGGCATGTTAAGCAAGTTGCAGTTATCTTTAAATAACCATTTTTTTCCAGTTATTAGAAGCTAAAGTTTTTAAACTTCTGACTGAAAGCAAAATTAAAGCACGCAGCAGTGTAAAAAGGCTATGGAGAGATTAGAAAAAGGAAATCAAATATGTTTTATAAATGAAGTTAGCTTTTCCCCAGGGAAAGGCTGCCTTAACTTTTAGTTCAAGAATTTGGAGTTGCATATAGACCTCATAGACTTGATTGCTTACTGGTAGATGAGAGAAAAAAACTATTTTTAGCTGTTATCTTCTTCTTGATTAACATGCCCTGATCTAAAGGGCAGAAATGTACAACTATGTAAATAACACTGCAGCCCAGAAACAAAGATATCCTAGACGCTTGAACAAGGTGAGAGAAGATAAGATGATCCGCTGTGCTTATGACTTGGTGTGAACTTTGGTTACATCTCTGTTTTGGCAGTGAAATATATTTGGATATTAAAAAAAGCTGGGGAGACTTGGATTGTGTCTTTTCTATAAAAGATTAGGGAGTAAGCAGAAGTGTAGTGCAGTAGGCAACTCCAATGCGTAGCACTGAAATCTTGGTATAAAAAGACTTGTCACTACTCCAAATAATGTCACATGTCCAAGCTGGTACTAACAAACGCTCTTGTTTTATAATAAATATCCTTTCATTTCTACTCTTCACTTCATACTTAATGCTGAAGCTATGTCACGGGTGATGCCTCAGAAAGATCCCAGTTTAAGCAACCCAGTCTGGTTGTTCAAGGCCAGACTTAGTCATGCTGCCTGGGCGATGCAGAGCAGAAGACAGCATTGCTAATGGATTTACACTATGCCAGGGTTACCAGAGTTAACCCAGGTTTGAGGAAATAATAATCTGCCCTATAAACGTTATCATTAACGAGAGTCTTTTTGCTTAATTCAGTGGACTTTGGGATCATCCATCACCATGATCACGTAAGTCACCCGAATTAAGAGCGTGGTTTCCCTGCTTTCTCTGTCACCCTTCTGCAGAGGGAGACCCCAGCCCACCTCTACGCTACTCATCTCAATCCCCCAGGTGCATGCTTGGCACACACCTACCCATCCCTGCACCGTCAGCACCATCCCTGGCACAGCTTTGGCCAGGAACAAGATTTCTTCCACAACGCAGACACCGCACTGCTCTTAGGGAGGCCAGGCAGCCATAGAGATGTGATCCATACCATGTCCCTTGCCCTCAGAGCCAGGCAAGAGGTCCTGCCTTGCTTAATTATAAACTGATTGAGGTAGACCCCCTGGGATCCACCCATGCCCAGCCACCCATTAGCAGAGCGTCCCTTTTCCAGCCCGTGGCAGGCCAGGCCAAGCCTTGTAGGCATCTAGCATAGGTAACACTGTTAAACATCTGAACTAGGATGGGATGAAGCTGAGCTTGAGTTCCTATGGAAAATCAGCTAACCGCACAAGCCCGGGGGCTATCATTCATCTGTGGTGTTTTAATTTGGACTGGACTTTCATTCTGCACAGTGATTTACTTGGGTTGAAGCTGGGTTCACTGAGCGAGAAGTGCAGGATGTTTTACAGCCTGGCTGTGGGCTAGGCTGCTTTGAAACTCATTTAGAACTACCAGTAATGCTATGGTTTTTTTCAGACAGTTGGAGCTGGTTACGGATGTATCATAACCGGTTGCACAGCAGATGCATCTGAATTTTGGATTCAGAATCGAATCAGGTGTAAATTCCCCTGAACCCTTGGGATACCCCAATTTGATGTCTCAGCCTGGTTTCCTAGGAGCACTTCCAGTGCTACCCTGCTAATTTAAAGAGCTCTAGCTGATTTAAATCGGTGCTTCCAGTTGCACATGTATCTAATGCCAGCACTGCTTCAAAACAACTTATTTACTGATAGAGTTTTTATCAACATGGGATTACCAATATTTTTAAGAAGAGAAACTTTTACGTACTGAGCCTCTGGAGTCCTGCCTCTGAAAGTCCTGGTTTCAAAGGAGACCATCCCTTTCTGGTGCTTCGCGTCAGCACTGGGGTCCTCACTCCCCAAGGTGGAGTGTTTCTGAACTCGCAAACATTCCCATTGCAAGGGGAAACGCAAACAGCTGAAAATTTAGGAAACAACTTGTAAAATAGACACGCACAGTTAAGATCAAGATGATAAAATAAATAGAAGGTTAAAACCCAAGCAATCCTTCTCCCCCTCTTTCCTACAGAGAAAGACTTACATTTAGGACAGTGCTCTCCCTCATTTTGTAAGAACGCTCCTTGAGTTTGTTTTGCTGCATTTTTTAATAGTTATTTAGATAGGGAGCAACATTTGTGGACTGCACTTGTATGGCACATTAGAAAAAAGAATCCATTTATTACATAAAGAGCAAAGGGAGACTGGACAGATGTTATTATATTAATCCCAACCCCTGGCCCCTGCTTGCCTGGTTAACAGAGACACATAGCCATTAGTTTTGAAGTGCAGGAAATCTTCTTTTCTTTCTTGGGACAATAAACAGAACATTATCGAAACCCAAATAAGTGCTGTCGAGTTTCAATATTTAGGCCAAATTTTCAGCTGATTATCAAATTTTTTCTGCTGCAGAAAATGTGAAGTTTTAAGAAAAAACCTGAAACCAAAACCATTTTGCCTCAGAACATAAATATTTTGATTCTGAAATGTTGTTGTTTTTCCTAACGGATGCTCTCGTCCTGCTCCTGTTATGCTCTTTGTGTCATGCCCTGCAGCTGTACCACGACTCTTGCATCCTCCTGTGTCAGCTAACCAAAGCACATCATGGGGTAACCGAGCTTCTCAAATCATCTTGGGCAGAGGTGACACAAAGTGCTGTAAGTTATTTTTGTGCGTGCTCGGTGCTGCGCACGCTTAGCACAAATTGGGCACAATCACTGCCAAAACCAGAGCCTTCCTTGTGCTCTTCTTTGGGTCTTCAAATGCTGTGTCAGGTTATCAGTGAGCAGGGACAGGGACCGGGATAAGACTCAGGACATGAATTCCTTTGTTGGCCTGTGTGCCTTTTTTATGGTGCAAGACTACAGGTGTCTTTGTAGGAAAGAGAAAACTGGGAGACCTAAATCTTAGGTGTGGAATTGTAAGTTATTAACAGACCCTTGCTAAGGCTTGCAGATGTATCAGGCTTTCACCACACATCTTCAAGGAATTACTGAAACTCATGTATTATCTTTATGTCCAAGAAGTGAAGCAATTACTGTCAGCAAATGCTGTTCTCAACTTGTCTGTGCCAAAATGGGTAAAATTGATTCCAGCTAGTTGTTCTTCTATTTTCACGTACATTGCATGCAAACTATCAAGCGGTAAGATGTGGAGATGGTCTCCTGAAGATAAGCTTATTATGCCAAGTCCAAAAAATATGGTTGGATGACTTAGGAGAAGGGAAATATGAACATTCACCAGATGAAATAAGCAGCACTGAAAGCTGATGAAATGCCACCGTGATTCTGCCAAATCAGTGAACAGGTATACATGAGTAACACGCGTCAGTGCAGAGATGTGTCAGCTGCAAACCTGTTCCAACAAACAATATACAGTGAAAAGAAAGATAGGGTGTAGGAGCAGTGTGGTCACAATGTGGAGGAAGAAGAGAAGGATTTTACTGGTATTTGAAATGAGAACTTAATGCCTTTTAAGTGCCTTTTATTATATTTAGCCTGCTTCTTCAAGGGAAAATATGGTTTGCTTGTGATACATTTATAAAATTATTTCTGTTCCTTGCTTGTATTAACTTCTACTTTTTTCTACTTTCTCTTTTTTTATATAAAGCTTAAGTAAAGTAATATATCACTATATGTCCTTCCCAAAATGAAAGTTGTCATCAATAGGAACTTATCACTATAAAACTTCCATTTGGCTAATGTTATCTTAACGAGACATAGTATAGCCACACAGGTGTCTTCAAAAGGAGCACTAGAATTTGTCATGTAGCTTGATTCCAATATCCGAAGTGTATGAGAATTAACATCCAGGCACTCTGAAAGCCTTTCAGAGTAATGCATCTTGGTTTTGTTTTCATTGAGATGAAAAAGAAAATGGAAAAAAAAGAAAAAAAGGAAAAAAGAAAAAAAAAAGCCTTGTTTTTTCTTCACTGAAAGGTAGAAAATATCCACAGACACTTTTTACATTCTCTGAAAAATTTAGTGTAGACCAAATCCCAGCATGCTACTGATGAAGAGTTCAGGCTAGTCCTTGACATTAGACGGTAGGATAGGATTTGTGAAAGCGCTCTGCTGACCTAATAATACTCCCATTTACATCAGCAGGAGTAAATTTAATCAATGCTGAGTGTCTTTCAAAGGCTTATGCCTAAAATGTCAAAAAGATGCTACTTCAGAATATTATATTTGAGTCCGATTATGCAATTATTTTTTGTTTGGTCTTTTGTTCCCTTTTTTTTTGACAGTGAAGGTGTATATAAGAGT
>NW_010972887.1:7201076-7240459 GCF_000737465.1 Haliaeetus leucocephalus | reverse complement strand
TGTATATAAGAGTTATAACTGAAAAGATCCACTGAAGTGGAGATGTTACTGGGACTAGATTCATGCAATGACACTGGGTATTGTCAATTGCTCAGACTAGAAGTTTTCCATTTTTGTAATTTTCAAGTCCTGTGTCTGCCATTATCAATAATTTCTATAAATACCATAACACCAAAAGTAATTTTGGAAGATGGATACAAAGGGGAAGTACTGCAGAGAAAAACTGAAGGCTACAAGACTTTTCCTGAGATTCCTGTGGTAAAAGAAAACCAATGGTAAGGAAAGAAATACAACAAAAGGAGATGCTAGTAATTTCGACATGTCACATTTCAGAATAGATTATATCTGCTTTAACTAATAAGAATCTATAGGATGGAATGAGAGAATTATGAATTGGATGTTCTTGTTAAGGTCTAGTTCAGTTTAATTAAAACACGAACTCTAAAGCAATATATATGTGCATGTGTCTGTGCACACATAGCCTGGTTTATATATCAACACGCATACAAACCAATATATAAAATACAGACACCCTTGTTCATTATACCTAAACTTTTGCTTTAAATACAAGGCTTTATACATTATTTTAAACACATTTTTAACACATGTTAATAATATTCATGCTGTTGCTTTGAAAAATCTGCGAGATGTGGTTAATGAAGAGAAACTGCAGCATAAATTGCATGTAAAATATGCAATCCACAACAACATATTTTTTCTCAAGCTACAGTTTTTTACATTAAACATCTTTTAGCTTGTTTAAATTTATTCCCTATTGTTTATAAAGAGCATCATCAGCCACCACTGCTTGAAACAACTACAAGTAGTAAACCAGGCAATCTTCTTACTTTAATAAGATTCTTTGGTTAAAAATAGATTTTAAGTCTATCTCACATTAAAGGATGTAAATCCTAATGAAATTGCACAAAATGTTTCTCATTTTCAAGGTTTTTTTCCATACAACCAAACACTTTTTTTTTTTCCCTGAAGTTTCACCAAAGAAAATAGCCATAGTTTTTTTGTTGTTGGTTTGCTTTTTCCTGCTGTCACTGGACAGTCCGCTGTGCGTTGTCTGATGTGGTTTACTAAATTAGCCTCATCCGAAGGTCCAGTTCAGACATCTGCACTAGCACTCAGCAATATGTTATTTTATTAACATGTCCATGAGATTTTTCACAATATCTCACCAAAATGCCCTTTGCTGCAATTTCATTGGCCTGCTGGTTTTGCCTGTCCACAGTTGTCATGGATAACAATTAATTTCATTCCCCTTTCTTTCTTATTACATGTATTTTTATGTGCAATTTTTCCTCAGTCTCTTATTCTAAACAACAAACGATCCTAATTCCTTACCTTTTTTTTCCCCCTCAAAATTCTGGTTTTCTAGACGTTTATCATTCTCACTCTTCTCTTTTAGACTCTGTCCTGATTCTCCACAGCTTTCTTGACCTGGGTGTTTGATGACTGTGTATAGTACTACAGCTGGGCCAAGTACTATTAGGCCAAGGAGTGCAGCAGGTTATTTCACATTTTTTACAGTTGTATACATATGCATGCACCCTGAGGTGTTACGTATCTTTTTTCCACAGCATCGTGACATTTAGGATTCTGATCTGTGTAACTGTCATGCAGAACTACTGCCTTAATAGAATGTCCCCCATTCTGTATTTAACATCCTCGTTACTCCTAACTAACCATAAAATTTGCATTTTTCCTTCTTTAATTAAATGTTATTTTTTAGGTCATTTCTCCAATTTGACAAGGTCTTTTGAATTCTAATCCTATTCCTTAATGTACTGGAAGTCCATCTCTGCTTGGTGTTAGAAGTACCCATTGAGGAGTTTTCAATTGCAGCTTTTACCTTTGGTGTCCAGAAAACTATTCCCTCCTTTTCATACACAAGAGATGAGTTAGTACTCAGTAATCAATCCAGGCTTTTACAGCTTAAGAGATTAGTCCACCGCAAACAATTGTTTTCCTTTATTATTTTTAGCAAAATTAGCAAAATTGCTGACAATCCCAAGACTATAATTTATGTCAGAATCCTATTGTGGTAAAACCTATAAAAACACACAGGAAGACAGGGACCCTGATTCAAATAATCTGGTGAAAAAATAGACACAACTATTGAGCATGACAAGGAACAAGTAGTGACTTACACTCATAGATCATTCTGTCAATCATATTAGCTGTATATGCAGCTTTGCAGGTCTCAATCATTTTAAAATATGTGTCAATAAATGAACACATGTTCGCCTCTGAAGCCATTCATCAGAAAGCTGATTTCTTACTGCCGCTGTGGAAGTCACAGATATTGGAAACCAGGAGAAGACAGCCTGGGACCGGACAGGACATAAATACGGAGGGGTGTAGGGAGCAGATGGATGTCATCTGCGGGGTGGCATCGCTGAAGAAGCAACGGATAATACGGAGGGAAAGGTGCAATGCTGTGAAGGCAAAGCTGGAAGAAGGGTGTAAGCATAGGCAGAAAAGGGTGGCGGACACAGGATTTATTTATGTGGGTCCTACAGAAAAGGAGAAAGAGGCAGTCCCATGGATGATAATTTCACTGAAATTTTCACTGAATTGACTTGGAAGCCTGAAAATTTAATTTGGTAGAAATAGATAAACACTTTTATTTCTGTTGGTTTTGGTTTTGCTTTTTTTCTTTTTCTTTGGGGGGTGTGTGTGTAGTGTGTGCTTATGAAACTGTTGTTCTTGTTTCCATGTCTCTATTAGCACAAGCTTTTGATTTTCCAAATTCACATCAAATTTATGTTTCACCCAAACACCTCAGAGTTGGTAAAAGAGTAGAGGCCAAATGAATAATTTTGGAGTTGAGCTGAGGCATATCAGAGATGAAGGGGTGAAGTTTGACCCTGTATTTTTGCATTGCTTCTTTCAGTGAGCCTGTTTGAACTGTTATAAGTGTGTTGCCAGCTATGCTTTGTTTTGCTTTCAGGTGTGAGCTTCATTGTATTAATGCTACTTAGAGGAGCAACAAGCTGCGTGGTGTTACGTAGCCAGACTTTTTGGTTCTGCAAATTAAACCAGGGCTGGTTTGTTCCCTTCTCTTGTTGTATTTGCTATTCCACTTTCTCATTTATCTGGTGTCTTTTTAATTTCTTGGGACGTACCTGGAGCCTGGTGTTAGTAGTGATGGATAGAAAAGGTAGAGGGAACTTAAAAGTATTGTCAGTTTTCGCTGAAGGTCTTTAGGAGGAGAGATACAAGGCATATTGGAAATTGAGGCATGGTCTGCATTGAGCAGACTATAAAACGACTTTGAATTTGGGTTAGGAAGAATATTGACACTACTGAAATAGGTTTGGCCACCCTTAGTTTAGAGAAAATTAGTGGAGCCTTCATAAATTTGTGAGAATTACTGTTCAGCTCCATGTCCAGCAAGGCAATTTGCTGTTCTCCAGAGATACAGCTGATTTTAAGAGTTGCAGTCTGACCTTAGGCTCTACACTTCACTCAGCAGGATCATATTTGAGCTGTTTTGGCTGTTTGTACTATTTTTGAGTTACAGTATAACACCCTCAGCTTCCAAACTATTGCTGTGTGAAGGAAAGAAAATAAGTCTTATATTTTCATCTAAATTAAAGAAGGGAATGAGTGCTGAAAGCCACAGTTAGAGGTCACACATAGATGGAAAAAAATTGTCCAAAGTGTCCCAACTGCAGGCTTTGGCTCAGTAAAGTCCCTGCCTGGTTGTGAGCACATATATGTTTAATGGGCTTCCCACTGACTATCTTCTCAACTCAGAGAAGTTGAGAAGCCTGAAGCTCCCGTGCCGCGGCATCGACCGCAGCCCGAGCAGGTCAGAGCCCTGTGTTTTCCCCACTCGTGGTGACCCATCTGGGTAAGGAGTGTGGTGCTGCAGCAGAAAACAATGGAATTGAAAGAAGAATCCTATTAATGCCGGCTGCTCTAATGCAAAACCAGATTTCATTTTTAGACTTCTATTTTCTACTTTAATTATATAAATCTGAACATACTTTCGAGATTATGAAATAAGAGTGGAGAAGCCAGTTATTTTTCATCATTTATTTTTAAAGCAAATTTATCTTTGAATTGTCATCTGTTAAAATTCCTGAGAAGCAGACCACAAATGAGTACAATATGAACATGATTTTCCATGCCAGCCCGATTCAAGTAAGAGATGTAAAGATTTTTTTAGGCTTCCTTTGAACACTTCAATTGAATACAAAGTGTGACCAGTTCCACCTAAGCAAGCCATGGGTCCTTCTCCAAGTTTACAGTGTATATGTGCACACACGCATATGTACATACAAAACTAATACTAAGCTTAGCCATGTATTGGCAACCTATACTCATTAAATCTTCAGTTTAACAGATTCTGAAACCTTGAAATACTCTGCAAAAAGGAACAGCTATGGGAATATAGGAAAGAACTAAAAAATGCTTTCTTGGAACTAACACAGTGTAGGCTCCTAAATGCTTCCTTTCCTTTATGGTAATGGTCTGCCATTTAATGTTCCGAATAACAAAACTTGAAATTTTGTTTCATATTTTGGATTTCTAAGAAAAGCTATTGTTGTATTGTATTAAAATGGGAGGGATGAGAGATCTACTTTATGTGACATTTTAGAACCATACCTTGTTTTCTTTTCTAGCGTATTGGGTAAGAAAACTGCTGCCCTTTATTATAGTTTTTTATGTTTATTTAGCATTGATCACCTTTTAATATAATATTTCCATTTCTCTTTATAGGTATTCTCCCTAGTAAACATTAGACATGACTTGTTGGCTTTCTAAACTTGGGTTTATTGGCAATATACCTGCTGTCTGTTTCATGCTTGCTGGTAGTTTCTGTGTATTTTGCTTTGTAGTTACAGGATGCTCTTCTCTGTCAAAGCCCTCCAAACTCTTTTTTTTTTTCCTCAAGTCCTGGTCATCACGTGTCACAACATATCAAGTCCTGTTTGTCATATGTAGACAAGCCCTGTCTTCTGGAGATGCTTGTTTGGTCTCCTTAGGACTGAAAAGTTTGGAAATTCCATCCTTACAATTAGTTACTTAAATTGAAAATTAAGGGATACTTTAGTTAAGAATGGGCATATTTGTCTTCACATGAATTTCACTTTCTTCTGCTGAAGTGCTTTGGATCAGCAGTCAGTGGCATCTGTTTAACCCAAGGTTTATCATGACCAGGCTTTAACTATCAATACAGTCACATGACAGTTTTTGCTATACAAAGCTTGAATAATATCTATGTCAAATATCTATCTTTTAATAATACTTTTTGCATTAGTAAGGCAAACCTAGAAGTGTCTCACCTGGCCAAGGGTCCTCAAACGTAGGCTTAGTATCCTGGAGTTTTGCTAGCCCCAGCCAAAAAGTTTTCCCACCTGTGGATATGCTTTAATGTAAGTCTGTGCAATAATGCGATCTTTCTAATCAAGTGTGTCTTCTCCAAGGATACTGTGTTTCTTTTCAGGCCACTAAAAGTGCTTTTTTTTTTCTCTTGGTGGACTGAATGATTACAACTGTAAAGTAAATCCTAGTTCTTCCTTTGTAGCTTACATATTTGGCATCTAAACTATGCCAAGAATGATTACTTTTTTGGGGTCTGGTGAAGGATTCTGACTGTGATATAAAGAGGAAGGAATATAAGAAAACCAAACATTTATCACTTTGCAATTTACATACCAAGTTTAGCTCAGCTATGATTTAAAACAGCACATAAAAACCCTAAATTGATCATTGAAAAGCAAAGTTGAGCTTAACTGCAGCAATGCCATAAGCATTGTTAGGATATATTAGAACAAAATAACTTAACATTCTTTCTTGATCTCTCCTTGAAATTTATTAACTCCTTGGTCCTAGGAAATATAATGTGATCTCACTGACCGTTGTGGTGTATTTTTGCGTGAACTCTGATGGACTGAGTCATCCATATATATCTCCAAAGGGCTGCAGTGACAACTTAGCGCTTTGATTAAAGGTTGCAGTGCTTATTTAGTTGCTTTTATTGTGCTTGGGAGTCTCTCCTGCTAAATATATTTACTTGAACCCACACTTGCAGGTTTCTCCTGCTAACCAACCTTCTGGGACAAAATCAAGTTCCTGAAAGCCTAAGCCCAATATACCGCAGCGCAATTACAAATCGAATAGGGAAAGGAAATTGGAAGGAGCAACTAAAGATATTTTACTCTTATGAATTAGTACACAAATACAGATTTATAGTCTGCATATGTGTTTTGTTTTTACTGATGGCTGTAACTAAGGACACCTGTAAGTCAGGGGAAAAGGGAAAGAATGAAAAATAAAGGGAGGAAAAATGTAATAATATGCAGCATTTCAGAGCTGATTTGGAGTCTGTTATGTGAGACTTAAAAACTTGTTTTTCTTTTCCTGGAAAACCTGTATCATTTAGCTGGTGTGCCTTAGTGTAAAGTATGAAATATAATGATTTTTTAAAAGATTCTTTCAGTGTTTCCAACGGAAATGTTGAGCTAAGTGTAGAATTTGTGGGATCAGTTAGCTTATAAATAATGATCCTTTATGCTGGCATTGGGAAATCTGTGTTCCCACAGCTAGTTCAATAAAGCAATTAATATCAATGAATGCTGAAGAAAGCAAATCTCCGTTCACTTTTGTCCGGATTAGTTAACATAAGAAAAATCCCATTCCTCTCCTGGAGTATTTAACCTTCTCCTAGGAAGACATGCTAATGAAAGGTAAATAAAATGTGCTGCTTGACATGTGTTTGCCATTCCTCCCTGTTCCTCCTGTCACACACTTTCCCTCTTACAAGACATTAACATTTTTCTCTGAAAATCTTCACTGTAGTTATTTTGTTTCATGCATCCCTCTGTGCCAAACCTGTCTTGTCATTAGCCCTCTGTGTTCCTGCTGGTGTTTCTAGGCTAGTTCCTGCTCAGCTGAATTTCATTACGGAGGGACTTCACCTCCAAAACTCACAGATAATGTGTCTTAAGCACACACGGCGCTGAAGTCTGCTGCGTAGAAAACTCCTGATTTACTTGGCATTGCATTCGATCTGAGGGCAAGTGTTTCTCCTCTGACAGGGCATATTTCTGTAGCCCACGTAAAGTTGTCTACTAAAGGAAAAGGCAGGTCTATCCAGGGAATGGGTGTGGTTTCCCTGACCTCATCCAACAGTGATGAATTTGTGTGTTCAGGCTTTGTAGATCAAAATTTTTGATAAAGCGGAGTCATAAAACAGCCCTGAACTTTCGCTGCATTTGGCTACATTATCTGAGATTTCACACACAAGCAGTAAAAAAGCTTAAAAGATTTTTATCTCGGAGCAGCCAAGAAGTGTGGTAATAAGGTAAAGGTTGAGAAGCATTGTTGGCATAAGAAATCCCCTGCTTACACTGGATTTATAACACACCCAGTTTAGTAAGAATTGGCACTGCCGAGCATTTTCTGACAGTGTTGGGATAATATATTGCAAAAGGCAGAGTGGCCAAGTCTCACACCTGAGAAGTAAGACACACTTCATTCTGCCGATGGAGAAACCTAAATCAAACTTTAACTTTACTACAATGCAATTACTCCTCTCTTAGGGGCTCCAACTGTACAGAGTTGAGGTATAAAACTTGTGATTTTGGTATACTGTAAGAGTTTATTAACCCCTTAAGTATTTGTATGTACTCTGCATTTGGAGGGATAGCCTTTTAAAGTTTACTAGGCACGTTTCAAAGGAAAGTAATAGTTTCTGGTGTGTGATGCCATGGGTGTGAGGCCAAAGGAGGTTTTCAATGAAGTTTAATTTTTTTTTAAAGTAAATAAAACAATATGTGGAGCTTTGGATTGCATTTCCTATCATCAGTCTGTGCTGTGAGACCTCCCCTATGCTTCAATAAGAAATGTTGTTTGATGAGAGAATAGACCTTCAATGTTTGAGAGATTCTGTGGAATCTGATATTGCTCTTTTACATTCCTTTACTTCATTTGTGAAACTCCGTATCTTGCCACAATCACTTGTCCTTTCTCCTTGCAGTGAGATTAATAAAAAAAGTTATATTGTTATAATGAACTTATGCTAAAGCTATATGAAGAGAAGGAAAAAAAAATAAAAGCACAAGAAAATGTTCTGTAGTTTTTGTGTGTGCGGGTGTGGCAGAGCCGCACTAAAACGGAGCGTGCAGCATGAACACATGCATGTTTGTACTTTTGTATGCTATTTCTTTTCCTCATATATATTCTTTCTTTTCTAAGAGATTAAATTTCACAGTCTTTCTAGTTCTTATCACAATCTTACTTAGCTCATTTTCATATTCTGTATAGTGTTACTTTTCTCACGTATGCTGGTTTTTACCTCCAGTGTCTTCTAAGCAGAAGAGAAAAAACAGACACGTTGAGTTCAAGTCTCCTATTTGATTTATTATCACGACTGTGTTCAGTTTAACTTGAAAAAGCCATTTTATACGTAGATAAGGAATAGAAACAGATATAATAAGGCTATAGCAAGGGTTAAACTGGAAAACTGGTATTTTTTTTTTGCAGATTTTAGGTATCATTGACACGAAGACTACTGATACCGCTGCTCAAGAAATTTACTTTTTTATTTCTTTGTTTTTTCTAAAATTGATTTTTTGTTTTACAATATTAATGTTGCAGGATAGGTGGCACAAGATAAAAACAACCCCACAATATTTTGTTTCCAGTTTGGTCAAACCTAATAAAAATTTCAGTCTGTCATCATGAATAGAAATATTTCATCTCATATCAGCTTGATAGTCGTATGTGCTGGCTTACGTTGATACTTTTACAGACTTGTAGCCAAAGTTCCTCAGCTTTTCCTTTCCTGGTAAATGCCAAAGTATGATGTGGGGTTATAACTTTTTATGATGATCAGCCCAGCAGACTTACTTTAACGTATAATGGAGATTCTGTTATTTTAGGGCAACTTAGCAGTTGCCGTCTGACATGTTGGTCTACGGGAAAAGGCTGGGTCATGAAACTGCCATCAGATTTTCAGCTTTACGCTTCTGACAGCTCCAGGGAGAGCCAACATGTGGCCTCTTCTTCCCTGCTCAACTCAAGATTAAATACACTGCTTTCTAATATGGACAAGGAAGCATGGCATGTCCTCTTTGGCATGTCCAGATGAGGAACATCATTTATTTTGAAAAGATAACTCTACATACTCTCTCAGAGCTGGGCAGAGGTATAACTTAGGAATTGGCTTATTATTTGCATCCTTTGAGCCACATCCAAATGTACTGAGGAGCTAGGGTGCACAAAAATGCCCCAAGTGTTTGATGGGTCTTGATACTTTCCTTTTGCAAATTGGTACTAACCTCCTTAATATTCCATAGGACAGCATATCATATGAATATAGCACCTAGTTTGCCAGTTCTCTGCTTGGGCTATGTTTCTAAAAAGATGGATTTTTTTTTGTAGCCAGGAGGCACTGCATTTCCAACACTGCTTGAAGATCAGGGAACAGGTTTGGCTTAAGCGCAGACAGAAACAATACAACATGTACCATTTCTCCTTGCCCTGTAAAAGCACTGTTGAAAACTGCAGCTACTGGCTGATGTAACGATTTTGCTCTCAAACAGGAAACAAAAAAGCTTTTAAAATTGCCTAGTACAGGAAGAAAGTATACTGTTGTACTAAACGTATTTTTAAATGTTTATTTATGCTGATTTCAGGTAAAAACATGCCAGTAGAAGTAAACTAACCTCATTCAGATAATACAGGTAGCTGCAAACTTTGGCTGTCCTCTAATTCCCAAACACTTATCCCCACATACACTTCCTGTTCCCTGACTCTCGTCAGCTGGAAAAGTCATTATCTGAACGGAGAGCTTTGCATCTGTCAGCTGGGAAAGTGATTACTTAAATTGATAGCAATAGCAGTTGTTCTAGTTTAAAATGGCTAGCTATGTGGGGTTTTAAATTTTTTGGGGGAAAGTTGTCGTTATTTAGTCAGTTTACGTTATTATTGCTGTGAATATCAAAGACCTAAACAATATCAACAGGTCAGCTTCCGGCTGAGACTTGGATAGGCAAACTTTGGAAATAAACTGACCCTGATAAAATACACGAGAATGACTTTTGGAGAGAGCGTTCTTTACATTTTAACAATTACACTAAACCACAGAAAATGTTTATTTATATCCCTTTCTTTTGTCCCTCCTCTTTCAGCTGTCTCATCTCCATCCTTTTTTATGCTGATGTACAGGTGAGAGGCAAACACCGGTGGGGCAAATACCATCCTGGGGACCCACTCCTTGTCCTCGAGATACCTCAGAGTGAAAGCTGACAAGAATTGGGGGCACCCGAAGTATGTTGAGTGGATTGCAAAATGATATCTTGTTACAGGAAAAGTGGAAGGGTAGCCAACTCCCCCCCCGCCCAAATCATCTTTTTCAGATTATGTGAATTGCTTTTAATTGCTACAAAGGACATAATAAATATTTTGTTCTTCCGAAAAGTTGTTGCTCAATGTCTCAAACATTTCTTTAAAAATGTAGGCCAGCTCCAAAATGCTCAGAAATGCGACTTCATTGAATGCTCTTAAAATCCATATTTAGTTCCCAAATAAGTAGCCTAATTTTCCGTAACACTGTGCAATCAGTAAGTCTTATTGACCTAAGAGTGTCTGCCTTCTCAGCAATTCAAAAAAAGAAAGCAATTTATTTAGAAGTCAAATATACTCAGAGAGTCTTCACTTGTTAATATTTTCAAAAAGAATGTACTTTTTAAAAAGTATTGAACTTTCTCTGTTCATGTGTTCTTTGAGGGGCATAGCCAGGATGAATAATTGTTATATGTTTATCTTCAGATACTTGTATATTATTTTATTCTAAAAGGATATTAATCTTTTATTAGATTTGAATAACATGAGAAGATTGAGATGTCTTGGGCTGTGTAGGAAATAAAAGAACGGTTGCCTCCACTGTCCTGCTGTGGATTTGGAAAATACTTTATGTGGAAATTTCCATCTCCTTCTTTTAAGTGGTTTCAGAGTTTAAATGATGCTTCGTTTGGACTCAAACGTTGCCTGCCCTAGAACTTCTGATCCTTTGAGTTTTGTCAGTTTGACTCTTATCTCACACATTTTTATAACCTGAAATAACTTGTTGTCAGTTCGTTATTGAATGAACCATTTATTATTCTGAGACCTGCTATACAAATACAGTTAACAATCCTGTTATTTATCCTGTGAAATATCACAAACTGTTATGAGTATTTTATTAAACATGAGGCATCTCAATAAATCTTACGATATATCTAATTTGTAACAAAAATGAACTGTGCAAAGTTCAGAATATATTCCTGTAATACTTTTTCCAGGCAGGAGACCTGAATTTTAACTCTTCCTGGCAATCTGATGGTGACAGAGTTATCTGGTATTTAAACTTGTGTGCTGCAGTCTTTTGTTTCAATAATACTGGTCAAGCTTCACACTTAGTCTTTTTTTCCTCCCTCCTTCTATATTTCTCGTTAAGGGTCTGTTGAAGGTATTTTCTTTCCATTAGCACCGTAGTGAGTTTTCATTAAAATGGTACAGAAGAGCTTTGCAAACCTGAGTGCATTTCCCATGGCTTTGGGAACGTCTTGTGTATTTGCCTTGAACCTTGAAGACAGGGGAGGTGAACCTGCAAGGTGGTTCTGTACAAAGGAAAAGAGGTAATGTGCTAGCAAGGGAAACCTTATTGTAATATGCAGCCCTGAGGCTGAGAAGTGTTTTAAAATCCTAAAAGGGGTCCCTCTCCACCTGCGTAGTGCTTTGCAGCCTCCCAGAGTGTCTTTCTGGAGGCCTCGAAGTGCTCAGGGATGAAAAGCTGTGTAACGCCTGGAACAGCTGTGTTCACTTGCTGGTGTTTGCTCCTCACATAAATCCCGGCGCTCACACATCAAGAGGTGGTGGCGTTCCCTTTACAGCACTTGGCTGAGCGGTTCCCACGTCCTTCCAGAGAGGAATGGGGTCTGTGATGCCCAGTGCAGACATGGCCACGGGGACCAGCAGCAGTGCAGGCTCAGAAAACAGCACGAGTGGAACGCGTGGCTGTAAAACATGGTGGTGCAGACTGGAAGGTCATCTGGGCTGATGTCTTCTGAAGCTCCTTTTCTATTTCCAGTGTATTCTTGAATCTCATTTTACATGCCCCTCCGAGTGTCACGGTTTCCACCGTTTAACTAGAAAAACGTTCAACGCTATAATAGCTTCACCATACATGATACCAACCAGTAATTCCCTTCCATTTTAGTTGGTTTTTTATTTTATTGTCTCAAGAAGGTTGTACACAATTATCTACTAAATGATAATACACCTCTTTAGTTTTCCTCTGTTTTTGTTTTTTCTTATTGTGAGTACTTTTACGACAATAGAAATGGACAATTCTGATGTGCTGCTACACATTTTTCTAATGAACCCACTTTTCTACAGCCTTACATCTTTCCCATGTTTCCCATCCAAAACATTGCAGAATGATACCATGCCAGGACACTTACGTTTGTGTCCACTTAGCACAGACGAAAATGACTGCACTGAGTGTGAGAGCTGTAAGATCTGACTAGTAGTTATAATGTGGAAACTGAGAACCCCTAGCACCTGCGGCATCACAAAGTACCTGCTTATTTTGTACGTAGACCTTGTTGCAGAAACCAGGTTGTTAGACACTCTCCATGCATATACCACTTGTAAAATAACCTCCTTGCATGTTATTTTTATTTAAACTCAGTTCTGTGTCATGCAAGAATCATCTTTTGTTGGGCAAGGAGACATGGGTACTGAGTGGCCCATGTTCTTGTGATGTGACAGGTGAGCCCCATCCTGTCATCTATTTAAACCCTTAAGTGGCAGGAAATGGGATCACCTGGAGCCAGGCTTTTAAAGCCCATTTTCATCAAGGGTATATCAGAGAATAAAAGTCAGAGTATTTGCTTATAGGGTGTTCCTATTGTATCAGAAGGTACTTCAATGTCTCTGTATCAGAAAAAGATTGTATTGCCTACTACAAACCATTTTTCTACCAAATTCAAAATTACACTGAAATGGAAACATTTTCAGGTGAAAAAGTGGATAGATACTACAGGTGAGATACAAATTCTTTATATTATTCTTAAATGGGTTTTGATGGTTTGTTTCCATGTGATTGGGGTTTTTTTTTGTTGGGGTTTTTTTTCAAGATATTAGATGATAGTAATGAGTATAAATATCATATCCTAGGTTTTGTTCTCTTTTTTCCTGTCTTATTTGAATGTTGATCAGGTTCTATGATATAATGAAAATCCCAGTGTTGTGTTTTGATAACATGAACACTTAACTTGGTGAAGCATTACTTTTCACACAACTGACTCCCCTGTCATCTTGTTCACAAGAAATAGTTTTCAAAGCACCTACTACTGAACACCAAAACTAAAACAATAACAACTTCAGTGAGTGGTACTTATTCCCCTATGATAATTGATTGCAATTGCAGGATCTTACCTGATTTCAATGAATAATTTAGATATCCAGTAAGACTGTAGAACTTGCAAAATATTGAAAAGTCATTGCAGAGTGTAACTATCTGACTTCTAATAATTACCAAGGTCTCCATGTACAGATCTTAAAGTGCAAGTTGAACAAGTAGGAGGGCGAGCTTTCAAATGGAAATATAAAGAAGAAATTTTACCTTATTTACAAAGCAGTTATTGACATTTAAATAAGGGAGTTTGGCAGTTTGTCAGTATGGACCCTTGGCTACAGAGAAAAAATGAGTCTGAGAATGTTTGGATTCACATGGGGCAAATAACCATGAAATAACTGTTTAGCCAGGGTATGTGGGATGCTTAGGCTTGTATTGTGAGGCAGGAATCATCAAAAGGCTGTAATATGTGATCAGGGATGTGATTAAACACTCACTTGTTTTGTGTGTTCCAAAAGAGCAATACCTGCTTACAGTACAAAGTTTAATAATGAAAAACTGAATTGCATGACTTCTGAGACATACGTGGTGCCCTCTGAAAATCTTTATTGTCTTCTCCCAACCAGAGCAGAAGTAGGGAGGAATTTTCTCTTGGAATGAGAATGAAAAGTTGAGGGTTTTTTTCCTGTATTATAAATAAAAATGCAATCACATGATATTCTATACAAATCTGCTGTTGTAACTGCTCTCCTACCATTTTGTACACATAGTGCAGCTGAAATCACCTAACCTTTTGTTATCCCTAGTGCAGCTGAAATCATCATCTAACCTTTTGTTTCGGGTTTGTGTTGGTAGCGGGGCCGGGGCCGCAGGGCCGGCTCCTGTGAGGAGATGGAGGAAGCTCCCCCGGCTCCAAGCCGGACCGGCCTCTGGCCCAGGCCGAGCCCCTCAGCGCCGGCGGGAGAACAGGTTTCAGAAGGGGAACCTACAGTGAGTAGTGGGATTGGAAGGTGAGATCTCTGCGGATCCCGAGGTCAGTGAGGAAGGAGGTGGATGCCCCCGCAGCCCGCGGTGAGGCGGCAGGCTGTCCCCCCCAGGCCATGGAGGGGAGCGGGGGAGCAGATGCCCCCCAAGATGGCCGCGACTCTGCGGGAAAACCCGCGCTGGGGCAGTCTGTGAGGAACTGAATTCCGTGAAGGGCTGTCTCCCGCGGGAGGGAGCCCACGGCGGAGCAGGGGCCCAGTGCGGAGTCGTCCTCCCTCTGAGGAGGAAGGAGCGGCGGAGACCAGGGGTGAGGGACCGACCCTGCGCCGCCCCGGGGAGGAGGTGGAGGAACCGGGAGTGGGGCTGAGGCGGGAGGGCTGGGGGGAAGGTGCTCTGGGGTTGGGTTTTACTTCCTCATAGCCTTGTTTTGTTTTGATTGGTAGTAAATGAAATCGATTTTGTTCCTCCCTCAAGTTGAGCCTGTCTTTTGCCCGTGACCGTAAGTGGGGAGTGATCCCTCCCTGTCCTGGTCTCGACCCACGAGTGTTTCTTTATTATTTTCTCCTCATCCCCCCGGGGGCGAGTGGCTGCCTGGTGCTTTGTTACCGGCTGGGCTGAAACCATGACGCCTTTTTGGAAGCTAATAAGCTAAACAATGATAGCAGTCTGAATTGTGGATTAATTAAAAAAGGTGGCGGTACACGGCAACTTTACAATGAAGGACAGAAAGCATACAGTTTCCTACCGAGACGGTTTGAACTAGGGATAAAGCGCAAACTGGACAAAGGGTGTTTCTTTTACGTTTAGATTTCAACACTTACGACTTTGCATAAGGAAAAAACATATTTAATGACTCTTCACTGTGATTTGTGGCCCTCTAGTGTAGTTAAGGACTGAACGACACTCAGGGAAGGTAGGGCCACCCATTTCAGTGGACATGGTACAGAAGGGTTGTCAAATGCTGCGTAGTGATCACAGCATCTCATACATCTTATTAATAAGAACAAAATTCAGTTGCCCAGATGAAAATCACTCCTGACCAGACACGAAAACTAAACGAGGTTGTTCTCTATATCAGTTAAAATACAAATTGCCCTGTGATCATTTTGAGTTTGTAGAAGATAACTTCTTTTTCATGTGGCATCACTGTTCTTGGCATCTCTCACCATGGTATGCGGTCTTGGACTCTGGCCAGATTAAACAGACGAGTAGCTCTGCCTTTAGATCCAAAGGCACAGGAGAGTAGAAAAATAATTCTCCAATGTCAAAATCTATTTTCTTACTTTTTGCAGTAGCTAACATTTTGTGATATATATACACAAACCCGTAATCATATAATGAAACAGTTTGTTTTATGAGGCTACAAGGACATATGTGGGAAAGAAATATGATGCATTTTAAAAATTTGTAGCAATGAAGATTATTCATACTTTATGTGATATTTGAAGTTAATATTTTGTAATCTTGCTATGGTTGTGCTGTGTAAAATGAGCATCAGTATTACTTAACACATCATCATGGATCATAAACATCAACTGACTCCCAAAATTTCTGATTTTTGTCTTCTCTAGTTCTACCACAACAAGACTATGAGAGTTGAGAGTTTGTTTTGGGGTTTGGGGAGATATTTTGAAACAGTTGTTGCTTTGTTGTTTTGCGGTGTAATTGAGTGAGATTCAAGAGATTAAGGGACTTGGTAAACCCACCAATGCAAATGATGTCTGTTTTGGGATTAGATTTCAGAGGTTATTAATTTATTGTTTTTCTCATTAGACCCAATATGTATATAAAGCATTTCAATATTTTAGACTCTTTTCTTCTTCTGCAATTCACAGACTATTTTGCTTGGCAGGAAAATAATTTCTAAAAAAATTATTAATTTATTTTTGAAAGTTTTAATTCAAGTCAGAAAATTTTAACTGACCTAAAAATTTCTGAAATCTGTATATCTACTTAAGCTTCTTGTAGCTTTTTAAGGTAATTGCTGGTGGTCACTGTTTCAGGGATGAGGGATAGACTGAACCCTCAACTGGTTAGAAAAAAGCAAGTTTGTATTTCCTCTAGAGATGAAACCAAAAGAGGGGAAAGTCTAAAGCAATACTTTCTGAGGATCAGCTAGGACTATTTGAGTGAGGATGACACTGTGTGAATTGCACTGGTTTTCATACCAGAATATGCTATAAATGGTCATTAAAGCCCTGCAGTGAATGCTGTCTTTTTGGTAGCTAAGGATGAGTTTCCTGGTTAGGAGACAGTGGGTATTACCTTATGGTTTTGTCACTGCTAGATTTGCTCTATTTTGAGTTTGGATGAATAATTGCTGAAGTTTTTGTGTTAGCTTCTAACTTTAAAGGTGTTTTCATTGTTGATATTAAAAAGACTTGAATTTTTAAAATCACTTTTCTGCTTTTCAGTTTAATATATTCCACCTAAGGAAGTAGTTGTTTACAAAGATGAAAACGTCTCTCATTCTCATTTTACAGTTTAGCAGAAATCCAAAGGATGTGAGTGACTTTCCACAGGAAATGCAAAAAGTGAATGTCAAAATCTGTACCAGATACATTTAGAAGTACTGTAGGATACGGTCTATGGGGATGGGTGCAAACTTGCAGGGCTTGTGATGATGAAATCCATATAGATTCAGTCAAGATTATGAAATCTGTATAATCTATTAATAGACAATTGTGCACAATTGTGCTTTCAAATGTTGAAGCTTACTAAGTGGTTTCACAGGAGTGTGATTTGTCCGGCTCTTGAAGAAAAACCCAGAATCACCCAAAAAAAGTTGTAATAGTAGTTGAATATGAATTTGTTTTTCATTAAAAATTCTCTAACTGCTTTCTGGTCTTCTGAGGCTTGTAGGAGATGTAGATGCTAAATCAAAGCTGTAATGAGATGGTAGAGCAATTGCTTCCGATGTTTCTGACCATTATACCAGCATCAGTCCTGGAGGCACATGCCTGAAGAGAGTGAAATGGTCCTCAACCACTCCTATGTAAGACCTAACACAACTTAATCAATGTTAAAGTTTAGGTCATTAACAAAGCTCAATGATTTGCCAACAAACTTTCCAAAAACTTCATTTTCAACCATTGTTACCACAGAGCAAGTACTTCTTTCTTCTGTTGCTCAAATTAGTTGAGAAGAAAGTTGAGGTTTTTATTGAACTCAGGCTGTAACTTCTGAACTTTTTCCACACATCTCTTAGCTTTTGGTTTTTCTTTGGAGCATCAGATATTGCTCAGGTGCAAGAAGGTTGTCATCCAAATGGACTAGTGGTTCACTATAAACTGCCACACACACATATAACAACTTTGAAGGTTATTTCCTACCTCATTTCCTAGAGTAAATTGAACCTTTACCCATGAGGTACACTTGAACATTCAGAAGGTATGAGTTTCCCACAACTTGAAATACTGGCTACAGGAATAAAAGACAGCTAAATTCTCAATGACAAATCGAATGTAGAGAAATGTTGTCTGGCATGCTAAAATAATATGGGCATATAGTAATGCGTGATATGTCATGCAATGCATTAAAAAACTAAAAAAAATCAAGACATAAAATAATGGAGAGGTTCTCTTTC
Organism: Haliaeetus leucocephalus; assembly: GCF_000737465.1. Classification (NCBI taxonomy): domain Eukaryota; kingdom Metazoa; phylum Chordata; class Aves; order Accipitriformes; family Accipitridae; genus Haliaeetus; species Haliaeetus leucocephalus. The sequence continues at coordinate 7,222,520 of NW_010972887.1, read as the reverse complement.
TTCCTGCGAAGATCATCAATATACAGTAAGTCTCTTAAAGACCAGTGTTTAAATTATTAAGACTGCCAGTTTAATGAAAAAGTAACAGCTCAATTTAATAATTCATGACAACAATTCAAGGCAAAGCACACAAAATATTTTTAGCATGTGCCTCAAGAATAGTTATACACAGAAATCCACAATACCAAAATATGCAATGTTACACACAGTACATTCTTATCTGTTAGCTCTGGTAGAGGGAATAAACATTTTTTCCTGATGAGAAAATCAAAGTTGTATGCCATTTCAGTGAAGTCAAGTTGACACCTGCGGAGAAGCAAGTCATGACATTTTAGCTGACTGTTTTGTGTTTTTTTTTTTTTTTCTCCTCTAGTTGTGGTTTGTTTCTTCATTTTATTTACCCTGACAGACAAAAGAAACCTAGATGAAAATGTTTAGATGAGAATTTGGCATCCTTTCTCATAATTCTTCTTTTTTTTTTCTTTTTCCTTTTTTTTTTCCCTCTGTTAAATAGGTAGTTCATACATTCTGGGCTGTGACAGTTCTACAGAGGAGAAAAACACTTGAACATATTTGTATTAAAATACAGTGTCCCTCCTTTCTTTCTCTTTGCACCCCCCGCTCTCTGATTTCTCAAACGTAGCTACATTTATCAAGATAATAAGCTTCAGATTTTATAATAAGAGATCTGTTTTCATGTCATCCTGGCATAGTCCTGACTGACTGAGCTAGTAAGATCCTTAAAAAAAAAAAATATGAATTTAGGATCAATAATATTTATAGCTCCATTTATAAAGCAGAAGTCAAAGGCATGTATAATGCTGAATTTATTAAGGGAGATTACACTGGGGATTTTGTTTACTAGCCTCTAATCCTACCTCTACTTTTTAACATCTCATTCTCTAACAAAAACAAATAACAGTTGCAGGTGTTCATAAATGTAAAAAGCACATAAGGAAGCTCACAAATTATATCTATTGTGACCTAATATTGCAGTATAGGGTACCCATCAACCGTGTTTTTTCCTGGCTGTATCTTATTTTTGTTAACTGTGGGTACCATTAAAGAATATGATAAAGTTATTGTAATGGAATTGAAATACATTTTATTACATCAATATAAGTTCCATTTACTGTGCAATATGACAGTGCTTAATAATTTTATATTACAAGCATAATTATGATATCAAATTAGTAATTTTCACAAAGTACTTGCATTAGACACTCATATGATATGATGCAGTATATTTCAATTCTCTGTGGTGCCTGAAAATACACATTCCTTTTATTGGGGAAGAAGCAGAGATGTGGTAAAAGGAAGCACCTCATAACTCCATCGAGCAATTTCATAAGGACACTTACCTTCCTCTGGGGTACAGATATTACCTAGATAGTTTTATAACTAGATTCCACTACACTGTTGATAAAGCTAGAAAATTACCGAAGCCTAAAAATTGTAATAAGTCTTCCTCTTTGGCGATAATGTCAAAGGTCCCCAAAACTACTGCCTTGCTATTCTGAGCAGTCTCTTAGTTTGTTTGACTAATTCCACTGGTACCAGTAAGGCTGTTCCCGACGGAGTAAGTTGTGGGAAGGGTTACAAACTCCAGTTCAGAGTCTGAAAATGCGAGCTAGTGGAGCTGCAGAACACCCTTGCAAGGTGGAAAAAGGAATCAATTTGTGTCCCACCGAAATGCAATTCCTTCCAAGATAGAGCACAGCGGACTTGGCAGTGCTGAGCAGCATTGGTTTTAAGGCAGGAACAGAAGACTTGGATCCAGGTGATGTAACTGTGGAATCTTTTTTTCCTCTCCTTAGGATTTTTGCATGGAATTTATTTTCTGTTCAGGTGCTGACAACTTTTGCAATGCAAATTTGCTCAAGGGTTTGGCTTTTTTCTTCTAAAATAAATGACAGAATGCTATGAAGATTCACTAGCATTTTAATGAACCTTTAAGAGTCTGCCTTAAATACCAGTTTTCTATACCAGAAAGCTCATCAATATCTAGACAGCCATGCAAACAGCTAGGAGGCCAGTCCATTAATGAAATGTTAATGACTGAATTAGACCTGTAATAACAGAAGTAGAATGTACTGCTGTGAGTCCATTAACATCAGCAGACCCTGCTGGGAAACAAGTAAACACAACATACAAAGGGAAAACTTGTGCTAATAAACAGTGTTTGTGCAGTAAAGGTGCTCGGAAGCATGAGTTGTAAATCCCATTCACTGCTATGCTAGAGTAATTTATTTTTTTTATAAAGTTTATCCAAGCAACCTAGCTCAGTATACATTTCACAATGTGACAGTAAAGTACGCACAACAGCATTCGTGCAAAGTCTGTGCCCTGATAGCAAGCCAAAGCCTGCTTCCAGATATTCTGACAAACATGTCTATTGTGATATGTTGTAAAAATAAGCAGCGTTCAATGGCAATTGCAGCTCCATGCTGCAGCCAGTCCAGGGAACAGTAGTTATCACCTGATAGATGGTTGACCCAAGTGAAATGGAATTTATGGTCCCTAACTAAGGCCCTCGTAGACATCACAGAAACTACCACTGTTGGCACTAATTACGAGCGCTATTAAAGTTTTATTTGGTGCCTTAAAAGTTGATTGTGCTTTGCAGAAGGTGTTAACCCTAACAAAGGCGATGGGAATAGCAACATTGCTAACAGCTTCATCGGTGACCTTGTAACCCATGGTGTAAGAGTTCTTGGCTTGGTATATAGAAATTAATGATTTGACTTCTTGGAATGAGAGCTTCCCGTTCCCAGATATATAACTCACCTTTTTCAATAAAAGTGAAATAAAAATATTTGCCTTGTCTTCTGGTCTTGGAAACCTCAGCAATTTCCTGTAAGGCAAAAACCCAAACCACTTGCCACATCTTCCCACTGTGCAAAAGCTGCCTGTCAGGCTGAATTGTGGCAGCTTTTATAATGCAGTTGTCAATAAAAATTGCATACAACTTCGGTGCATTGGAAAGCGAGATATGTGTCCACAGCATGTGTCGTACAAAATACAAGAGAATAACCCCCAAACTGCTGCTATTACAATGTTCAGTCTTCTATTGAACTCTGATTCCCTTCTTTTAACCTACTCAGGTCTGCAGTGTCAGTACCAGCTTCCACACAACCCAGCAAAATGCCAAGGAGGGGGGAAATCAAGATTCTTTCCTCTGGGTTTTGTGGATGTTGCTGCTTATTTCCATCTCCCCTGACACTGCTACAGCATGCAGTATTATTTGGTCCTGTTCACATGACTGCTAGCAAGGATCTCCACTGCTCCCATTCCCTTTGTGACACCTTATAGGCAGATGAGCAGTTGTCACTAAGGGATTATAACTAGAAAGAGGGACCCGGATGATCCAACGGTTGGGGCACAGCAGTTTGTTCTTCATCTATTTCTAATAATATAATCCTGTGTGTCTTCATATCATCCACCCACCTTTCTTTATTTTTTTTTTTGCTTTTCCTTTCCTTCTCAAGATTTGTATTACCTTTTTAGTTGTTTTTTTATTGTACTTTTGTAAGACTTTTCTGTTGGTTTTGGTCTTACAATTCCTACCAAGATGCAACTAATAATAAAGAAAATAGAAAAATAAGATAAATAAAATATGCAGGAATTATGTTGTGTTATGAAGTGAGAGAAAGACATGAGAAGGGAAGTGGGGTAAGAATTGTTAAACTATTTGCTGAAATAACTAGCAAATTTTGGTTGAAGTGGAGCATGGCTGGGAGGAGGCTGTGCAGAGAAGGAAAGTGATGGGCACTCACACTCCGCGAGTCAGCCAAGCATTGGTACAGGAAAAGGCATGCTGCACTGATTTAATGGTGAACCTTCCTCCCAGAGGGCTTAATATGGGCTGCAGGAATCTAAACTGCCCTTCTGGCCTGTAGGAAACAAGCGGAAAATGGAGACTGAAGTGCTTCCTTGGCTGTTGCTGGGGATATCCCACACGGATACTCACCTCAAGGCTGTGGTCCTCCTTACACAGCCACGGGTGCATAGCAGGCAAAAGGGTGGCTGAAGTAGTGAAAAGCCAACATGTCTGGATCTTATCTAAACTCCTTACTTTTTGGCAAGGTTTAGAAATTTACATGGAGCTCACTATCTTATTCCTGCTCCTGGAAACTCAGTGTATCTCCCATGGGCTCTTCCAAGGAGCTGCTTTTCTCCCACCTTGCCCTCACCAGCATGCAGGGGTTTGATTTGTATTTTATTTTGTAAGAATACAATCATCCCTGATTTTTCTCCCAGTGCCGTTAAAAAGGAACCCCCACAGTGTTTCCACAGGAGACTCATTTGCAATAACGACGGCTAGTCCTGGGGTTAGGGTACTTGGGTATGATGTAGGATATCTGTTCCCAGATCCCAAGGTTGTCATAGGCTCCATGTGTCACCTTGAGCAAATCAACTGCACACTGTTTCAGGTCTGTATCCCTAAATTAGGGGTAATATCACCTCCCTATATTATAAAGGTGCCTAGAGGGTAAAGCCATTAAAGAAAACAACGCTGGGGGGTGCATAATACCTAAAATAGAAAATAGATACATTTTTACTTTCCTTCAGGTGCTATCCTAATTTAAATTTTGGGCAACCATCGAACTGTCTGAGTCCATAGTGGGATTTTGATTTTGTGGCACCTTATCTGTTTCCTAGAATACTGTAACACCGAAGAACTGTACAGGGGAAGCTAATTTAATTGGAAAGAACACAGTCAGCTGATTATGTGCATGAAGAAATAAATATAATATCTAAATACTGAACAAAATGGTAGTATCAACTGTAAGTCCTATGAACCACTTGCTACTCTTCTCTCTGCACAAAAAACCCCTTGTCCTGTTTTCTGAGCTGGGCTAGACTTGTAAACCACAAGCTTGTATGAACCTTGTTAAATAATATTAACGGTTTTTTTCTTTTCAGAAAAAGCCACTTTTTTGATATGGCAATTTGAGTAAGTTGCACTGTCTGTAATTTGCTTGTCAGCAGAACAGACTTTTTTCTGTCTTTTGCCATTTTTACTTGTATCCAGAAGCCTTTGTCAGCTTTCTTACTGCATTTTCACTGGCAATCAGAATTTTAGGGAGTAAGATTTGTACAGTATTCACAACTGTGAACATGATACCAGTCTAAAATTGAAACCATACAGTGAAATGGTCCATGAAGAGGAGGTCAGAGGCAAGTAGTAACATCTGACAAGAGAGCATCTGTTGGATCAGAGCTGGTGGACTAATCCTCTCTCTGCAATATTTCCTGAGCCCTTGAGCACACTGTTTCCATTTTATGTACCTCAAGAATGAAAGACAAATGTTTGGCAAACAGATTTTATGTTTGATGACTGCAAAGTGAAGAAGAAAATAGTAACTTGACATAAGATTTTCAGTAGTAAACTCACTAGAAAATAAGTTGGTGCAAGTTGTTCAACACACTGGTTTAATTGTGGAATCAGTTACCCAAAGGCCAGAGATTTCATTTTGTGTAGTGCAACTCTAAGATGATGTGAAAAAAATTATTTTTGTCTTGCCATTTTTCCTCTCTTTGGGACAAACTTAGTACAAATGTAAAAGAGAATCCAGTGGTAGGACCTTGACTGATGGTAGAATCTGGTTGTTTATAATGTAGATGGACTCAGCAACACAAAATAGTCTGCTCTTCACTGACATCTTTGAAAAGTGATGCTTTAGGTATTTCATGAAAAGCCCAGGTTGTCGAAAGTCTTTCTTGAACCTCTGTGTCATGTGCACAGAAAGCTTTGATGGACTGGTAATGAGTTGGAAGATAAAGCTTTGTTAGTAGCTGATTTTCCAAAGCTCTTAGAATACAAGCTTTGAAAAGGTATTATTAATACAGGACAGTGCATGTGATGCTTTGCCTATATGAGTGGTCTGTGCAAAGAAAGAAACTTTCAAGATAAGCCAGAATAATATTTTATTGTCTTGTTTCCTTTTTCTGGTCTCTAAATTGTTATCCTTGGCAATCAATAACATTTTTATTTCATAGCATTTATCATTTCAACTTGGAGCATTCAAATGTGTATTTACAGTACATGTAAAAGCCTGTAATTCTCAGCTGAGTCACACCAATTTCAAATAAGATGCGATAGTGGGAAGGGAAATAACAACATAGATGTAACATAATGTAACGTGTTAGAAGGAATAATTAGGGAAAAGTTTGTAGCTAATAGAGATAAATTAAGGATCTTTGTATTTTTTCATGTACACATAATGAAAAACCTGTTATCGAGAAGGGCTTTGGCTGAGGTGTCCAGTTGTTGGAAGTGAGGACAGAGGTTTCCAAACTTGGTGGAAGGAGGGAAGGGACATGACAGAAGCAGAAGTTTGGAAAGTAGGGAGAGGTGTTTGAGAGGCAAGATCTGGAATAGAAGGGAGAACAAGAAGCTCGAATGTATTGTGGGAAAGCCAGAAGGAGATTCAGCAAAAAAGGGAAGAGGTTGTGAGTCTTCCTTGCCTTTTCAAGGATGGTAATTTCAGTGACTGGATGTTTTATCCAGAGCGATGTAGGCGTCAGGGTGATGGGATGAGGGCAGTTGTAGCAATCAGAACCGCAGACGAAAACCTCTCGGAAAAGAATTTTTAGCTCTGGGGACAAGACACAAATGATTTTAGTGGTGTAGGTGACAATTCAGGCTGGGCCTTGGTGCTGTGGAGCTGCCTCTCTCTGCTGCAATGTCTCACTCCATTTCTCACCTCTAATACTGCGTTAGGGCTCCCTTCTTTCCCCTCTGTAGGAGGACTCCTGCTCTGATGCTGCAGAGAGCCCTGGGTGCCTAGAAGCCTCCCCGATAAACCAGCCTGTGCAGATAAGGGGCACGGGGATTGGGGAAAAAACTTCTCATTGCCTACCCTGACATCCCTGCAGCTGGACCCCAGGCACCAAGTGAGAATAGTTGCTTTTAGTCCAATTTTACAAACTTCAGAGAGCAGAAAGGTTTCAGCAGATACATTTGTTTGTCTGATTTTGCTGCCCGGCATCGTACAGTGAGGTTTGCTGAAGTATTAGCTATCACTTTAAATTCTTCTCGCTTTGAGTCATTTCATCCCGTATATAATTTGAACAGGTTTTTGTGTAATTATTTCTCTCAATAATTACCATTATACAATTGCTATAGCTGCCAGTTTTGTTTTTCTTTCCTGCCAGAGAATAGCAAAAATGTATTACGCATTTGTGTAACTTATGGTCTTTGATTCATGTTTAAAATGCATGGAATATTTTTCATTTTCTGTTTGAGGCAATACCTCATCTGGGATCATATCTCACAGTGTAAGTTTACACTGTGTAAATGGATGCCTTGTACTGCAACGGGTTATAATCTACAATGAAAAAGCAAAAGAAGTAAAAAAAAAAAAATCTGAATTTTTAAGGTGTTAGAGGGCCAGTGAATATTAATGGCTGCAGGTAGAGGCATAGCACATCTGGACAGTAATGCAGAAAGGTTTTGTGTATGGTCTCTTTTTCCCTTTTAAATAAATTTGATTTGACCATCATTGTAGCCCTTTGCTGTTGTCTTTTGATGAGGATTCTAGGAAATTGGTTTGTTAGCATGCGTGGTTTACTGGCAGGGAGAGCAAACTGGAATTTGCAGCCTCAAGTGTTTCTACTGGATGTCTAATTCAAGAAGTTGTACTTTCCAATAGAGAGAAAAGTTTTTTAGCATTGAGTTTTCTGTGTGTGCTTGTTTTTTCCACATGGTAGGTGGGAATAGGTGCAGTAGGTTAGAGGAAAGGGGTGGCAGACTTGTAAAGATTGCTGTGGAGAGAAGAAAAATTTCTGGTACCAAACCCAACCTGTATAAAAGCCAAAGCTCAGCTGGGTGCGCAGGGGATGTGAGGGCAGCCCCTCCATGCCACAGAGAAATAATGAAATGACAGCTCGTTGTTCTGAATGAATCGGTGATGCTATTTGAATACTGATTTATTGCTTCCTACTGACAAGTGTAATGAGAGAAAAAACATTTTAATCTCATGAGTCATGCTGAGTTTTCCTTTGAGGGACACTAAAAATTAAAAGTAAAAAAAAAGGAGAGAGAAAGAAAAAACTCAGAATACTTGGAGTATGTAGGCATGAACATGAGATGCTTTTTCTAAAAGAGATTTGGATTGGGATTAAAGTTTGCATAATGGCACAAATGGTTTATAATTGCAGCTAGAACAGGGTGCTTGGAAGAGAGTAGACAGGTCCTCTGTGTCCACATTGTATGTTAGGCACATGGGAGCTTGGACACCTAACTCTTCTTTGCCTTTTAATATTTTGACTTTAAGTGAGCAAACAGGCTGAGCATACAGATGCATTTGATTACTAATGATCATTATAACATGAGCAGCACCATGATTTATTAGAATAGTTGTTGAATGGGATTCCAAGAAAAGGTAATTGTTTCAGAGTTATCCTCACAATTAATTTCACATGTGTGAAGTCCATTAACTCCAACTGCAGGCCATGGGATACGTGTAACTGTTCACAGCAAGAACTGAGTTTAGAGACGGGAAGGATGGGCCTCTGGCGATGATGGCCGATTTCAGGGGAAGCTGAGTGCAGGATGATTGGGTTTTTTCTGCTCTGTCTCTGACTTCCTCTACGAACTTAACTAATTATTCAGTTCCTCTGAAATGACAGTGTTCATCAGTGGAATGAAATGTTGATGAAATGGAAACATCAGAGACCCTAAGGTGCTTGGACTATGGCAACAGTAGCTTTTGTAAGTAGTAGGATATAAGTTTTAACACATTATTATCATTAATCCTTAGTCATCCATAGATTTTTCCACTGCTTGCATTGTTGTCTGAGAGTAGAACAGGGATAAAATGTCAAACTATTGTAAGAAATTTGTATGTATTAGCAGAACGACTGCTTGTACTATACCATGAAACGCTAACAAATATGATGTGCCAAAACCCCAGTAGTATGCATCCTCAGCAAACACGATATATAATGTTATGACTTGTAACACGATGAGTTTTGAACAGAATTAATCCTTACTCAATCATTAAACAATAAGAAATATTGAGTTGTTTTTCTTAAGGATTAGGAAAATTCTTTTGGAAAGAGACAAACATTTGTCCCTGCTGGAAGCTCCTTCAGCTGTAATGCATCATTGTGCCTGACCAGCCCTAGAAACCTTGGAAAGACAAAATATGTACAAGCTGGTTGTTAAGCATATGTGATATGTTTTGCCTTGTCACCTGGCAACGAAAAGGTTTTTCTAAACAAATTTCACACATTGCCAAAATTCCAACTTTTTGAAACACGTAAGCTGCTTATTTTTTATTTATTTATTTTTCCTTTGTCAAATGCAGCCCAAGGTACATCTTTCTCAGAAGAGCAAATGTTATCATTTCTATTGGTGGAAGAAATGACTTTTATAAATTTAATTCACTTAGTCTTACGTGCTGTCTGTAACAGTGTTGGGACTGCCAGAAAATATAGAAAATATGCTGTCTTCAGAACTAACTCGTAATCTGTCCTACACGTGTTTTAAAGTTAACAAACCCACCGACCCCCCAAAATCCTTGATTGACCTACATTCAGCTAAGGAGCATAAAATTAAAACAAATAAGTCCCGCTAATGATAAATTTTTCAAATAGTAAATAATTTCTGGGTTCTATACATTGTTTAGGAGCAATATGTTTATAATATCTGGTGAAAGAGAAGTGAAAGTTAATAATTTTCCTTTTCAAGTTGCAAAGTATTTGGCATGGAAGTGATCAAATCATTGGCTGCTCTGTCTCTAAGTGTTTAGGTCTGGGAAAATACCCCGAGATGTCATTTCTTGAGCTTGAATTAAAGGTTTTAAGGAGACTACTTCGAACTACAGTGGAAAAGCTACATTGCTATACTCCTGCAAACTATAATAACCTCATACATTCAGTTACCTCCTTAATCTGCCAGTTATGTTTTCTGTACATCTGCTGCTATCTGATTACCAATATATTTATCTTTTACCATCAGTCCCTTCCTCCCCTGTGCGCGGCGGTGTCAGTGCTGATCCAGGCCAGTGCTGATGGGATCACAGTTCATTACCACGCAGAAGGTGATTGGGATTTGGGCGCACAATGGGGTGTGACACCGTTGAGCGAGGGGAGGCAACTCATTATAAATGACAACGCTGCAGTAATGACACACGGAGTTTGGGAGTCAGCAATGATGAGTAGACCTCTTAGCGTTATCCTTGATAGGAGAAAAAAAGCTGACACCCAGGAAATAAAGATGGATGATTTCCATGTGATTCACACAGGATTTTACTGGTTCCGTGCTACCAGTGCTACCATCAAGACATGATAAAAATGGTGGGTCGTCACTGGATGTGCACACCACAACATGGCCACAAGCACCGGAGTGCCACGTATTGGCACTGTGCTGCAAGGGAGAGTGTTTAGATTTTTAATTACTACCTTACCAGTGAACTAAAAAGTGCTTTTGTTTCTTGTGTCATGAAGAGAGCAAAGAAGGGCTTTAAAATGCTAAAACAATGGTGGCCTCCTTTCTGAATGATGCAGCACTTTGTAATAAAGCAGTACGTTTTGAAAAGATCTGTATTTTTTCAAAGACAAACATCAAATAGAAGGAAAAAGGTTATGTCACCTTCACCCTCACAGTACTGTCATTTATATGCTATCAGCTCATTAAATTCACATTAAGATACTCCATGGGACTTTAGGAGCTATTAGTGCACCTAAAATGGCATAACAAAATCTCAGTTCACTTTAAGAGAGATGGCATTGCGACATTTTGTATTTCATCACTGAATTATTATAGTCTCAGATGCATTCTGCTGTGATGGTAATGGAAGGAGGAATACTAGAGAGGAAAGCTGTCCATTTGTTTATCCCCAGGGAGAGAAAAAAGAAAGTTTGATAAAAAACTAGAGTGAAAGTAAAGCATTAACAATTTAACCCCTGTAGCAATGCCAAAGAACACACAGGATTTTTATATTCTGCTTTTCAGGATGTTTTAAAAAAAGAAAGAAAGAAAATTTTGTATATAGGGAGTTGCTTCAGGCAATGGAAGGTGCAGCAAATGTACTGCATGAATGCAGGCATCTCAGTGTTTTATAGGTGAAGTCTCTCATGACAGCCATAAAATACCTTCCTTCATATAATTTCTCATGAAAAAAATAGTTATTGTGATTAAATTTGATGTTCTTGTTAGTTAGTTGTTGTTCCCCCCCCCCCCCCGCTTTCATCATCAGCAAATAAGTGTGCTGCTATAGGTAAACCTGCAACCCTGTTTTTATAAATCCCACATGGGATAATTGCTCAGGCACTATGCTCAGGAAAGTATAAGGAAAACTGAAGCCATACTAAGTTATCATTAAAGAAATAATATACATATACATGAATACTAAACAAACACTATACTGCTTAATAAAAAAAAATTATATCTGAATTAATAAACCATATATATTTATGTTTTGGCTCTGGAAAGATAGCTTGGTCTGAGGATGTTTTTTCTACACAGCGCATCTATGTAACTGCAACTATACATTAAATACATATATAATATATATTGGAGGATAGAGAATAAGTTAAATTCAGTTTTTAATTTGAGGCAAAGTTAAGCTAATTTTCTTATAAATGTGCATGAATTATTAAAAAAAATCAGAAGTGGGTTGAAGTAGGTTCAGTCACTTTATGTAATTTATTTTTCTCAATATCTATTTAGAATTATTTAGAAAACATGGTGATTCCTTAGAATTGCTTCCTTCCCTCTCCAATCAACACGAAAATGCCATGACTCAAGAGCTTAGCCTCACAGGCAATAAAAAGCCATCAGAACAAAAAGACAATTTGAGAGTCTAAAACATCGTAGAGCCTTCGAATGTGCACGTACACAGGGAGTGAAATTCATTCCTGTGTGGGGAGCCAGGACAAGCACAACTTAAGCCTTCAAAATACCTCTTAACTGCAATTACCTGATATATTGGTCTTTGGTGGAGCAGCAGCGAATTTCTTCAGTGGAGAGAGAGCTCAAAGACATAGGAAGAGTCATTGCAAAAGAAAGCTTGAGCTTTTGAAAGTAGAGGGGAGGGAAGTAGCGGCACAGGGAATAATCGCTTAATAAATGCACACCGAGCACCTGCTAAATTTAATTCAGCATTTTACTACATTCAGTGCTTCAGAGTGTAATCTCTTTAGCACAGGGATTCTGCTGCTTATTAGATAGTTCACCTGTTGAAAAGCATGATAGACACCAGTTTTATCAGTAAACCATTCTTGAATGGTTACTCTGAAGGCTAAAACCTGCCTGTACAGTGGATAGAGTTTTCTAATAGACAAAAAAAGAAGACACGTTGCACTTAAACCCTTGGTTTTTTGCATGGCATTGGTTTGCCCTTCCCTGACAGTGTGGGGTGCTGAGTGCTGGATAGCTTGGGAGGCAGCACGGCTCATTCCCATTAATGACTGCCAGAAAGCAGAGAGGATGTAATAGGGAATTTTGTCCAGTCTGGGGCGGGTTTTGTAAAGGTCTAATGGAGGTTTACAGTGCTAGTGTTATTGCTAAAGAGCACTAAATTTTAACCTATCTTCAGGCAGTGGTACAGTTAAAGCCATGAGAAGTGGTTGCACGTAAACTGGGGAACTTAACATTTAGGCTGATGAGAGACAAAAACCAGCGGTATTTGTGCAGTTCGGTTGGGGAAGATATTGGGTGCAGGGGATACCCTGAGGGAAGATGTCCAAACCAAAGAATGTTATATGGTCACTGATAGATGGATCTGGTGAAGGTGGCTGTAATTGTATGCATTTTAAGTGTTCTGTTCAAAGCTCAAGGTGCAAACTTATTGGGTTAGCTGGAGAAAAAAAAAACTTTCTCTTGTATATTTATTTCCAGAGGAAGCCAACCACCATTTGAATAACCAAATTTATACTTGCCATATTACCAGTGGCATAGTGAGGCATTTTGGAGATGTAAATAATTTAGTATGCACAAGAACTCAATTCATGCTTTTATCCAAGTGAAGTCACCATTGTCAGAAACAGAGATTCAAGCTTTGATATTGTGGCTGATTTAATCCAAACACCGCAAGAGCACACAACAATATGCAATTGCACCAAGCTCACAAATTTCAAGCTCTAAGTCATGCTAATGTCTGTAACCACTTTGTCATGGGTTTATGGGCGTTCACCCAGGGAATCTACAAAGACTTGGCCACCTATGTAAAAATATAGTTTCATAACCCATTATAGCATTTATCTTAATTTTTATTTAGATAGGTTTAAATTATTTATTTATTTAGATTTTATTTAGATGGATTTATTTAGATACAAGTAGCTGGTTTTGCCCCTTCAATGGCAACATAGTTGTGTAAGAGCCAATCATGTCATCAATGGATGAATTAAAACTTGTCTTCATCTGCTAGCTTAGATGGAGGATTGCTTCTGATCCACACAACTTAAACTCCAGACTAGGTTTTCCTCCTAAAACTGTGTCTCTTGGCGGAGGATATCCTACGGCAAAGGAGCTCCAGCATAGCAGATTCAGAGCAGAAAAGCCTCCAGTGCTGTTGGGAAGACAGACTGGGAGAAATGTTTGTCGTGTTTGTTTCCCATCTGCAGCCCAGCATAGCAGTCTGGATACCGATAATCATATTTGGTCCAGAATTTATCAGAGTTGACTAATACTACCCCTTTCGAAGTGAATGTCAAGAGAAGATAGACCACTCCTACTCCAGGCTAAGAGCACATGGCTGGGGGTACTTGCTTTCTACCCTGTCACCTTTCAAAAAGCAAATGTGAGCCAGTTTATCTGCTGTGTGTTATAGTCTGCATCTGCAAGATAGAACTAAAGTAAGTGTTGACATCATTACCGTCCACTGGAGAGGCTGATTTTACATTGAAAGCACCGTGCAACCTTTTAGTAAGTTTGCCAAAAGATCCAGTGACTCTGATATTTAATAGCATTCAGGGATATCTAATTTACAATCTTTTCATCAGTTCCAAATAAGTCATGTTATTTGTTTACTGTAAGTCTATTAGAAAGTAGCTTTTATTTCATATCTCCCCTGGCCACCCAGGCCCCGCCTGTCTTGCACCATGTCTTACTGATCCTTAATGTTTGTTTTATAAGGTGAAACAGAGTCTATCCCTATCCTTGTACAGGCACCTGAACCAGAAATCTCCTTAAGCTAGTAAAGAGCTTAATTTTGCACTTTAGTTTTTTGTCACACCTCATGACATATAGTAGATAATCATTGTTGCCACTAATGGCTTGTCTACGGTGCTAATCCTTTCACAGGTATTAACTGAAACTGCTTGAAGTAAATACTGCTTTGGTTATAGACCTATCTAGGGTTCAGTATCTCGGTATTATGCAGTGTGTCAAGAAAATAACCGTGGGACGCTCGGTCTGCAAATTGTTCTTACAGCTGCGCTAGACCTGCCTGGCTCCGAGACATTTCCAGGAGGGCTCAGCGGTACCCAGCACCCTCTCAAAAGCTCGTCGGCCAAAAGTTAAAGCAGTCTAGGTTGGTTTGCAGAATCCACCCCAGTATCCCACTCCCAGAAGCCTTTAACTTCCTCAGTACCAATTTGAGGGCTGGGAGTAGAATAAATCGGGAGCTGAATAAATTTACGCTCTTTTAAAGAAACGGATGGGCTACAATGTTAGTGTGCACCGTAATATTATTCTAAGTACCCGTGATGCTGGTTTTGGCACCGACACTCTGCTACAGCATGTAGGAGGGATCCTGACCTACCTTCCTCTTGTGGCTACACGCAGGGTACTATATCAATAAGAAAATTATTTGCATTATCTCAGTCAATTAAGAAGAGTATTTTGAAATAATGAGGTGAAGCCCATAGCTATAAAGTGTGGCACATGCTTTGAGAAAAACAAACAAAAAAACCCCAAACAAAGATTTTATAGGTATGGAATGCTTTTATTAGCCCGAATGATGAACAGCAACTGTAGTATTTAGTTTAATATGCAAGTAGTAATGTACAGTGAAATGTAGAGTAAAATTAAAAAAGAAAACGCTATCTAATAGTGAACCTCAAGTATGCTTGTTAAATCGGAGAGGAAAAAAATAAAGATTTGTGGTTTTTTTCTGGGGGAAAAATAAATATAAATGGTCACAACATGTTTCTAACTTATCTGGACATGGCTAGAGGGAAACACTGTGTAGCAGAGTTCTCCCATGGACTCCAGGCTTCAGTTCAAAGCAATAATTGTAAGCGATCACTCAGTGCCCTGCTTCAGTCTTGTGTGCTTGTCTGAGCAAGATGATCCGAGATACTAGGATTCCTAGAGGAATCACTGCCATCCGTGGTGAGATGTAACACTGGGTCGTAGCCAAATCCCTGACTGGATCCACCACCACTGAGGCGCCGGAAAAGAAAAAAGTTCTCTAACACATTTTCCAGTGTTTCTGTATTAGCTGAACACGGCTTCTAAGATGGTACATTAATATCTATAACCGTATTTTGATTGCTAGCATAAGGCATTTAGCATAATGGCAGTGACTATTGCTAGGGGTTCGGCTATGTGATTTAGTTACTGTGGCTTGACAAATTAACAGACATCAGCTGAGCCCCAGAAACCAATTTGGTGCACCCTCATAGCCTGTGGCAACTGGAAGGTAAAATACATTATCTTCAACTTGAAAGAAAGGACTCTAATATAACTTGTTTAATCCTCTTTGGAGATGGCCCAAGAACATGCAAATTGGGCAGAGCACTTCAGCACATACTTAGTGATTTTTCAATCTGCGGTAACTCTTGTGTCTCAGCTCTAGGTCTATAAATTTGCCTACCCTGTGCCTAGGTTGCCTTGAGGTCCTAAATAGCCAATGTCAAACCAGTCTGGATGTCTGCAGGCTGCCTTCTGTGGGAATGACATGTCGAGGAAAGGGCCATCAGAAGGGGTGCTGTAAGGAATGTGTGTAAATAAACCAGACGAAGTTAATGCCAACAGGAATGCCACAGCATGTTAATGCCAGCTCTGTAATATCATATCTCCACATAATCAGGACATTAGTTAACTTTTAGGCTGGTCCACATTAAGTTCTTATTTCTTCTTTTATTTATATTTTCTAAAACAAGGGACCTTATGTCAGAGGAAGTCTGGTGTAGGCAGAAATTAGGAAAGATGTTTCTTAAAATTTGGAGTGGCTGAATTTCTCAGTATGGATTTCTAATATATTTGCTTGCTTTCAAAACAAGGTGGCATGTGATGTGACATGCATGTTACAGTGCACTCAGACACACTGTTAATTTTGTGTAGGACAGATAAAGTAGACTTCGGGGATGAATTTAGCTTTGTGTGTGTGTCTCACTTTGTTATGAAGTGTCATACATAACCCAGCCTCATTCAGACACCATTCAGGAAATACCCATTCTAGCACTGAAATTGCCAAATACATGATACTTTGATACTGCTTGTGGTGAACACTGCTTTGGGGAGTGTTGCACTATCATTACATAGAAGAAACATGCTGGTGCTTATGGGCATGGTAGTTTGGAGGATGAAAATGCCTTTTTTAAAAAGTAAACAGGTAAAAGTATACCTTTCCTTTTATGTTCTTTTCTATGGAAGCATCCTTCATGCCTCCTCTGGATGATGTGGAGTCCTCAGCACCTCGTAGTACAAGTAGCTTCTCTTGTAGGCCATCGTATGGATTTTCTGAATCACTATTAACAACTCGTTTGTCATATAGTGGTTTAGTTTCCTGGGGCCTAAAATGTTTCCTTCTAACCTAAATTCTTGGCTGCAATACATGGGCATCTGAAGGGTATGTAATATGATGGTCTGTGATCTCTAGGAGATTAGAAAAGATATGAAGTTTAGTTCTGTCCTTAAACTCTGAAACTATAAACATGGACTGCAGGGGCATAAGTGGAAGACTGACCACCTGGACTAAGATCTTATGTAAAAACAAGTTACAGATAACAGAAAAAAAAGTCCAAGCTCAGAAGAGGTTAAAGTACACTCAAAACCATGACTGTGGTGAAGTGCAACAGAATGCACACAAGGTAGAATAATGATCCATATGCTATAGTACAGAAAGAGAAATAGTTCAGTAAGTAGAAAGTTGCTGCCATACTGGCCACAAAAGAGCTTTCAGAGTCAGTATGAAAAAGCTCTTAAATTTTCATCCTTCTGTGTAGCGGCAGTAAAGAAGAATGAAGGAGATTACAAATCAAGAAAATAAACCAGATAAATTGGAACCAAAAAAAGAAAAAATTGAGAAAACCATGTTATAAATTCGTATAAATTATGAGTGGACCAGAATAGACGTGGATCTAAGATTGGTTTCAAGTCTTGGTGGTTGCACTCTTTGCTTGATCAGATTTCAAAACAGGTATGTTTATCCCTGACAAAACCATCCCTGGTCCTTGGTTACTTATCTGAACATTTAGTAAGCCATAAAGAGTGAAATCCTGCTGTCCTTACTCAGTTCTGATTGCCAATAGGAAATTGTATGAGCAATGAGATACGACCCTGGGTGACCCTTATACTATGATGTTTTTGAGATGCTGTTTTATCAGTTAGGATGGGTGTAGATGGAGTATATGCAAAAGATGGCTTAGGAAGTATTTATCAAAACCTGCATGTCCATTCAATGGGTAAACACTATATTTATTGACTTTTTAACTGTACCTATAAATTTTTATTTTATTTGTTTTCAAATAATGGGTCATTTCAGTACCTGGCATAGATGTGTATGATCTGCTGTTAGCTCAAATCTGGTCTAAGAATGAATGAGTGGTGCAGCCAAGATAATGTGATATTCAAAGCTTCTGGCTAGACCTGAGTCCTATATACTGTACCATCTACTCTTATAAACATCTTTATGATAAGATAATGAATAAACCTGATAACTGGTTAAATGAGAGATGTGGAGAGTACTACTTGCTGCCTAGACTGTTGGCTTGGTACTGAGGCAAGTAGCTATACCTAAACCCCTGCCAGGTGGAATGATTTCGGGCAAGTCAGGTCACCCTGGCTGTATCTCATTTTACCCATAAAGTAGGGATAATTAGCTATGCTTTTCTCCTCTATAAAGTCTTGAGATTTGCTGGTGAGCTGGATATCTTTGTTTTATAGGAAATCAGCCAGATCTTTAACTCTAGTTTGTAGCAGAGGAAAACAAGTTAACAGAAAAAACAATCAGTGATATATGCTAATAATTACTCTTATAAATACTTTTTGTTGTTTTGACTCAAGAATATGCAGGGACACTTCACTGTTTTCTTAGAGCTGCCTAGTATTCTTGCATTAGTTATATTGCAGACTTCCCTTCGTCTCATTAAATCAAGATCCATATCAGACAAAACCTGCTGTCTGGGCTTACCATCCGGCAATATTTGTTTGATGAGAACTTCGACTCTCACTAGTAAAGAGAGAAACCATCCCTGAGCACATCCGTCGGTATAAGAACTGCCTCAAGTGTATCCAGCAACTCCTCCTCCAGACTGCAAGGTCTGAAATGGATCTGCCAGTGCACTGACCTTGACTTTGCCCTTATTCCAAGTATATGTATTGCTAGATATCAACAATCTAAACAGAACTAAAACCCTAAGCAACCGAAATGTAAACAATCAAAACAACAAATGCATTTGTTGTATTAGCTGACAGCACCCATAATGTCACCGGACAAATATGTAAATACTGACCTAAATCCCTTTGCTAGAGACTTTTGTATTCACTTTAAATGTTGAAATAGACAGCAGCTCCTGCATGACTAGCCCTCGGTCTGACCAGAAACCTGGGTGCCCACGCAGCCCCGGGTGCAGAGCTGTGCCACAGTCGCTCCTCCTTGGAGCTGAGCCTTATTGTGATTCTGTGGGATTCGGGAAACTGTGATGGAAGGAGGATTTCGTTCTTGTGAATTTGGCACTATTCATTAGCATTCAATTAATTAAAACCAAACCTTTAACATTTTTTGGCTGAGTTGAAAAAATAGACATCTGAATATGCAGAAAACTGGAGTACTGACCCAATCCATCAATTAGTTGGACGTTAATTGCATTTTTTCCCACTGACTTCAGGAGCTGTAGATCAAACCAAATGTGGTAGACTGCGTGGAATCAGTTTCCTACTGCTGAAGCCAATGACTTTCATAGGTGTTTCCTGAAGCAGGTAATTAACATTAACATTCCTCTCCATTCATTTCAATGGCTAATGGAAACAAGATAATAATGCTTGGGTGGTGTTGTGGTCATGTTAGCCAAAATAGGGTATTCCAGCCTCACAGTCTCGAGGGGCAGACAAACCCATTAGGTGTCAATAAGTGGCTAGGTTAACATACAAAGTCCTGACCTGAAACCCTTTTGCAATGTTATGCATGTAAATCATCTGTGTCCAGTGAAATGAAAAAAGTAGCCAGTTCATCAAAATTATTCTGTATTCAAGGAAACCTATCTTTACATTGTGATAACTTTTATAAAACAGACTTAAAATAGTTTTAAAAGTTTCTTACCCCTCTAATAACAAAGTTTTTTTGGTAAGGATTAGACAATTGCTAGTGTTAATAACTCTAATAGTAACTCCTTCTGAGTTAATAACTCTAAATCTGGAGCACTTCTTCCTCGCTCAGATGGTGTTCACCTTGAGATAGGCAGCATTCCCCTACTACTGGAGAGCTGTGCTCTGGTTTTACACAATATTAAGTATTTGTAGTATTTCCAGCTGCTTAACTCAGACTGATTTCAGCAGAAGCTAGGCAGTTTGCTGCCTTTTGGGACCTATGATGTAATTTACTATGTATAAAATGGCAATAATGCCATTCACCTGCCTCAGTGAAATTTTATGAGGATAAAACTAAAGCTAGAACTGTCTTTAAGAATGTTTCTGACAGCACACTTTTCAACAGCTTTTTGGGAAAACATTTTCTGTTGCTGCACTTCCTGTTGAGGGATGTGTAAGGAGCCAATTTATTATGTTTTTAAGGAAACTGAAAAAGTTTCAGTATTAATTTGTGTTTACCCTAATTCCAGCAGCGCTTCTGATCCGATAACCCCTGAGTGCCCCTGACCACCATACACCAGTATAAAAACCACCCGGCAGTCATGTCCTGGTGACTGGAGCTGGGATCAGGAGGCACCTGAAGCACAAGGTGTTTTGAATGGAGTTACCTCCATTTCAGGAGCATCAGGCGGAACTGGCCTGAATATTATGCTGTCATAATGTCTATTTGGAATAATTTTTAATGATAATCTGGGTGATTGTAAACATGATTGACAATGATGAAGTGTTACATTTTTTCCTAATAAAAAAAGTCTCATTTGGGGCTGTGGTAGCGATGATATGATCAAATCCTATTTATTCTGATACAGGGAGACCCTCAATGCAAGGCTGTTATGCACAAGGAAGGACACTTCCCTATTGTAACTCCCATTGTACCAGAGCTGTAGAAATAGGAAAAGCAAATTATCCAGGAAGAGGGTATTATGCAGATTCGAATTAGGAACTTTGCTGTCAGTTATGTGATATTGCCTTAGTTGTCCTCTTATTTTTTGTATCACCACATTAAGCAAAAAAATGTTCATTTAAACACACATTCTCATCCACCGAAATGACATGTACTTACTAGCTACAAACTACTGCACAATAGAAGAATTGAGAAAAGAAATAATATTAGAACTGTTCCAATATTTGGCCTCTTATGTAATTGTAGGAGTGCAGTAAGTCACTGCTTTTCTATGATACTAAAAATAACATTTTTAATAGAAAGGTCTGTTATCTGCTATTGTATAATTTCTTCTAAAATACCGAATAACCACGGAAATTTTTCATTTGTAATGTAATTTAATTCTGGATTTTATTTTTGATTATGGTTGAGGTTAACTTTGATGTTTTCAAAATGAATTTCAAAGACCATTTATTCAGCTAATTTTGAAGGCAAAAACACAGTGAAACTTTTATCCCAGTTGGTAAGCAGCTATCCCCTAGTTTTATTCAAGTTTTCACATAAAAATGCCAGTCGGGAATAAAACTGACAAATATATTCAATCAAAGATGGAATATTTTTTCCTCTTAAGTTGCAAATGGCTTCATTAAAATAAAAGCACCACCTTAGGGATTGCATAAAGCAGAATATTGGTACCTAAATGGTATTTATGACTCGGCTAAATGTAAAGTGAATTAAAATTTAAAGGATTATAGTCAGGTAGGCCACAGTCATTCGTAGAGGAATGTCCATTAAGAAGATGAAAGAACCTGCAGTCCCCAGCGACAGGAACATGTCGGGTTAGCGGTCAGGCATACCTACACGCTTAGTGGCACTGTAAATAAAAAACATCATGGTCAAACCCTAAGGTACTTGTGTGATGCTTACTTCAGGCAAAGAAAACAAAATCCTTGTGCAAACATCTAGGGATGTGTATATTTTTAGGTATATATATGTGCATATAATATATAGATATATACACATATCTGTGTATCTATATATGTGTATCTATAACATATATGTATATTAGATA
>NW_010972887.1:7114627-7201066 GCF_000737465.1 Haliaeetus leucocephalus | reverse complement strand
ATATGTATATTAGATAGAGATATATATAATATTACAGCACTGTGGATGATAAAAAGCAACACAGTTAATGACGTAAAATATAATCTGAGCCCTGTTATTTTACCAGTAGCTTGCAGGTTCCACTGCAAATTCACCTGCTTCCAGGTCTTAATAAAAAGTCCATGCTGCTTTTTAAGGAATTCATAAGACAGGGAGGGACGGGGAGCCTTCATGGTAAGAGTCTGCCAAAGCACACGTTTAATTTTTGACATGAAGGAGGTAGAGTGCTTTTTGGTTTTGTAATGTATTTGCACACAGCTATGATATAGATATGTGTGTTGCATTTCCTGAATTTTTATCTTTAAGAAGAATGAAATAATTTGCTCAGTTTATTTATTGAACTGAATTCTGGCCTCAGTCTTCAAGATTTTGTACCACAATCAGCAAGTGATTGACAGGAGTTCTTAGAAGATTTGTTTTCTTCCCATCATCGTGGTTTCTTCATGGAACAGCCATTGTTCAAGTTACTACACAGTGGGGAGCTGGTCAGGAAATAGTTTCTCATTACTGAAAGTGTTTGTGACCAAACAATAAAATATTCTTCAAGATGTGTGCTTTTAATTTACAAATGCATTTCTATGAAAACCAAGGTTTTCAGTTACAGTTTTTAAAAAGTAATTGAAAAAATATTCAGCCATCTTTAATCGAATGTCATTGTATGACACCTATCTATGCACTTTTCTGGCCATATTGCTATGGTGTTTTGCTCCAGGCATTGGTCTTGTTTACCTGAAAAAACCACTTACATCCTAGATGCAGTCGAAATAATCAGCCCTGATGTTTATTCACCCAGCATCAGCCCCCTGAATATAGTACACCCAGGATCTTGACAATTATTTGTGTTGAGAAATAGATATCATGCAATTCACTGCCTTTTAAAAAGACGTGACAAATTTGCATAGCATTCATTTACATAATTTTATTTATTTCCTGTTGCTTCTATCCAGCTACTCCCTATTGTCGTGTGTTCCTGGCCCTGTACTTTCCCTTCTCTGCTGCAAGTTACCGGATCTTGCATGCACTTGCCAATGTATAATTTGCACAACCGTTTCTGTCACCTCTGACTGTGGCCCTGTATGTTTAACTTAGCATATTCTAATACTATAAAGCTTTAAATCCAAAGGAATGTGAGATGGGATATATCTATTTATTAGAATATTAGCATTTCTAACATGACACTTTATACAATGCTTTGAACCACATGGTGCATATTCCTTTATTTAAATAGTACCTCTGAGTCTTAATATCTTCTTTCCAATTTGGACAGATTAGCTAAGTGGTTAAGTGGTATCCTTTTATTATCCATCTACATTGTGCCATACTCTTATCTTTGATAAGATAGGTGACTAGTGGGATGCTTTTTCAAAGTGCATGTCTTTATAGCTCCGCATTGTTATTTACCTTTTTCTATGTTTCATTTCTCACTTTACATTTTTCGAAAATTTTAGAAAATCTTTTAGAAAAAAAAGATTATTAATAATTAAAACCATGGCATTTGTAGAGCAAGCTAGTAGACATTTAGGAGTAATTTTAAAGTGAATTTTCTTCTCTGTTTTACTCTCTACCCTTCACTTAAGCATTCAAACACACAATAAAAACTAATGTTTGAGTGAGGGTTTGAAAAGATCTCACAATTGGGCTTTGCAGGCTAAAAGTCCAGTTTAGCAGTATGCTTCTACCTGTTAGTGCTTATGCTCATACACTGTCTGCATTTAAGAAGGAAACCAACTATTTAAAGTAGTCCAGGGGGTTTTCAAGGCTGGTTTATCAACTGTATTGCACTAAGCCTGGGTAGAGGCAAAGCAAGTATCTCGTGACTCCCGTTACAGTCACATTCCTGGAGGAAAGAGATGATCGAGGCTCTTGGAGGTGGTCTGGTCCACGAGGAGGCTGGGATCAGGCAGGACTTGGCCAGCCCCACCATCAGTCTGATGGTTTATGCCTCAAGTTTGTTTCTGAAAACCCTTTTTTTTTTTTCTGTAGGACTCATCTGGGTGGCATTCATGAGTCAGCAAAGCTGGAAGATGGAGTTTACAACCCAGTTGCTGGTTTCTTGTATCAGTTTCATATCAGCTTCCCCTAAAAGGGAATCAGGTCCTATTTGCACAGGGGAAAACTAAGCTTATTCTGGACTGCCTTTGTGATATTAGCAACTGTGTTTTAAGTGCTTTTGCAGGACATTTGTGGAGGGCTGAACAAAAGGAAAACAGGTTCTGGTGGGCAAAGGCAGATGGAGATGCATCGCCAAATAACAAACCATTTTCAGGGCTGGTGATTCAGAGTGGTTCCTGAAAACTGTACGTTAGGAGTAAATGAGTGTAGGGAAAAAGAAAGTGAACCTAAGCCACTTTATTTATGAAGATAAGTTCTGAAACACTGTACTTTTTTGACTGTTTTCAGTTGGTTTGTAGGATGATAACCATAAAACTGTGCTGCAGAGATTTGAATATAACATGCCACGTAAAAATAGAGTATATGAGAAATATGTCTTTAATCTGAGGCACAAAAATAAAATGAAACTATGGATGCTCTGAACTGTGCTAATTGCATTTTGCAATTATGGGGATCTGACTCATAAAAGTACCAGACTGACACCATCGGAAATCACACAAAAAAGCAAACAGAACATTTGGAATTAACTTTTGAAAAGGTTAAAATTTCCTAAGGAAGAGAAAACACACATATCCTGGGCGGGGGGGGGAATATGCAGACTACTCTTGGAGCAGAGAGCTCTCAAAACTCAACTCAAAGGTGGAGCCAAGACAGACAAAGACATGGAGTTTGTAGATACTATGATAGTTGGTGAAACATGGGCAATCCGTGGTGTATGAAGAGGATGCCACAAATGCTATGGGTGATATAGTAAGGGTACTGGCAAAGTAAATGGAGTCACTGATGAAAATTGGTATTATTACTTCAAAAGAATATGTTAGGGGAGCCTTGTTAGAAAACCTGCCAATTCTGTCAATTTGAGGGGAGAACACTTTATTAAGCTTGACTTGAGCAAACTCTGTGTTAGAAGCGGTTTTACTATTATAAATATTTTTTTAAAAAAACTTTTTTAGAAAGCTATTGATAGTAAAATACGGGACTTAAGTAAAATATGGGGTTGATATTGCTGAAATTATCTCCATGAAACAAATTTGTAAATAGGTGAAATCACTTTTTAAGGAGTCCTGTTTGCCATAAAATACCAGGATTCATCCACTGCATATGCTGTGAAAGGGCAGGGGCATGAAAAACTTGACAAAGAGATGGAAGTTGTCCTCCTGCAGGCAGGGGTGCTCGGGACAGAGTGTTAAAAGGGGCTGGAAAAGCCCAGCCTTCCCAAAATACATATCCTTAAAAAGATTTTGCTATGAGGTAGAAGCTAAAAAGTGGATCGTGACAAGCTCATTTCTCTGGGAAAAAGCGGGGGGAACACAACAGGCAGATCATCAGTCACTGCAGGAAAACATGCAGCAGATTTGGGGACCTAATGGAATATGTATAAAGGAAACGATTTCCATTGCTTATAAAGGAAGAGATGTGGGTGAGATGACTGCTATCAAACACTTTTCTGCTACTGGATGCCCCGGCAGGGATCTGGCAGGTCACTATGTACTTGTACACATTGAGCAGTCACTTTAAGAAAGTTTCCACAAAGAAATCATTTGAGTTGTGACTCAGCACTTGAGGTAGGTGGCAAAGGAAAACAAAATACATCTTTAACCCCTGGAAGTGTTATAAATTGTGAAGGTTATAAAAGGTATTTTGATGTCACTGATACCTTTTGCTAAAAATTCTTCATCACAAAGAACCTAAAAGGAATAAAGGAGGAAAATGTAAATAACCCAGGACATAGACTGGAGTAGAAACAGCTAAAGGAGAAGTTTGTGCAGAGGAGCAATGAGTGAGACCACCGTCTGTGTGCTCCCCAGCTAACGAGGTCCCTTCCTGCAGGGGAAACTTCTCTTTTCCCTTGTTACCCCAAGTAGCAGCCCAGAGCATTCCCAGGAGAGGTGTCCAGAGAAAACTGCAGCTTGGTTCAAGCTTCACTGTATCCCTTTCAGCCACTGCATTTTGCTGGGGAGGCTATAGCCCTCCACGCTATCAGACATATGTTTAATGCATACATACACAGTAGTTGCATCACCTCCCAGCCCTCTCTGGGGTTAATGAAGAGGCTGAGGTCCTGCAGATTCAGCTGTGGGTCATTTTTGTGGTCCCACCTCAAATTCATTGGCAGGTCCTTGCCTCTGTTTTGCAGCGTGGGCCTCAGAGTTGGATGATGTGTGTGGCAGAAAACGCTTTCCAAGGTTATGCAGGGAGAGGGGTCACTTCAACAGTTGTACCTTATACGCACCTCTTTATGCAACCGTGAATCAGGTTAGCAGTGCATAGGAAAAGCTTTTGGCCTCGTTTATGTGATCTAAAAAGGATTATTCTTGCTTTTAAGTAGGTCATTGTTAGTGGAAAACAATGAAAAACCAGCAGAATGTAAAAAGACTTCATTTTGTTGTTACAGCTAAGGTAATTACAGCCCTCTCAAGCTCTGTAGACACCTGAAGGACATTTGCTGTTTGCAGACCTGACTGCTAATGGCACTGAAAAAGTGGTTAGTGTAGTCTGGAGCTGGAAATGAAGTACATCAGAGGTAAAAGCCTGTGGGCTGGGGCTGGGTGTGGCATGATGCTGCTCACCTGATGGGAGTGATGGGTGATGGGCAGCACCTGGGGCTGGTGTGGAGGTCACTGCTGGGCAGCCAGGCACCTCCTGCACCGCAACCAGCCTGGGTGCTGTGGAAGGAAGCAGTGTTAAATGTGTTGCTCTTGGGTAGTTGTGAAGCTCTGCTGTGTGTCAGCATGTCCCCCTGTAATGCCTGAGCAAGAGGGTCCTGGAGAGCCACCATCACCATCTTCTCCTGCTTCTGAGTGTCGCTTGCAGCTCCGTGGCCCATCACGGTAAGCGCAGTTTTGGCTGTCTGATGGTTTTTGTGCGTCGTGTGGAGTCTGGTGCGTTGTCTGGCCCTGTTCTGGAGGATTTGGATGGAACTTTTACAGTGTTAATAATCAAGAGAGATGTGAGGCTGTGGTGTGGCCTCGAGTCGGTCAGAGCTTTGTGGTGAGTTTGCCCAGGTGTCTTCTTTGTTGTGGTCCATGGGGACCAAAAGGCTTTATATTCAGCAAAGCCAGGTTTTATTGTAAGGAAATGGGAGTTAATCTTAAAGAGAGAAAGCTCATAATAGCCATGGAAGGCAGAAATGATTGCTTGCTGTGTCCTTGTGGGCTGCTTCTTGCTTCTAGGCTTGGTTTTGTCTAAGTTAAGTGGCTCTTGGAGTTGTAGCATATTCTGTGTGGTGCTGAAGAGGCTTTTAGGAAGTTTTCTTTGCATTACCAGATTTAGTCTCTAGTTCCTCCCGAGTCTTGCTCTGTAACACTGCCAACCCCTGGACTTCCCTCCCCCAAAACAGTTGGCTGGCTGCTCCCAAGTGTTTTCTAGAGGTTTCTCTGTGATGCATCCCTTTAAATGTTCATGTATTAATTGTGAGCTTAAGTTTGTCAATTAAGAAACTGAAATATCATAGGTATTTTGGCTGAATCCAGTGCAAACGGAGATATGGCAGTTTTTCCCACAACTCTTAATGGAAACGTACTGCCAAAGGTATGAATGAAATACAGAGAGCTTTGCGTATGAAGCTGAAGATCCAGGAAAAGGGGTCTCTGTAGCAAAATCAGGCTTGAGTTGCTTGCCCTGCAAAAAACGGAGAAAAGCCTGCCCTTGTAGACTGCTCTTCTCATTTTCCTGCAGTAGACTGCTTCAATGTAGATAAGTATGTTAATATACATCTAATCTGGTTTTGCTAAATAGAACACAAGTGATATGTACCGATGAATCAAATATCAGCATGAATTTGTGCAGTTTCTAATGGCTTTGGAATTTGTTTGAATGTATTAGCACTAGTTCCTACTAATTGTTTAATGGAAAAAGGCATTAAATTTCAAGTAGCTACCGGGAAAAATTGCAAAATCCTAATTTCTCCTTTGTTTTGCCAAATAGAAGGAGTGTAGCAGTGAAATATATGCCGTGTCTAGATGTCATTTTGTCAACTGTAAACAGAACAAGAGCTACGCTGTGACAGAGGCGGGGAAGCTGCAGCGCTGTAGGAAGATGTACAGCTTGACAACAGGAGAGATGACTTTTGGGTCAGGGAGTTACTGTTTTCTTGAACGTGATGCAGTGTCTGCTTGTGGTGGAAGCTAATGGTGCAGTACCACTGCTGGAATAAAGGGGCTATTTCAGAAGAGATCAACTGGTCCAAGGGCTGGTTGCAACCGAGGGAATAAATCTGACTACTTTAAACTGTGTGTATCACACTAAGTATTTCTGTTGTTGAGTTTTGGCTGGAAGGGGGCATGGGGCTGTGCTGCTGGAAATTGTAAGGGTTTTGGCAGTATAAACTTCTTGAGATAAGGTAGGCTAGCATGTAAACTTGGAAAATTCTAGCTTTTTCTATGGTAGTTCCCTGAAAGCGAGTTCAGCTGGTATGGACTGTGGTAAGAGATGCACCTGGGTGGCTACTGCAGGATAAATAGGTAACCTGTGATAAATTTCCATCTAGTTGACCTACTCTGTATGATAACTCTGTGAGGGTGGTTGAACCCTATGTCTTTTGCTCTTGACACAAGGATGCTGAAGGCCTGTGGGAGAGCTGTTCTGTTGCACACAGGCACGTGCCTGGGGAGGGAAAGAGCTGCTATTCCCAGCTGGGGAATTACTACACTGTACTGAATTCAACAGAACACTTCTGATTTGCAGCAGCTGTGTATGTGGAAATAATTAAAAGCTACATTTTCCATACCTGCCTGAGTTATTGTCTAGGTATATGACAGTCAGTGGAGTTCACCGAGACCCTTGCTGCTGTTTGTCCATGCTGTAGTCCGAGTGACCTAACCTATTTATCAGTAGTAGCAAATTGTTAGTCATTCTCGTAAGTATCCTGAACAAAATGTGCCAGCTAAACTGTACTCAGCAAGAGTGAGGGAAGGAAATAACCCACAACTCCACACAACAAAAAAGCAAACAAAAAAACCCCTTGAACCCTGATCTGACTGTTATGGGAGGCGATTATTATAGTTCTTCACTTGCAAATTTTCCATTTGTGTTAAGTTGCTTCCCACAGTCTCTCACTGTCACATTCTTTCAAAAGCC
The DNA here is from genome assembly GCF_000737465.1 of Haliaeetus leucocephalus. NCBI lineage: Eukaryota > Metazoa > Chordata > Aves > Accipitriformes > Accipitridae > Haliaeetus > Haliaeetus leucocephalus. The sequence goes on along the minus strand of NW_010972887.1, from coordinate 7,193,836 downwards.
AGAACGGCATTGATAGAGTTCAGCGTTTTGGCTCGTTCGTCCCAGTTCTGCCTGGAGACTGGACGTACAGGATGTAACACAAATCTTCAACCAAGATTCTGCCCTCCTGGTTGTCCCTTTTTACTTGAAAGCAATACTTAGACTTTCCTTGTCCTCCTTTTGTCCTAAGTCAAATATGTTTTGAAAACAAAACAAAACACTTGAAATGGTAATTTTGGAGCTTCCCCCTTGCAAAGCTCTTCCTCCTTCGGATGCTTTAAAAAAAAAAATAAAAACCAGCTTAAAAATCCTGTTTTAAAGCTTCCTTCACCCTTCACCTATTTATCTTTAAAGCAGTGCAAAGTGAGGCTATATAGTTTTTATGAATTAATTTATTTTGTTTGCAGCTGGTTATCATCCTGCTCTGGAATATTCATGTTAAGTTACAGAGAGCACTGTGCCATTTTCTAGATGTTATCATTATGGCCTTTTAGTTAAGAATTACCACTGCTATTACAGCAACTACAAGGAAATGCACTCCCACTCATTGCTGTGATAAGATGCCTCACATCCTCCTCCTTGCAATGGTTTCCTTAGTGTTCCACTTCTCTGGTGGAGACATATTTGCAGCAATGATAACAATTTTCAAAAAGAAACTAATAAAATGTGCACACATTTTTTTTAAGGCTTGTGATTTCCTCCCAACAAAACTGTCACTGAAGCTAGTAAGCACATTTAGTAGAAATGATTAGAGATGTGTGACAAATTTACAGCAAAATGCACAGCAAAACTGGAAACATTTTTCTTTTCATCAGCTATATGAAAAGCAAAGGGGGGGGAAAACATGTTTTTCTCTTCCTTTCTGCCTGACAGAATACTTCAAATTTAAGATATGGGAGTATAACTTCTGAGTAATGTTTCTGTTAAAGTATCAGCCAATTTTTTTAATAGAGAAAACACTTTCTCGATGGTCATCAGATGTCAGTGGCCATTGGTTAGCATCATTAGTCAACAGGGATGAGATATCTTGGCTTATAATAACAAGAAGGTGGAAAAAAAATTACTGTTGGCTTTACAGCAATTTGTACGTCAGAATTTTTGAATGAAGGAGAAAAAGTGTTTGTCCCACAATGGGCGTGTTGAAATTAAAAATAACACCCCCCCCAACAGATCAGTCTAGAAATGTATAAAGGTTTAGATTTGACAAATATTCAGTAATTCAGTGGCTTATCCAGATCAACTTGAAATATGTTAATAAAAGAAAGGAAAAAAGTTTTATGGTTTAGTTCTCTGTCATATAAAAGAGTTTTGGTCAGCTCTAAGTGTACTGAAATACAAGGTTTCGATCACCTTGTTTCTGGTCTTTCCTCAAAAATGGACTCTTCTATTTATCCCAGCAGGGCAACTACTCCGCAGATAATCAGAAGGAATTGATATTGTGTCCTTGGTATTGTCTTCTGACCTTGAGGGTTGTAGGTGGTTTCTGCTGGAAAAGTTTTCACAAGGTTGGTTTGTATTTTGTTGGTTTGGTTTGTTGTGTGTTTTTTTGTGTTTGTTTTTTTTTTTTTTCCTTAATGCTGTGCAGCTCCATTCATTTACCAAAAGTTATTTGACTTTGGAAATAAACAGTGAGATGCAGTGTCCTTGTTCAGAAATGTAGGTCTCTCTCTCAGCTGGTGACCTGGTCAAGTGCTCTGTGCACACTGAATGAGGTGAAACAGTATGATGCATGGTGTTCAAGAGCCTCTCCAAGGGGCATCCCCTCCTGTACAGAAAAGCATGACACCCAGTTGTTGCAAATTTTATTATTCAGTGATGGTAGATACTTTTTGATTCTGCTTCCGCTGCAACTACCTGCTTTTCAAATCTAATGTGGGAAACTAGACTAAACCTGTTGTAGCATTCGGAGTATCTTCTGCTTTTGACAGAGGATTTTAATTCATTACGCTGTCTTCATTTAGTGTCCATGATGCACTCTCCTCCTTTAGCCAAACTATGTGGAAGGCAAAAACCTAGCTGAAATCTCCATTTACAGCTGTATGACACAGACCTGTACCTCTTGTGCCCACAAAAATTATATATATATGCAAAGATGAGAGCCCTGTGCTCCCATGAGCGGGAATAAAGCTGCTTATCTTAAAGTGCCTCAACAAAATAAAGAGCTCCAAGGTTTTTTTTTGTTGTTGTTTCTTTGTTGTTTCTTTGTTGTTTAAATCACTATCTAGCAGTGGTTATTATTCTCTGGCTTATAATGGAATATATAATTTCACTTTATTTAGGTCAAGGAAGAGAAAAGCAATAATTGTTTGATACCTATTAGTAGTGGTTTTTTTAAGGGCAAGCACTCTGTGGAGTAATTACACCATTATTTGGCTATCACAGATTACATGTTTTAGATGAATATTTTTTGAAATGTTTTTTAAACAACAGGTTTAATGTTGAAAACAGGTAAACTCATGTCTCATAAATTCAATATAAAAACCTGAGCAGAGTTAATGAAACACTGACTCTCACAAGGAAAGGTACATCCTGTATTGGGATGAGGTTATCAGCAGCAGAATGGAAAAAGATTAGGAGTAAAGCATGCAGAGGCCTCAATCTAAAGTAAGTTAATATTAAAATTATGTCTGGAAGTCATTTAAATCCCACAGTAGTGGTTAAATAGAGGAAAAGCTATAGTATTTAAGTTTTAAGGAGAATATTGGCCTATTGGTTGTTGGGTGGAGGGCTTGTGAAGGTGTTGAACAACTTTGGGAAAATATAACACACATACACGTACGTGATATTAGATTGTTGTTAAATACCAGACCTTCCCTGAAGTTGCAATACTTTATTTGTGCTCCGGGAAAGGCTTATCAAGAGCAAAGAGGTGTTGTGGGGTAGGGTTTGGGTTTGGCTTTTTTTTTGGTGTAATGAATGTCCCTGTTGATGGTCTAGGCTGGAAGTGGATTTCTCATTTTTATACTTTGATTTTTATTGAAAAATATCTCAAGTATTAGTGGTGCAATAAGTTAAAAATTGGGTCCTGAACATGCCATGCTATAAAGAAGATCTATGTAAGTTATAACAGTAATACCATGTAAGCTCTGTTTTATACAATGCTATTGTTTTTTACATTTTGGAGGGGGCAAACACTGAAGCATCATGACTGCATTTTGGTTTAAGCCTGTATTTTTGACTGTATTTTCAGGGAATTAACTGTAACAACAAAAATTGTGTGTTTTTTCTGTGAACTTGTAGGTGTCCATCATGCCGTGTCGCCATGATCTCTATGATGATAAACTCAAGGTTTGATTTGAACTGAGATTTGTTTAATCACAGATACTATACAGTTTTACTTTTGTAGGTTTATGCAGAGAAAGAAAATGACACACGTAAGGGGAGGTGACAAAATGAAAGAAAATCAAAGGAAGAGAGTGTCTATGATAGCTCAGTATCAGCATTTTGATGGCCCAGGGAAAGGAAGGGGACTGCGGCGTTCCTCTTCAGGGAGGAATTGAGGAGATGCCTATCTCAAAGGCTACACTAAAATGCCATGTAAGGGTAATATGTCATGATCATAGTGTGCTCTGATCAATAATCTTCCACCGATGTTGGGGTGTGGGATTATTTTGGACTCTGTTTCCCATTCTGAAAACCAGGATACTGTTCCTCATCTATCTTGCAAGGATGTTGTATTTACCAGGGAATGCATGCAGAATGATTTTTGAAAGATGCTCTAGAGTGCAAAGAATTATTGCATTGTTTTTATTCATGACTTGAGCTGGGTTTTAGTTAGTTGCATGCCTTTGTATGCTGCGTATTGGGTTTTTATAGCAACGTCTGTGTTCTCTGGGTACCTAAGCAGAGATTTTCATTTTCATACTACATAATTCAAATGCTGGATTCATACCAAATTCATCTCCTCCACACATTTTAACTGCATTATTAATAATAATATGGTTGATTGCTGATGCTATATATTTGTTTTCTAAAGAGCTCGTTGAGAAGCTGGGCGTGTTAATAAGGTATGGTGTGTTTCTCCTGTGTTCTCAGCAAGGCTCCTGCCTGTAGCACGCAACTGGCACTGCCCATATTCTCTTTTCACTGCTACTAGGCAGAGCACGCAGGCATTTTCAATTCACTAGATCATTCACAAGTTACCTCCAACCCAACCTTGTCATTGCAATTCGTCACACTTACAGTGTATGCTTTTATGTGCTGTATCTCGCCGAAGTCTCATCACGCCAGGCCAGTGCCACAGGGTACTAGACAACAACAAAGATCTCAAGCATAGTTTAAAAGGTAGCACTATAAAAGAGAAAAATAATGGCCGTAATCACTGCTAGATACCCTGTTCCCACAGATCCTGCAGCCTTTTTTTAATTTCCAGCTAAAGCCAAGTTGTACAAACGACTACCTTCCCCACTGCCACCATATGCCCAGTATATCTGGCACCCTGTCCAGCAAGGCAGGGAGGGAGAGGAGAAGCCCTGACACAGTGTATCTGGAGGGAATACACTGGGCACCGTTTCAATGTGAAAAATGTTTGAGGAGACTCTCTCTAATCACCTTTTGGCGAACAGTTCGTGGGAATTAAGATGGTGTTATGAATGGACCGCTGGCTGTGTAGAGTTCCCGGCTTTGCTACAGATTTCTGGGGTGTCCTTGGACAAACCATCAAAGGTTGCATTATCTCTTGTTGGAAGCAATAAAGTTACGCTATTCCTTAAAGCAAAAAAGGTGAGAACAAAACAGGTCTCCTTTTCCTCTGCTCTTCATCTGGAAAAGAAGAGTCATCATTTACTCGTAATCCTTTCCCATCTGTTTTTTAGGTACTTGAATTTGTGCCTTAGCATGTTTTCATACAATCCCTAACATAATGGTTTCTTGGTCTCGGCTATGACCTTCGGGTCATAGAAACTTTAGGGTAATTTCTGTCAAGAGAAGCTGTTCCATTGTCAAGTGCCTTGGGTGAAGACTTAAGGATAGATCGTGCACCGCTTCCTCTCCATATGTTTCCAGTTGTTAGTCCCTTTTGTGACATTGGGTAAATTTTTGTTTTCTGTCAGCACGGGTTAGGTCTGATAATGGTTTGGTTACTTACACACTCGTGTGAGTTGTGGCACAAAACGTATGCAAGCCTAAACACAGAAGGATGCAATTCCAGGCTGAGGAATAGCTGCCTTGAGGTTCCCTCTTAAATTTCTCCTATCATTCACATAGAAGTATGCTGAAGCTTCTTTCTTCAGATTGCAATAAATACCTGCTAAATTCCTGTCTCGGGAGAAAGAGCTAGGATTTAAACACATGCTGAACTACATGAGCAGCGAGGGTTTTTTGGGAGCAAGAACTTCTGTGGAGGCTAGAGGAGGGCGGCTGTCCCTGGGGACAGCATTTGGAACTCCATCCCCAGGGATGTAACGTTATAGCAGACTAGACGGGGCTGCAGAAAGTACGGGAGGAGCCAGTTCATCAGAGACGCGGCTCATTAGCCAGCGGGTCTGTCCTGTTGCTGTTATTCTAGAGGAACTAAAGCCAGCTGGCCATGCAGAGTGCTCAGTGAATTTATCCGTGTGGGTTTTCTCCAGCTGATACAGCTAGGACAAGGCTAATGTTGCGATACCTGTGTGCAGGATGGGGCCAGCTCTCTGCAGACTCTGTCCTGTCCCAGGTGCCTTGCTCAGCACAGGGAGGGAGGAAAGTCCCTGTATCATGGAGAAGTACCCGTCTCCTTGCTGCCCTTTCATATCCCTTCCTTTTCACTCACACAGGGAATAGCTTTTGATGGAGGCTCATGTACTACCAGGAGAGAAGTGAATGGAGGTGTGCATACAGTGACATTGCCCAGCCTCAGCTGGGCTTGGGTACCAGAAATTACAGTGTGAAGTTTAACCCCCAGATTTGCCCAGCGTAGGCGAAGACTGTCAGGTGGGCGATGGATTTTGTGAATGCTGTAGTGTCTATTCAGGGTAATAAGACTTTTTTTTTTTTTGTGCCCCCAGTGAAGTGGGAAGCGTGAATGTTATGTTGTTAACTTTTTTTTGTTGCTGTTGCAAGAGGGGGTTTTTTGTCTTACAAAAAGGAGGAGGGGTAGGCTGAGACGCCCTGCGCTGGGTGTTTGTGCTCTGCCTTGAACAGCAGCGAGGGGCTCCTTTGCTTCGTTTCCTCCACCCGACTGGCATTTTGTGTGCATTTCCCTTGTATAACAGACAGAGTGTTTCTATAATAAGATTAGGCCTGGACTTTTCATTGCTGCCTCTCAAGTTTCTGTTAACATGTTCTCAGATTGTAGGCATCTGCTCAAATACGCTTCCTGCAAACAGGCTCTGCTGCCCTCTCCTCTCCTGAAAAATTAAAGGATTGGCAAATGACAATGCTGTTGAAGTCCTTGGGATTGGTTTCCCTAAGAGATGTAGGGATCTCATTCCAGATAATATTCCGAAGATGCATTTTTTTATTATTTGGTCAACAATTGACAGAAGAAAAGGTTAAATAGTAATAAGAAACTACTGTAATTGCACTTTTGAGGACTAGTGCTGTAAGTGATTACACGCGTGATTGAAAACCATACATTGGCTCCACAAATACAGCTTGACCTACCTGTATATTTTCAATAAGAAGTAATGTCTCCTATTTCTAAGAGAAGAAAAAAAAAAATACCCTGCTGTTTTTAGCTATATACAAATGATAAAAGCAAAGACATCAAAGTGTGCAGCCTTTCAACTCATGCTCAATTAGAATAAAAGTTTGGTTGCTGTTTTAAACATTTATGGCTAACTAACTGTGACAGCATCTCAGCTCTGCAAATGGGATGATTTTGGATTGACTTTTGATCTGACTGACAGTTTCTTATACACTTCAGTGTTGGTTTATGGCATACAAGTCTGCATTTGAATCCACATGTGACTAATTAGAAACTGTTTATGGTCCGTATGTATACATTCACACAAGAATAAAAGCTTTTTTTCTAACTGGAGCCATGTTATTAATGAAAGAGTTAATTTAGCAAGGTGTTTGATATGCTATTTTTAAAATGTCTACAGCAAAGATTAAAAGTAGTAAAAATACAAAAATGTGCATTTAGCATAAAGAAGGAATATATAAAAATATTAATGTTAATGACACTTATGTAGATAGTAACAATGAAGATCTTTTCTAAAAACCCTCTATAGTTTTTTGGCCGTTACAGGAAAACAACAGGTTGAATGACACATTTTAGAGTACATTTAGAGTTTATGGGTATTTCAGTGAGAAATTTCCTTCTGGTCTCATTTTTAGCCTTTCTGTACAAAACGTGACAGCAGAATGTACTTTTATGCTAATCTCTTCATCTACCTTTATCATAAGGGCTCCTGACAACACAAGTGGTACTATAGCATTTGTGCCACCAAATACATCTGGGGGTTTTGAAGAGTCCGCAAAGAGGAGTGCTAAAATGAATAAGAATATAATAACATTTTCTTGATAAAATAATGCTTCCGTGTCACAGAAAACGAAACTGTCAGCATTCCTTTGTAGGCCTCTCTCAGGCTTAAGAAAGGGTCCTTGACAGTTTCAGCATTGCCTTTAAATATCTTATTGAAATGTAGATTAAGACTGTACATCTTATAATAGTTGGAAAGCCTTTTCATTTTAAGTCTTGTAGAAAAGCAAGTATTAAGTAAGTATTAAATTTAGCAGTTATATTTTAGCATTTTTCTCAGGTTGATCCCTCCTAGACCTAATATTTAGATTTATTTAAAGAGGCAGTAGATTACCTGACAGTACAGTAGTACAGCATTGTGCATTTCTCTGAGTCTCTATAAAGTGAGATTAGCTGTATCTTTTTATTGGTGCCATCTCTCGTGTATCTTGCAAAGGTATCCTGTGTACATGGATACTGCTATAACCAACGATGCTTCAGTGTTCTTGGTTTAGCATTTTCAAATGCTTATACTATAGTTTTGATATTAACTTATCTGAAATAAAAATGATACTGAAACTTGTTCTATAAGCAGGGCTTCTTCAAAATTTTCTGTAACTCAGAAATATTCATTGTGTGGTTCTCTTAATGATGTGAAATACAGTTTCGTGTAGGTAGAATTTATCAGTCAGGATTTTATCTCTGCTTTCACTGGTATGTAAACCATTCATCCTCTTCATGTATAAAACAGTGATACTTTAAAGCATTTTGTGGGTCTCAATTTTGGGGTGCTAATTTTGGACTCTTGGAGAGGAGCTTATTTCTCAGGAAACTCTTAGCCATTAACTTCAGAAAGTCAGATTCTTGCAGGTGTTGGTGCCTTGCTGTGAGATAGCAAAAAAAAAAAAAAAAGAAAGTACCTATAATTATGAATCATTTGTGCATCTCATGTTTGTAGATATAAATCTCCACCAGAATCCTAATATAATGAATAAGCTCACAGGAATATTGACTTAAAGTTAGTGACCTAGATGTGACAAGGTAGCCTTGATATTATTTTGTATATAACCCATATGATGTATATAATGAGCTTGATTTTTGCAAAGCTTAACTATCAGAAGGGTAACTTTCAGCTACACAAATGTGAGAGCGAGCTAATTGGAAGCCAATAAACACACTGTTTATACACTCTGACCTTTCAGAATGGGTCCCTGCTTTAAACAAGTGCAAGAAATATAGTGCTTTAATGACACTTGGACAGATTCATACTTGCTGAATGTATAGAAATAAATATTTGAATATGGATAAGAAAATATTAGCCTCAGTTCACATGAGATGGGAACTAGACAGCAGAAGAAAATGATTCATGAATGAAAAAAGATATGGTCTGAGCAGTGCAGTAACTCGATTCAAAAGAATATTGAAGTACTACATGGCAGTTTCTTGAAGTCCTACGGTACCAGTTAAGACCCCAGATAGCCAACGTATAAAACGCAGGAATTGTATGAAAGATACCGCTAGGCATTTTAAGGGTCATTCAGAATGCCAAGATGTTCAAATATTCCAGAAGATCCTTTTTCTCTTTTGAATGCTTGGTTGGACTTTAATATGAGACCTACCCTTGAGTTTGCATATTTGGGCTCTGATTCTGTGATGGTCTATCGAGAGCAGAAGGAAGAAAAGTTTTGCTGGTGTATTCAGTGGCCAAGTTAAAATCCTTCAAAGATGGAAGGACTGGAAGTATCTCTGTTTTTTAAATGGTGAAATAGCCATCTCAGGACTTTGGGTGTGAACTGTGTTGGTGTACAGGGAAATAATCAAGTAGCTTTATAGAGCACTTCTGGAGAAGTTTAATGCATACTAGGTTTAAGGTACAAAGTTGACTGAAAATTTTTATGATTTTTCTTCTTTTATTTTCTTTTTTCTCCCTTCTTATTATTCTTCTGCAAGACCATAGTACTCTATACTTCATGTGTAAAAATATAAGCAGCAAAATATTAGTATCGTCTGTTTTACAGAGAATTGGTTGATTTGGATGGGAAGTAAAAATAAAACAACAAAATATTTTGGATGAATTTTGTACTTTTGGGAAATTTAATCTAGAGTGGGGTATTTAGCTGTTTTTAAAGCTGTTCCAAATGAGTTACTGGGTCTTCAAAGAACTTTCGGTCATGACTAAAGAATACGGTTTTATGTAATTAGCTTGAAATGACATGGAAGAGCATAACCTTGCATCATGCAACTCCGCCCAGTCCTCTGGTAGGCATTTGTACCCCAAAGTGTAATACAGTTTCATGCACGGTAATGAGAAGAATGTTCAGCTCAGTGGTTTGCAAGGATTCATGGAAAGAGTTGTGTGGGATTTTTTTGGTGTGTGGTTTTTTGTTTTTTTTCCTTTCAGCCTTGAAATGCACGTGAAAGTTTTCATTTAAAATGGTGTAACACTGGAATAGTCCCAATAAAATCAGTGTGATTACTCTGGACTTATATTCAATAATATGAGAAAGGACTTTGTCCTCCTGATCATACTTTGAGGTTCAAAAAAAACTGAAAAGTTGAAATGAAGCGCACTTAGAAATGCAGTGTTGTATTTGATAGCAAGCCAAAACCATAAAAAATAATTGAATTTCCCATAGTTTTGATAAAAAAACATAAATAGCTCCAAGTTCGCTGAAGCTGAGTCCAGAGATTTCCGGCATGCAGACATGAAGAATTCTTGAAAAACTTTGGGAATTCAGCAGATTTTGGGTGCACCTGGACTGAGATTTGTGTTTAATTACAGAATCCAAAAGCAAGAAGATTTTGTCTTGTTTTCGGTTATGTAAGAAACAAATTTGACAAAGGTCTTAACGGAACTGATCATTTTTTGTGAATCCTGATGAAGTATGTTGTGATTATTATATTTTATTACAAGCTATGCACTGAATGTGGTCAGAAATACTTTGTGGCAGTTACTAAAATAGGAAGTTATTCAGCATTATGATTAAGATGCCTATTTTAAGAAAGTTGTTTGTTTTTCTGCTTGGTGAGAGAAAGCCTTCCAGCTCTTATTCTATACTGCTAAACTTTTGGGGTTTGGGTCTGTTTTTTCTCAAAGTGACATGATTGTCTTACATAGTTTTTAAGCATTTGTTACCTGGTGAGGCAGATAGGAATGTTCAAGAAACACCCACCCCCAAATAATAATTATAACTGAATATTAAGTAAGGATTTTTTGTAGCTCTTCAACATTTTTCTGTGTGCTCTTGTGCTCCCTCTACTGACTCTGCACCTGGGAATGACAAACAGAACTGCTAGAGCAGTGAACTTTCCCATTGACATGGCTGGGAAAAAAATCTGACTTTTAGTAAAAAACAACTTAGTTGCGGAGTTCTACTTTAGTTCTTGCAGTCTTGGAAACACAGGAGGGCAAATAATAAGTCAGTGTTTGCAGATGAAGGAGAAAAGCATCCACTTTTTTTCGATACTAGGAAGAAGCTGTGAACACTGAGGGAACAGGTAAAGAGGCAAGAGACATTAATAATTGACATTGTGGGATTTGATGGAGAGGTAAAGGAATATAGAAATTGTTGGAAGAAGTCCGCAGTGTGTGTAGAGACTAGCTGTGTCCTTTGTTGAATCTATTCAGTCCCATCAAACTCCAGGAAATTCTTCAGAGCAATCGTTGAAATCCATAGTGAAAATTTGATGTTGGAGTCAGTATGACCTCTTTTTCACTCCACTGACTGAAAAGCTTTGAATTCATAAGCATGTAAAACTAAAATAAGGGTCTCTTAACTTGTTTTGACCTGAGCTTCTTTCAGTCAACAAAAATGTTATGTAAAATATAAGTGATCGCTTCAGCAAAGACATCTTAGCTGAGTATAGTTTTGACATATTTTCTTCAGTGTGGTCAAAAGCCTTGAAGGGTTTTTGATTTTTAACTGAGTGAGCCTCAGAGGCATTGGAAGGTGGTTTCAGTCCAAATTGTTCATTTCACTTGTGACTTAAATTTCAGTTTCAATAATTTGAAAAATAAAGCATGTGGTTTCCACTTCTGTTTTTCTCTGCCTTCATATGTATTTTTTTTTTCCTCTGATCAGTGACTGGTAATAGGATTAATTCTGGGAACAAGAGTACTTTGCAAGTGAGGATGGTAAATCTGTCCTTGGATTATTGGTGGTACATTTGAACTTCCATTTTTGTCTGTAGAAAGCTGTAATTCTTGTCTGTTTTTCTGTTGGCTTATTAATCACGAGTTCATTACCTGTATGATCATGTGAAACTCCCCTTTGCTGTGCAGGTCAGTTTTGTGTGGGAGGCACATGGGTGGTTTGTTTTTTGGTTTTTTGGGTTTTTTTTTGTCATTTAGGTTCTTTAAACTTTACCTCTTTCTGATGATTAATTTTTTCAGTTGCTTTGGGGGAATTCTGGCACCCTAATACCAGGTCATGATATTTATTTTCTAAATGAACCCAGAAACTCAAGCAATGAAAATGCATATCTGTTAGGCTGACGGTAACCACAATATGTACAATTATTGGATTCCTGTCATACGGCCTTAATGCAAATGTTAAAATGTCCCTAATGTGATTCTGGAATAAAATTTAAAAAAATATGTATGTTACAAGTAGATTTATATGGGACTTTGTGTCCTAAATGACTTTGACGTTAAAATGTGGTTTTAGTAGAGGATGTAAGAACACTCAGCATGCACCAAGCAACTTTAAAATATTTTCTATTTTAAGGCTGAAGCTAGGTAATGCAAATGTTAGGTTTAGCTGGGACACTGTAAGAAAATGTGAGAGGCTGAATCTAATCTGTACTCTAAATTCTCCAGGTTGATTTTTTTCTAATTTGATTTTTGTCACAAGTATCAGTCTTCTCTATTCCTGCCATGCTGGGGCTGGAGAAGGGGCCACCCGGGGTGGTTCTCCTCCTTCAGCCAGAGGTGAAAATTCACTGCAGATGCTGTACTTAAGTCATGTGCAGTGACCAGCCTGAAATGTGAATCTGTCACTTGCTTAACAATTTGCTGTACAAAAGTCATCCCAGATTGCTTTTTCCCTTTTGCCACTTCTCCCAAAAGCCCTGGCGGTAACCTGTAGCTGATGCCAGGACCACAGAATTCATGAATATATTTCAATATAATTTTGTCTTACATGAACTAAGCAAAATTTTCTTTATAAGTATTTGGGGTTTAATTTTCTCATAAGATTTGTTTTATTGAAATATTTAATCTTTAGATAAAGATTACATGAATATCTGTGAATCTGCTGCCTAGTTTTGACCTGAACTAGAGTGATTTATTAGGATCATAAAATATTTTTTCTAAATTTTCTTGCTTTTGATGTGGAACACGAGTAGTAAGCCAACTTTTAGATAGAAAGAAAAAAGGGAAAAAAAAAAATGTTCCCTGATACTCAGAACTAAAGTATTTGGGTTTCTAACAACTTGTCTGGGACCCTATAACATATGCACCAAAATTTTATTGAAATAGTAAATACATTCGGGACATATTTTTCAGGTGGGTCAGGAGTTTTTTGTTTTCTTCCTTGACCCTCATTTTTAATTGCTGTAGACTTCAGGTGTCTTTATTTGCAACCTGTAAATGGTGCTGACTTACTTTAATAGGCTGCTAGTTACATGTGATAGTGGTTTAGAGCTACTTCAGGTACAGTTTATCGTTCTCTGCCCAAGGACGACTGTTATACTTTAAGGAAGAGCTGGGAGCTGATTCATACACCTGACTTACACTGAGTCAGCACTCTAAATGGTAGATTGGATTGCAGATCGTTTAGTAGTATACTAAGCGTAGGCTTAGGTTTAAGATTTATCTTTTAATTAACTAAAAAAAAAAATTGTTTATTTTTCCAAGTAATTATTATTAAAAAAAAGGCAGCTCTTTATTTCTTCTTGCAAGTATAATGTTAGACTAAATCCTGGGAAAGAAGAGTAACTATGAAATGAACATTGAGAAAAGGTATATGACAAGAAGCGTGTTCCAAGTCTGTGTTTAATCACATTTACAGCCATGTATGTCATGTAAATACATGTTCTGAATGAAATCCTGTTCATATTCAAGTTGGTAGCAGAATTCCCATCTCACTTCACTGAGACCAGTCTATCATCGTCTCTGCACACAAAGATAAACCAAGAAGCTGGGCTATGTCTTGTAAGAACAAACTTCCTCGCAAAGTTACGATAACTTCTGTCCAGGGCCCCAAATTCTTCAAGATCTTTCGTCTTTGTTGCTTTCCTTCTTCCTCTCCCAGTGAAAAGTGGGATGTGGAGAAGCACCAAAAGGGAAGGGGAAGAAAAATATCTTGTATTGGTTAAGATTTGAGTCCACTTTCAGGAATAGGTTGAAATAAGTTTCTCCTCTCCATGTTAGTTATTGTAGATGAGATTTTCTTCCTTGTTGCACTTGGCTTCATACAAATGTAACTGAGAAATCTGTTGATTTTTCTTTCTTTTGGAAGGAGATATTTTAATTAAAATTGTCAAAATAGTCTGTGATGATCCTTTTCGTTCAGGTAGAGTTTTATGTTTGGTTTGACTCCTGTAAATTTAGGTTTGTAAGTATTAAACCAGCAACAAAGTGATTCTTTATTGTTACTCCCTCTGATAATAACCTTTCTGTCTCGTAAATAATAATAAAAAGTGAGTCATCGATAGTTTGCAGCTTCTTAGCTATAAGGTGTCTGTAAGAGAAGTCAGCGTATTGCCTCAAGGGAGTAGATTAAAGGGAAAATGAGTGTGTTTCTGCTTACTTTCTTGGCTCATTGCTTTATGGATATGTGGGATCTAAAAAATAAATGGTGGTCAGAAAAGAACACACACATTTATTAGAGCAGTTAGAAAAAGACACTGTTTTGCTATTTGCCAAGGTCCTTCTGAATAGCATGTTTGGCAGCTACCAAATGACATGGCCTGCACAGAGCTGATTTTGACGAAGCCTCTGGGATGTGTTAAAAAGTAAACCAGAGCAAATCACGTACTGGAAAGCATAACTCAATCAAGGAAAAATGTATGATTAAGGGCGACATGGGCAAGGAAAGCTTTGCCAGAGCTCAGGGTAAATATTTGTATCAGTGTGAAGTGAAAGCTTCACATCGCTGATGTCAAGCAGCTGGAATTTTCATTGTTTATAAACTTTTGTTGTTACAGTTGGATTTTGGCAGAAAAGGTACCAAAGAGAGAACAGTTTCCCAGCAAGAAAGTTTGAGTCTTGATAAAACAGCTTGAACAGATAGGAATGTAAAGATGCAGAATTTCTATGCCTTTTTTAAAAATAGCATTGCATGTGACCACCAGTCGCTGTGTGACGTGCAGTTGACTTGCCCTACCAGAGTTTTCTGAGCGTGTTTGGGTGGTGTGTGGACAAAAAAGAGAGACACTGAGGGTGACCACCAGCCTCCCCTTGCAAAGGTGACTAGCAACCATCAAATTATGAGACTTAAATAGTTGCTTTAACAACTACAGCTCTATCTTATTCCGAGTCCAGAGTTCATTTTCTTCAGAGAACATTGCCAGTATGAGTCAAATATTTTAATGAGAGAAAAAATATGACCTACTTGGGGGTTGAACCCAATTCCTTGGATTCTGTCCAGGAGCTTTAAGAAGATAAACTAATATGCCTCCTTCCCCCGCCCCTTACCCTCAATGCACTTAAACTGCAGCTATGGGCATGTGTTGTTATATTTTGCACCATATTTTATTCAGTGAGTTGTTTTATTAGAGTATTCCAAGGATTTTAGAGCTACATATTTAATCTTTCTTGGGGTAAATTTTTTTTTATTCTATATAAATTGCGAGCCTGGGTTTGGTTATTGTTCTGTATGTTGGGTACATCCTTGTAATACAGGAGAGAAGTGATTTGTAGAGACGTTCAGTCACTGTGAGTGGACATTTTTAACACTGGGGGTTCTTGCGATACCACTCGTCATCTGGGTCATGTTCCCAAAAGCTTCCTATGGGGCTGGTCTCTAGCCTTTTCTGTGGGTGAATTTGCAGCTGAGCAGCTGGTCCCTTCAGGAAGAAGGGGGAAACTAAGGTATTGTAAAGGCCCAGCAAGGAGAAGAAGGAAAAAAAAAACCCCAAATTGAAGAAGTTTAGATCAGTTAAAACTCTGAGGCTGGTGATTAGATTCCCAAGTAAAGAGCTACTGAACTTTAAAGGAACCTGGGCTTTGCTGCGGAGTTGGTCGCGTGTGTGGCTGAAGTGTACATGCTCCGTTACACACATACACGAAGATGCTTCAATTTAAAGAGCTCTATATTTTTGTCAAAGTAAACCAGGGGCTATCCCTGCCAATGAAAAACAGTGCTCTGCAAGAACCTAACAACATTACCCAGCTGCACTAAGAATAGAAATCAAGCCCCTGCTGGTATAATTAAGAAATCTTCACTTCCAGTCCCTGGGCTTTAGAGACCTGGATCACTAACTAATTCCAATTTAGAGAGCTTTTTTGATAAGAGCTTTTGTAAACTAGGAAATAAGCTGAGAATGAAAACTTTTCATTGCAAGTATTTTAGCTACGCACTCAGCCTGTTCAATGTTATTTAATGTTTGGTCTGTCCTGGAGGGAAATCAGATATATCAGCATTGAATTGAAGAAATACAGTGTACTCATTCTCCTAAGGGTTTTGTTTAAAAAAAAAAACAAAAAAAAACCACAAGTGGCACTCATCCATGGTCTCCGATCTTATATTTGGAAAAAACCAGCAACTTCATTCATAAATGTGGGGCCTGGCCACGCGGTCTTATGGCAGTCACCTCCTGAGACTCCTGGCTGCTCAGAGCTCTGGATAATGTAGGGGCAGAAACTCAGCCTGGGCACAGATGGATGTTTGGATGAATTTAATATCTTTCTTTCTGCAGCATGAACTCTGTAGTTGATTCTGATCTCGTTTGTACTGGTTTGGCAGCTGGGTGGGAGCTCGGGTAGGGGAGTTGTTCTGGTTGACAGTGATAGGAGGGATCAATGTCACACCTGTTCTTTTTTTTCTCCAAATAAGATTAAATACATATTTATCAATGTATCTTCTCTCTAAATGGAAGCAGTTTGTCAAGGATAAATTCTCAGAAGCTTGACTGAACATCTCCTGCTTTTTTTTTTTTATACAGGTGGATATTCTTGCTTTATGTTTTCATTATAGCTTCCATTTGACTCCTCTCTCATTCTTGTTTTGGGTTTTTTAATTTTCTTCATTCTTCACCAGTTAGGCATTCCTTCTCCTGCAGTTTCTTTTGAAACAGCATGCGAATTTGGTACTACTTCTGTGTGATTCAAACCTTGTAACCCACACATTGCAGGAGGTTTAAAGCCACTGATGAGATCACCCACCCACTCATTACTTATTATTTTATGCATCATAGTGTAACAGGTCAAATATCTGCCTCGTAAAAGTGTGCATTGAGAACGAACCTTTGCGGTAGTGCTACACAGGAGATGGAATAGTGTATTCTATTTCTAACGCTGCTGTTGACATCCAAATCACTTAATCTTTTCTACTTGCTTTCTCACCTAGGATGCAAGAATGCTAATACCTACTACCGTTTGACAGTTACGTAAATTTTTGACGCATTGGACCATGAAGTGAGATAATAATAGTGTTCATTAAAAATTCTTTCAAGAGATGGAGAATTTTTAAATGGCTCGTCTGCAGCTTCTCTAATGTTGAGTGTATAAGAGTTTTTGTCTTAGCAGATCACGATAGCACTTAAGAACCTTTTACAAATAAATTAACAAATTGGTGATCTCCTACCTTATCTTAGTGAGGTCTTCCTTCTTTGTCTCACTGTATTCTTCTTGTTCCACCTTAAGACCATGCCCCACTCCATCTCCTTTGGGCATGGATGGTGACTCCATGGCAAATATCAAGGCTGTCTCTGAACCTTAGTCACCCTCATTGCTTCTACTGCTTCTGTGCCTTTTTTTTTTTTGAAAGCAGCAGTCTAAGGAGTAGGAGATCATGGCTTGGTTACTCCTGCTCTGCAGAGGTTTCTGAGCAGTGTACTCCAGCTGATGTAAATCAGATTGGCCTTGCTGTCTGGGATGAAAAGAAATGCCACTCATGAGTGTCCCTGGGGTGATTTAGGCTCGCCCTCTTTCCTCCTTCTGAGATCTGGTGTACATCCTAATTTTTGTCTTTCCAAACAATATTATGGTAGGAATCCAAATGTAGGAATTTCTCTAATGGAAGACGGCTTCTACATCTTAACAGACCTGGTGCTGCTACTGTCAAGAGACTGGATATCAAATGGAGCACACTGCTTTGATCTAGCAGAGGGGTTTGTAGGAGTCTGAGTTAAAACAAAGGAACGCAATACGCACAAGGTATCTATTTATTCTTTTTTGGTTTCTTCTATGGCTTAAGGGGCACTCAGCGTACTTGCAGAGCTCCTTGTATAAGGCCTTCTGTGGGGTGGTGCGAGATGAATGAAGGTGTTGCCCAGGAGATGGCCAATGTCAAAGCTTGAATTAGTTTCTAAGACTTTTTTTTTTTAAGTAAGTAGAAAATAGGGATGTCTTTTACTTGATGCTTTCAGAGGCTGGCTACTGCTTTTAAAAGTTACAACCCCAATCATGTTTGAAGCTTGACATTTTTTTTAAGAAGGGCAAGAGTACAATTTAGACAAACATTTTTATTTTTTTTTTCCTGGAATGATGAAACTACTGCACTGCAATCAAACTGCAATAAAAATGTGAAATACTGTCAGGCGATATGAGGCTGGTGCAAATGAAAGCCAGCGATAGAGACAGACTCCTAAAATAAATTCCAGGAAAAAGCAGGCTATTTACTTTCAAAACACAGAAAGCAAACTAACCTTAAAAGTACTTGGACAATGCAAGAGCTTTATCCACGTTCACATTCAGCCGAAATACAAACGCGGATCTCTTTGCAGTGACAATAATTATTAAAAAAAAAAAAAAAAAATTGAAACAAAAAGCCTGCTAGCGGAGGAAAGCCAGGGCTGCTCACAGCTGCCGGAGTCAGCTTTGCGAAGGGGACTGTAGGTGGAGCTCGGATCTGCGATTCCTCGCCGCCGGCTCCACAATGAAGCAATTGTTTCCCCGTCTCCACTCGGCAATTCCTCCTTCCTTCTCTGTGTGCTTTTTGGTCGCATGTTCTATTTATTTTAATGTATACCTTTGCGCAAAGCCTGTCTCTGAGTGGTTAGATACCCCGTCGATATGTGGCCTTCGGGGGGGGTGGTGGTGGAGGAGTGCAGCCCTATTCCCATGACATCCGTGGGCTCTGTAGAGCCAAAAAAACCTTCTCAGGAACACCTAATCCTTGGGCTCCCTCCAAGTACCACAATCTCTCTGCACAACTGACATGGGCCACTTGGGACACTTGAGGGCTTTAGGTGTGTCTTTCTGAAGTCAGCCACAGCCAAGCATGAGGCAAATGTGCCCAGACCAAAGAAAATAAATTATGTGGGCTCCAATTTTCAGCAGTTATGAAGTATTAAATTACACATCTGAAGAATTCGCTCTGGGATTAACCCTTTGGAACCTGCACGGAGCGTCGCGGTGGCTCCTCCTGGAGGAAGCGCGCTGCCCGCGTTTCAAAGGCGTGTGGGTCATTGATCACGGGGCCGGAACGCTAATTGAAATGTGTGTCATAATTAACTGTTAACACTAAAACGGGAGAGTGGGAACGAGGGGAAGAGCGAGCTGGTACCTATGCAAAAGCAGGATGGGGGGGATGCAAGAAGCAGCTCTGGCTTTTGGCACTTCTCAGGGTGCACCCCAAGAGGGTCCTGCATGCCACAGAGGTTTTAAATAAAGCTGTAAAGTTTTTAGACTCCCTTTTGGAACCACGAGTGCAACTTCCAGCACGACATTAGTATGCACTTTAGCACAATTAGCACAGCCTCTGTAGCTGCCTCTTCATTCAGGTTTGGAGAAGTGGTTGTGAGCCAATGCAATTCTGCTGAATTTCTTGCTAAAAAGCTACTGGAAAGGCATTAGCTCTTGGTAAGAGATACAAAAAGTACATCCTGCCGTGCCTCCCTCAAGTATTTCTGGTTCCCCACAACCATCTGTAACATCAAATATCTGGTACATTATGTTGCTGAAACTTAAAGTGTAAACCCCACAGTGGAAAAACAAATGGCTGATTTTTTTTTTTATGCGTGGATTTTTAGAGGTATTTTCTTAAGCAAATAATTAGCCTGTGGAAGCTATAATAATAAACAAATGGGCAATTATTCAGAAGGAGGCTTTGGACTTGTATACCCACTCCCCTCTTATTGCACTGATTGAAGTTTGTAGTCTTTCTGCAAGCCAATCTGAAACTATGTTTTGTAATGACTTTAGAAAGCGGCTGTCAGTGAGCTCATGAAAGCTGATGTACCCGTGTCGCTATCTCCTGACATATGCAGTTTTCCCGTAGATAAAAATCACAAAGTTTGCAATCATTACATGATATGTTTGTTGTTTTGGTTTTTTTAATCTTGGAAGGACCTGATCCTGAAAGTGGTGCAAAACATAGTACTTTGTGTGCATAAAGAGCAAGTCTGGGAGACAACATTTAATTTTCAGAGGTGTGCGAGTTGCGATAAGCCCCACTGCTAGTTCTTGCCCTGCCTTGCTTGGACCACGGGTGACTGCGTGATGGCCCTCTCCAAGAAGGGACACGTTGTGGGGTTCGTGGACCGTGAGGGTGCTGGGCTGGCAAATTTTGGAGGTCGTCTCTGAAGTTTCAGGAATCGCTTTGGCCCTGTCGTCTGTAACCTCCGCAGCAGGATGGAAACTGCAATGGCCCTGTACAATCTTGGGCTTTCCAAATGCTGTGTGGATCATTAAATTGCTTTTGTGCCTTATACACCTCTTGGAGATGACGTGCTTGCATGGTTTGTATTACAGATGAGTATCTCTTTGGCTTGAAGAGTGTCTTTCCAAACTCCCTTATTTCTCCTTTCCCTGCCCCAATGACATAATAGATTTAAAGTACAAGCTAATTTTCCACCTCTGTGTTTTTAGGAAGGTTTTCAGTAAAGAATAGGCCTAGTGTTTGAGGGGGAGGCGGTTGTAAGCATCGGTGAAAGATAAAGCATGAAGGAGGTATAAATAGTATTTTTGTATATTTTGAAAATGGCTTTGCAACTGAAGATGTGTTTCTTTTATGGTCATATCTTCTCTTTAAAGTCTGCTGTAGTAGAGAATGAATCAGGAAGTGTATGTCTGTGTAGGGGGTGTCCTTTTTTTCTTTTTTTTTTTTGAGGAATCACTTATTTTTTGATGTTCCTTTCAGTAGTGTGACAATTTTGCAGGGGATTCCAAAAGCAATTGAATGGATTCAGTATTCTGACTACTTTTTTTTTTTTTTTTTTTTTTTTTTTACACTAATGTGTGGTATTGAAGTTCCTGTAAACTGGGATTCTGGGAGTCTTTGGAGGAAAAGAATGAAGACCATGGTACCGGAGTAACACCATAAAAAATGGGAGTCTCTTCTATATGCACAAGCAAATGGGCAGCAAGAGTAAATTACGGGTTTCATGGGTTTATAAGTAGCCTGTTAAAAATTTTTTTAGCTAAAATTTGGTAGAGCAATTATCCTATGGCTGTTTTTATGAAACAGATGGATTTTTATTAATAACTCTTGCTCCAGTTTTGCCTGACTGCCTTGGACCTGGTTGTAAGGAGCTGCTCTACACAGGGAACCCCTACACAGACTTTTTTCTGGGGGACTGAGGAGGCTTTGGGGGGATGCAGGGGCTCTCCCAGGCAGAGCTCAGTGCCCAGCTGGTGCTCGCCACGTGGCCAGGCAGGCGTGCGAGGCCACAAAATGCTCTGCTTGCGAGCAGAGGCTGGTAGGGGAAACACCTCTCCTGTTGTCTCCAGACAACATCGCTGTGCCTTTCCTTAAGTGAGAGCCTGTTAGCGATTTCAGGCGTAAGGTTGAAAAGTCTTGACTGGAGTACCATGCTGAAGTTACGTGAATTCACCTCTTTCATCCCTCCCCTTCTTCCTCCAGCCCACAAATGCATGAGTTGGGCCCACGTCAGCCCAGAGTTTCAGGTTTAACTCTGCATCTATTTCCTTTTGCAGGTTTAGATCAGGCCCTGAATGCTCCTTATATGTCATTTTTGTGGTTGAATTATTTCTCTTCTTGTGCTCGTAAAGTTCAGAGATCTAGGATGACGTATGCATTGCAGTCAGGTCTTTGTTTATACCCCCAAAACCCATCAAATTGGAATTCATCCTTAAAGACCCAGAAAGTGCAGGAATTTCACTTGTTATACTTTATTGCAAAAAGGCAGAAAGCTATGTTTGCTGGAAGCAATTTCTGTAACACGGTTGCAGCCGGTTCGCTTTCTACGTAGCAATCAGGTGAGAAGTTCATTTTTTCTCACCTGACTCTTCGTTGATATGTGACACTCTGTTGACATAAAAAAATGACAGTGGAGTAATCGTTGCTTTTAGGATCAAACATAAAACATTTCTGGAATGTATGAAAATCGGGGGTTTTGTCTGCTGAAGAGAAAAGAGGATTTGGGAAGTGTGGAACAGAGCTGTATGCAAGGGCTTTAATGCGGATTAGAACACCAAAGCATTTTGGCACGTTTGGGTTTGGGCCAGAATATCACTGAGATGAAGCCAGATGAAAAACCTGGATCTAGAGTCTCTTCCCAGCATCCCCGGTTTGATGATGTTTAGGTTGCTGGTTTGGTTCCAACTTTAGGGCAAGCTGGTATTCCCATGCTCTGGTCGTGAAGACCTTGAACACATGGATTTCCTAGCATACGTATTTAAGAGACTCGGATGATTTTCCGAAGCTTTCCTGAGCTCCACTTGTGAACCCAATCAAGCTCTTTTGTAGAATTTAGAGTCAAGCAGAAAGTGTGAAAACTGGACTGTAATCAGAGAAATGCAACGAATGCGTGAACTGGGAGGTAAGGGGCAAGGTGTCTCCTGTGACTTATTAGATCCAAACCAGCACTGAGGATACTTTCTCAGTCCTGTTCTAGGGAAACCAGATCCAAGTGGTTTCTTTTCTCTCTTCCCTTTGTAAAGTAGCTATGAGGAAAATTACAGATAAGTCTCAGCCAGAAAATCCATCTGGTATGAGAAGAAGGGGCCAAAGTACAGCTCTTTGAACACTGAAGGCTGCCTCCTGTCTTGACTAAACTGTCTCCTGCCCTGCCCATTGTTGGGGTCTCCCATCCCCTTTGACTCTTCACATCAGCTTTACTATAGCACCTTCACGCGTGGATACACGCAAAATAACCCGTCTTCAAACCTTGGGGATTTAGCATAGCGTTTACTGCCCTTGCGTAGGCGTCCTGCTCATTTACCTCCTTGGGTTTCTCTCGTGTCAGGTTGTGTGTGGTCCTGTATCTGTACCTACGTGGTAGGAGGGCAGTGATGGGTCCTGGGGACCAAAGTTTGGGGGCCAGAGGAGATTCTTTGGCAGGCTTGTTCTTACAGCTGGCGCTTAGGTTCATGGGTTGCTCCCAATTCTGCCCCCCCTCCCCCAAATGTTTAATTGTCACTTTGGTTCACAATTTTCAACCAATGTTGGAACAGATAAAAATAGTTTTGTGTTGAATTTTGTGTTCAAACTGAAAGAAAGCATTCAATATGAGAAGTTACTTTAAGTGGAGAGATTGTTCTGAAACTCTAAAGCCGAAGGGTTTCTTACTTTGTAGAATATAATTTTCGGTTCCTGTGTACTTATTGAAGACCAGTTCACAAAATGTAATGCTTCTGCGAAGACCGCCTGTTTTTTTTCTGGGCAAAGCAGGGCACGGCTGAGATATTGCCCACCTCTAGCCTATGGTTTCAGCTGGAATATTTGCGGGGAGTAGAGCAGAGCCAACGTAGCGGGACCTGATCCCTTCTGGGTGCCCTCTGCTTGCTGCAGAGGCTGGGACGTGGTCGTGCAGCCTCTCTAGCCCTTCCCCTGCCAGCAGGGCTGCGACAGATGGAGCTCCATGCTTGGGATGATAGCAATGTAGCATGCCAGGTGGGAAAATAAAAATGACTATTGCTCAAGTCCACACGCTGCAATGGCAGTCACCTCTAAATAGTTACAAGAAGTTGCTTTCAGGCAGTTTCAGGGCAGCAAGAAAAAGCATGCTCAAAGGTAGGATCAGGCACAGCTGCAACACTATATCCCTGAGGGCATCTAATGTGCATAGAGTAGAAGTTAAGGGATGTGTCTAAAGAGGTTTAAACTTCTCTCTTAGCTTTTCTAAGATCCAGCCGGGAAGGGGATTATTCGAATTCTTACACGGCCACAAATGCATCCGCAGTTTGCAGTAGGATCATCTCTGTGCCTTTTCTTCTACTATCTTCTTTCTTCTGGTTTGTAAAGAAAAGGTCTTGCGTTGGTGTCACCCAGCAGTTGGTGATACTTGTTCTGCAGTGGTCTTTTTGCTGTGTGCCGCATGGAGTTGAGTGTGCCGGGGCGGTTGTGTATTGGAGATCCCACACCTACCCTTGGGAGATAGACGATGCCAGCTATGGGAAATGCAGCTGGGACTCCGCAGCGCTGGCCTCGGTCTGAGCGTGTCCGTCAGTAGACGGTAACGGTGAGTAGAGGAGGACCTGCTGCTTCTGATAGCAGCAGACCCAAAGCTACCTGTATCAGGTACTGGAACTGCGATTCTGTATGGGTGTTGTAGGCTCAGACAGCGTGAAATGGAACACCTTGCTCCATGCATCCCTCTGCGCTGCTCCAGCAGCTCCTTCTCACGCACGGACCCGGCTCGGGGCACAGACCCGGCATTGCGGCGCAGCCGACGGCAGCGAGGTGCGAAGGCATCTCGGGCTGCCGTCGGTGCCAAGCACCGCGCGCCGCGGTCCCTCCCGCGACGGCTTCTCTAACCCCCTGCAGCGACAGCAGGTCTCGCTTGAAACCGTTTCAGAGCCGCAGATGACACGGAGAATCAGGCATCTGACATTTGCGAGGAGATTGAAATGATTCACTGTTCTCAAAGATATGCTACTCGGGGAGACCCCCACTGCTGTTGCTGTTCGTGCTGCTAACTTTTTTATTTTTTTCCATCTTAAATACTGTGGAATATTATATTCCTTTGGCAGATGGGTTACACCTTGAAAAATATCTCCTTGGCCTTTTTTGTGAGGCTGCAGTGGTGCCCTTGATCCGAAAATGCGTATGTGACTGGGGAACGGCTATTTTACTAACTCCACGCTAACAGAGAAGTAATCTGAAGGCAGTTGCCCTTTCCAAAGGAAACAGTGGATTTAGCAGCCAGACTCGTGTGAGCCAGCAAGGGGCATGGGATAAAACATGCTCCCTTGCATTAATGCCTGTGTCTGTTGCTTCGTGTCCCTGTCGTGTGGCACGTCCCTGTCCCCAGGGCCACCTCCTTTGCCCTGTCCTCCCTGGCCTCGTGCCGGAGATGCTGCCTCATGCTTGGGCAGGAGGTCTTGGAGGCAAGGTGTCAGACAGGGATGAAAGAGCCACAAGGACTGTTAGTTCTGTATTTCCACATTTGTTTATTATTTTTTTATATATGAGAGGTGGGGATGGAGTTAGAGGATGAGGCTATGGAGAGGTGGTTAGACTCTTGTAAAGGATGGTGAACTGGGTGAAAAGGTTTGCTGTGTGCAAACAAAAGCAGTGTCCTTGCTCTTTCTGGGAAGTATCAATAGCTGTTCTCTCTAAGTTATATTAAATAAGATAAAGCTAATGAGTAATTAGCTTTCTTGTTGGGTGCTGTGCATCCCCTTTGCATGCCTAGGGATCTCGCAGGGCCCAAAGCACATGGTGAAGGTGAGGTTACTGTAAGGCTCCAGACTATTGTTAACAATGCCGAGGAGACAACTTTGCTCGGTAAATGCTGCTTTTTCTCCTCTTCAGAAATCCAGTGTACGCAATAATAACATGCTATCACAATGGATACAGCGTTTGTGCCACAGGAACCTAAGTGCTACTGAAATACCAATAAATAAGTTAAGAAAGCAAAAGCTAGTGTTGTAATCATGGGGAAGTACGTACAGATTGCAATCCACAGGGTTGTTTTTCATTTGCCTTGGTGCCTTCCATAGTATTTCCCTGCCATACTTTATTTCAAGAAAAATAGTTATATTGACATTGGACTGGGACCATTGCCTATTTTGAGAAGGGACTGGGGAAAGGATCAGAGGTGGTAATTCTTTATCCTAAACTTCATCCCATGAGTTCTTTGCACAACAGAAACAAAACCTAAGTGTGAAATTCCTGTTTTGTTCTACATGGTTTTGTTTTTGTGTTGTTGGGTTTTTTTGTTTGGAGTTTTTAACAGAAGGAACTTCAGTTATGTTTAAGAGAAATCTCTGACTTTTATACCTATGTCATTGAAGTTAAAGCTATATAAGGAAACAGAGTATGATGAGGTGCCATATACAGCTGCTATACCCAAACACAGCACTTTGCCTGCCACAAGCTTTTTCTAAGAACATATTGAGGCTTTGCACAGCGCTGGCAATTACTGTCCTGCCTGCAGCCCACGGCTCTCCCAGGACAGAGGCCCCTACGCGTCCCCTCAGGAATCACCATTGCTGCTGGAGTGGCACTTTTCTCGGTTGCAAACCACGCTGGGTTTAAAAGCAAAACTTGTACTCTATCAGGTTTTTAAGAACAGAGCTCATTTAAAAAAAGACAGAGTTTCTTTAAGGTTTCTTTAACCCCATTAACACAGCTGTTAAGAACATAACCACCAGACTGTGTTTATTTTTTGTGGGAATTCTTGGCAATCACTCAAGGGATGCTATTTCCCCCACTTATTTGCTTCTCCCTCCACTAGAGGCAGGAATTCAGCTTTTTCTCTATCAAAGAGAGTAGGAAAGCTGCCATAAGGGCGCTCTGCTCAAGCCATAGGGGTAGCAAAACTTAACTGGTTGCTTTGCGATAAGAGGTTCAGACTGGGTGGTTCTGATCCCTTAATGGGGTGTCTCTTCATCAGAGAATGGACAGATTTGGGTTTTAGGCTCTGAGCACTGAGATGCGTCTTGCCTATGAATGCAGCACAACAGTTACTGTATGTGTCCACCTCTCTCAAGTTGTGACACAAAATATTTGTGCAAACAGTAATATGACCAGCCCTCCCCAATTTCCTGGCATATTAAATGAGAACTAGTTGGGCCTTTTGCTGAACTTCTAGCAGGTCCTCACATAAATCTCAGCTGACTCAAAACCACGTAAAACCCTTCCATCTCTCTCTGTTGGTAGAAGAGAACATGCACAGAAACTAAAAAAGCATAACTTTTAATCAAAGAAAATCTTTCTAGCCATTTTTCTATACATAGAATCTAATTTTCAAAATGTTCTAATACTCTTTTTCACCTTGACAGCCTCATCTTTCACCAGTTTTGACTTTAGTCACTGTTTAAGCCAGAATTGGAAGGAAAAATATTTATTCAATTTTCCCCCATTTTTTTAAGGAGTACCATGTATTGGGTGGACAGTAACATTATCTTGTAAATTTGTTAATTTTTCTATCAAAATGTTTCTTGTGTTTTTTTTAATCATGGAAAATAACTATTTATCTCTGGACTTTAATGCAATAGTATTGGATCAGTAAGAAGAAAGAACCAAATCTAAAAACGTGTGCTTGAAAAGTAAACACAATAAAAGCTACTGAATACTCTTAAATTTTTGGCACCCGAGGACAGTTTTTGTTAAGGATGGGGTTAAATACAATCTAACATAAATAATGTATTTCCTGTCAATTTTTCTGACATCAAAGAGGGTGAAACAATCCCACCTTTACAAAATGTTGTGATAGAGCTATTTTTATTATTATTCAGAGTAAGTCTTTAGAATAAGTATAGGAGGGAAATGAATGATCAGAACTTAATTTCATCTTTAATTCCATAATTTTATATATTCTTAAGCTAGCTGTCTAATATTCTAACTGTTTAAATTGTCCTTTACTCGGAGAAGGAATAGGGCTCTGAAAAAGGCGGGTTCTGCACTGAGTCTCCCCATTCATATTCAGGTGTTGAGAATGTGTTTTCCCCCATGCACTGCTGCCTTCATTACGAAGTATGGATTTAGGACTGCTGTGAAAGGTTAGGCTAAATTGTCTATTGCCGTTCAGCAGCTTGAACAACCTTAGGAAATGAAAGTCTTTTAACCTTACTACGGCAGTGGTATGACTTAATGGTGCTGTTATCACCTTATAATAATGCCACTGCATGTGAAACAAGTTGTCCATAGGCCATTGTTTCCTGCAGAGATGATGGCTCCCGGTAACGCAGCCCAATGGGCGATCTCGAGGGAAACTGTCTGAGATCTTAAAAAGGGCCAGTCAATTAATTTGTTCCGTCCCTGCAGGTCAGGAGAAAGATAAAATCACTGCTGTTTACAGTTGATTGTCTCGTATTAAATATAATTATTTTAAACGTTCAGCGATGTTTTCCGCGTGGCGTGCTGGGGCTGGGTCGCGCAACCAGCACCGGTTGGGGTTGGGAACATCAACTCTGTGGCGCGCCGAAACCTTGCACCGGCGCCTTGCAGGAACAAAGCACCTTGCCGTTCGAGCCTCATATCGTTGGAACCTGCATGTGCATTGTTTCCCGTGCTGTTCTCTTCTCCTTCTGGTATTTTTGTCAATATCTTGCTGCTTACCCGCTCGCCGTTTCGTGCGCGGTTAGCGGTGGCGGTCCGATGGCTCGCGTTTTATGTCCACGCAGTTCTAGCGTTCCCTTACCATATGGTCATCCTGATGTTACCATTTGCCTCAATCATCCTTTTTGTAGCTGCTTGAACATCTTAATTGATCTCATGAGCTACGTTAAAGATTTATAACAGACGTCGGTGTAATTCGTTTCACAAGCACGTAACTATGCTTTTCTGTCTGATTGGACATCCACACCTCTCTCCTCATAAAAATGTACGCAAAGCATGGTCTTTTGTCTCTGTGGTAAAATAATGGTCATCTTGAAGGATATTAGAAACCTTGTACCACTCCACCCCAGCCAAAAGGATAAGCTGTGGACTCTCAGTTGTTGCTAATAAGATGTTCTCCACTCTCTCTTAAATAATACCTCGAATTGGAGAACTTTTCCCTTCTTCACTAGTAATGGAGATGGTAAAACTTTTTTTGAGTAAGATTCAAAACCATGTGTTGATAATATTGTTAAGCTGAAATGCATATATCAGAATGGCAATGGTGCCAGGAACTGCTTTTGGCCAGGCCTGTGTTTCTTAGTATATGCGACAGAGGCATGTGCAATTAATGATGTTGGCAAAAGGAGCACTGTAGAAAGAGCACACAAAATGAGAGGTTTGATGGTTTCTGCAAAGTACTGTGCCCATTTTTTCATGCAGAAAATGAGTAAACCATTACTCTACATATGATTGGAGCATAACATAGCACTTTTTGATGGGGTTTGTCAGAGAGCGTTCAGAAGAAGCTGTATAGCAGAAGATAAATTTCATCACACACTGAAGAAAATATGTCTAAGGGTAGATAGGAAAAAGATAGGAAGCATCCTTCATGCCATTAGGGGGGTGGATTTTTGAGTGTAAACGAGAGCCAAATCTGTCTTATGGAGAATTTTCTCTCCGTTTATCTACAACAGAATATCCAGCTGTGGTGTAATTTTTCAAAATTATCTTTGTCCAGAGACTTTTCTCAGGAGCTGTAGCCTTTGTGACTTGTGTTTTCACCTGTGTGACTGTACTCGAGCTAAACCCGTCTTTATTTGCTTTCATCTTTGGTTTTGATAAGAGGGTGAGTGGCAATCTGATACCCAGACCTGCACGCACCTTCTTGGTGGGAGCTCTGTGTAACAGTACCTGGTCAGACTTGAACTGTGCACTGGCCAGACTGCTCATCAAAACAAGTCAGAGGCAGAAATTGTCTTGCAACAACTTGGAGGAAAAGATGGAGGCATGCAACCCATTTACCCAGCTATCCCTTTGCTAATAGCCTTCCCCTGTCTCTTACTCCCTCCTCTTTGTGGTACTAGCATATTTGAAAATTACTCTGTGTCCATGAGGGCAGTTGGGGTTTGTTCAAGTTGGGGTTTTTTTTTCTGTTCTCTGATGTCGCCCATCTTCTGGTTACAGTTACCTAGCAGTAGTTTCTTTCTAATCTGTGGTATCTGGACTAGACTGAACCACTTCTGGTCTCAAATGCCTTGTATTTCTTTTTGGAAACTGAGGTCCCTTTAGTGGGAAGATCAAAGTACTCAGAATCTTTGTGTTACGTATAGGATCAGGACGAGTCTTTCCAGAAACAGATGCTTCAATTCTGTCCCTTGTAAAATGAAATAAGATTCTACATATCAAAGGAATTGTAAACAAAGTTAAGCTCGGTTCTAAATTCAACGAGTTCTAATTAAACTTCCTAACATATTTGAATAGTCTTAAAAACTGTATAAAGTGTTTGTTTCCTTTTTCCCTAAAAGATGGATCAAGCCTTTGGTCTCAGACTTTCATGTAGCATGGCCATAGTTCATGGACAAGGTTGAAAAGAATGAATTCTCTTCTTCTGGGGAGTACAGAGTGACTTATGACTTATTTTTGAGTGACATTATTGGACCTAAGTCATCCGATAAAAGCAGACTTTTCTTAACTGTACAAAAGCCAAGATACTACCTCTGATTCTTCAGTCCTGTTCCTCCTCATCTCCCCAGAACTTAACATGCACTCTCCAAATAACTTTCCATAGCATGTGGCCAGTCCTTTGGGGACAGAAACAGCAAACTTATTCCCTGTGTAGTTATACAGGAAAGGGCCCAGTCTAACCAAGGAAGGCATTTCGTAAGCGACCAAAGTCTTTATGTAGTCTTCTATTCTGCTTGGAAAATACTGGAGGAAAAATCTTCCCAGTTTTTGTGTCACATAAAACACATGAAGTAAATATGTAAAAAGAAAACAAACCAAGCTTCAAGAGTATCAATAAAAATCACAGAGGAAAGCAAGCAATAAATGTGTGTGTTCACCTTGGCAATAAACTGTGTATTGTCCATCACTTCAGCCTCCTCCAAGGAAACTGCATGCGGGACTGTCGGCTGAACACCGATACTTGGAGACAGAGTGAACCTTAGCACCAGACCTGTGTTTGTACATAACACTGAAACAGCTGGTTTGGATTTTAAAAATTCTATTTTTATTAGAACACTGACTCTTGTTTATTGTTATTGATTTTATTGGGTTATTATTGACTGACTGCACCCCATGGGCCTATTAGTGAAGTGCTAGTAAAGCATTAAAGGAGGACTTAGGCTTTTTTGTGCTTTGTACTTACAACATTTGCTTTTATCGGTGATTTTTAGCCAGCTGCCTAACTACAAACCTGGGTAGTCTCACCCACCAAAGTTTGAAAGGGGGACAGGAAAGGAAAGAATTTCCTATTTTTTCAACCTATAGAAGAACAAAACAATGTTTTAAGGTTATTTACTGTTTTGTTGGACTAATTTTAATTCTCTGGGAGATGCTTGCCTCTTTCTCATCTTGCTAAGACTTCTGGCTAATACTAGAAATAGAGCAAACTCATCAGTCTTACTCACAAAATAATAATAAAAAGAATCTGCAATAACTTTTATATGCTATTTGATCTTTCTGGGTGGAAAGGGAAATTTATTTTCCTATTAATATGAATCAAATGATACATGATATTCAGTTAAAGCCAGATGAGAGTTGGGTGAACTCTTGACTGGTTGTACATTAAAGTCTAGAAGCCGACGTAATGAAATTTTAGGTGTCGTTGATTACTCTCTCCTAAGACAGTGTGTCTTCCCATAGCACTATAATCTCCTGATGGTCCTACTGATCCAAATAATCTTTCACCTTTCCCTTTGGTGCTTTTTTTTTTTCTCTTTCCTGCTCCATAGGAATGAAGTTGTCCTCTTTTTCCATATACCCCAGTCAAGGATTATGGACTGGCCCTAATGAACTCCAGCAGCATCAGTGGAAGAGGCACTGAGCAAGCAGTCAAAGCCATTGTCTCATTTGTGAAGATTTAGAAACCACTGGGAATGGCCAACAAAATTAGAGGAAACTTGATGAAAGGGTGCAGGGGACAGCTGTTGCCAAAGCGTCAGCCCATGAAATTGGAAGAATTTCAAGTACTTCTTCCTTTTGGGTGGGGAGTAAAGGAAGGGAGAGTTAAAGAGAAACACAGGGGTCCTGAAGAAATGAAGCAATACAGAAGCTCTAGGGAAGCGGTAGAAGTGTCCTGGCGTCAGGGTAAGATGAATGCCTGTACTCAGAATGGAAGCAAGAAAAATTAAAATGTCCCCAAAAGTGCAAGCAGACAAACAGATGGGGCTGGCAAAGAGGCCTCAAACAGGTCCCCTTTCCTATTAATGGTAGCCTGTTGCTGCTCCTGACTGCTAAGAATATCTGTTAATGGGATAATAACAATGGGATAAAAATAAGAGAGACTTCTGCTTCTCTGTAAGAGCAAGACAGTCACCACACATTAATTATGAAAGTAGTATTTTTCTCTGTCAAACCTACTGCTGTGAGTAGTAATGGCTTCCTTGAAAGCTGTCATGAAGTAAAAACGGTGACAAAGAGATGGCTCTGCAGTGTAACGTCAGGCTGAACTAATGGACAAACTTTATTCTGTTTGTGAATGGTACATCTTTGAGGGAATGATAAGAAAATAGTATCTAGCATTGAATATACCGATACCCAAGGCTGAGCCATAGCAATGGTCAGCTGTCCCTCGGTTTTAAAACTGCAAATTAAACAGATTTACTGCTTTGTCTCTCCCAGAAGGTAGGTAAATAACTCACCGAAGACATTCTTCTATTTACTCACCTTTGCTGTGAACCCTGAGGGCAGAAAGGACAGTGTGATCGCAACAGAGAAGCGGTGCTGAAAATCATCTAGGGGTCTGAACTATATGCAGGAGAAAAACATGCATTATAACTGCAAATCAAAAGTAAGTTTGATTTTCAAAATTATCTTAGCGCAGGTTCAGTTCACAAAGGAGGCTGTTTTCCACTTTCAGCCAATCTAACGTGTGAATGTGTCATTAAATGCAGGAAGTATACTGGTAACTTTGTTCAGATATGAACACCATTTTATTTTAAAAGCAATCTAATTTTGTCTTTGAATTTCACGAAGGGTGCAGCAGATAGCAGCCAGGCATCAACAGTTACTATTTAATTTGCTGGTACAATCAAACAGCTAGATGCTCTTACAATTGACTGTGCCCACAATTTTGTGCTTGACTGCAGGTGCAAAATCGCGGATGCAAAATCAGAGCACAACTTGATGATCGCTTAAAAATTTGGTCCATTACCGTTTGAAAGCCTTTAACTTCTGTCTGTCATGTAAAATACAATATTTTGAATTTTTTTCAGAATTGGAGCTGTTCACCGAAATTTACTCTCAGGAGCAAATAATCCACCTGCAAGCAGATACTATGTTTATACTCTAAGACTGAATGCAAATAAAAAGTTATATTACTTCAAATAAACTATTTTTATAGCAGTTATCTAACCTCCCCAAAAACTAACAAATCAACATATTGTTCACTTACCCCAGATAAACTGGTGTTTGTTTCTTATTTTTTTTCTTTTAAAGCCTTTTTTAATACAGTATACAGACAGTATTAAAAAAAAAAAAATCCTGTCGTGGAAATAAACATAAAAAGTTTTTGTAATAATAGCCACCCTAGAAAGCTATGAATAATATGCAAATTGGATGTTATATTTTTTAATCTGACAAAATATATGTATTAACAAAAGTTTTGATGATGCTATTAGACACAATGCATAAACCTATGTGTTATTCAGTAGCAGCAATACTACAGAAAGGTCATTGACCTGTATGCAATACTAAACCCTTAGACTTCTGACAAAGTCAGTGACTTGTTTATATTTGGCCAAATTCAGCAAAACCATACTCCTGTGCTAGCCAAGCAATACAATTCAGTGACTGCTTCCTTCAAATAATAAAAATAAGCTCTTCAATCAAATATTAGTGGAATGGCAAATATTCTAACCACAGATCAAGCAGTCAGTTTAATTTAGGTTTATAGCAGCTAATTAGTTATTTCTTGATAGTGGTTAAGTAGGATTTCCCAACTAGTGTACTTCAGAAAACTAGTGCTTGGAGGAATGCTTTTACTTTTATAATCTAAGATTCGTATTGTATTTTTGATAACTATAAGAAAGCACAATACATTTTTCCAGCAATATTTTTCTTTCAATGCTGAAGCAGAGGACCAATTTGTTGATCTAGCTCTCTTCATTCGTATGCAATTCATAACCCCTTCTTTATGCTAAGGGACATTGTATGCTTGAACTAATGAAAGATAGACCGGAGATAGTTGGCATAGTTAATGCCGCCATGTTGTGCTAAGTATTACAATACACGTGGGATGATGTCAGACAACATTTGATCCGAGTTAAAAAACAGAAAGCAAAGATGGAGCTTGTATGATTTTGTGCTTTGTTTCTTTTTTTTGCATCATTGTTCCCACAATACTGATTTTTTTTTTCCTAAATTTGAGATTTTATTATTGTAAAAAGGGTGGGGACACTACAATAATGCCATCTTCTACTCTCCACATCCTAATATTCCTGGGGATGGGGAGTTGACTATTGAAAGCAAGTCTAGACCTGTTGCTGTGAGGGTTCACAGAAACGTGCTGGAGTGAAAATCAAATCTGTAGGCCATGGCCAGTGAAATGAAATATCTGCAAGAGTCTTTCAACCACTTCTCTGTTTTTTGTATATACACACGCATGACCTTCCCAGGGTCCAGTATTCTTCTTCTTAGTCCCTGCTCTTCTGCAGATTCCCTTCTGGAAGTAGCCAGTCCTGGAGTTGAAGTGTAGCTCTTGGGAGTCTTCTTACTCCTTTTATGTTGCTCATCATTTCTTCCTCTGGTCTTCCTGTTACCTCTGCCAGGACTGCTGAAATTTTTAGCAGGTCTTCCAAACCTTTTTTTTTTTTTTTTTTTTTTATCATGGCTCTTCACTTAAAAGAACAAACAAACAACCCACCCAACAGAAAAGGTGTAGGGGGGAAATTTGGGGGGGGGGGGGGCCTCTACTTTCTTCTTTTTCTGAAATATATATATTTTTTTTCTTCCTTCATAGAATCACTTTCCCTCTACTTCCCCCCTGCCATTTCCTTTTCCCAGTCCCTTGCTCTCTTCTATTTTTTTCCTCCCTGTTCCTTTATTAATTCTTCCTCGCATTATTTTTCTACTCACTCCTCTCTAGTCCTTGCCAGTTTTAACAGTCCATGATTTCAGATGGAAAATCTGTCGCCAGAGCCCCTCCTCCACTAACATTAATGGCCACTCTAGAAAGCCTGCCCTGCCCTCCGTCATCTAATTTCAGACACTGAGGGGGTAGACAAAACAGATGGTTGGCACAGGGAAGGATGATTCACTGCTTGAAATCATGGTGCAACATTTCTGAAATTGGTGAGGGAGAAGGAGGTCTGACATTTGACAGAGCCGTGTAAAAATTGCCTGATCCAGACAAAGTTCAGACTAATCACTTGACTGTTATTTTCCAGATGTACTGATCATATGACTGTAATTGTAAAGATTATATTGACAATGCGCCGTTTCCCAAACATGTCATATTCTTTCTTAACAAAATGATTCTCCCGCAGGATGTTCAGGTCAGACTGATACGGTGAATTGCGAGTGCGTTTCCACTTACTCATCCTTCAGGTTTCCTTTTTTTTCTTTGAGTCTGTTCATTCATCTACTTTCCAGTTACTGAAGGTTGTAGGTCTTCAAGTACACAATCAATAAAGCCGAGCAATAAATTTGAGCACTTATTTTCAGGCAGATTTCTTCATAAATTGGACTGAAGTGGCAAGCTTTTAAACACAAAAATAAAGGAACAGAAATAAGCAAGGAAAATTGCAGGGAATCAGCTTTTCAGCATGTATCTGATGAAAGCTAAATGGTTTACTGTGGTCATGGAAATACAGGTGTATGAAGATGGTAAGACCTCGGTTTAATTGTGGCAAATATAAGGCCGTGCAGATTCTCCGGGTAATGTTTACAGTTCTCAAAATTGTGCAAATATCCACAGCATCAAAGTCTCGTTGATTCTTTGCAAGTGCCTGCTCGCTGCTGTCCACAACTTCTTGCTTCTGTCCGCTTTGGATGTCTCCTTCACGGCAGCCTTCAGTCACGCTTTGGACTGAGCCACGTTGAAGCAGAGCAGTAGCTTTCACGTAAAACCTTTTAATCAATGAAGGGACAGTGATCTTGAGCGCTGTTGTGGGAACATCTGTAACCACTATAAAAGCCAGACTCCTGAATGCATGAGTTGAGAAATGGCTTAGGAGCTAGAATAAGTGGATGAATTTTAGATAAGCAGTTAATCTTTTGGGTTCTCTTGAGAAATTCCAAATCCTTGCTCACCCCTGATGTCAATTGAAATGTTTAAGCTTAGTAAAGTAGCTTATAATTAGTCTTGCTAATTTTTATGAATTTCAGGGATAGCTTTCCAAATGTTCTCAGCCTTCTGCTGCTCCTATTGCTCTAAGAACGTCTGCAAATCTCGCTACTTATTTAGATGTCAAAGTGGTAGCTGAAATATTCTTAAATGTCAATGCAGTTTCTGTTTAACACTCTTGAAAATTAGACCTTTGTTCACTTTATCGTACTAAAATTGATGCTGAAGAAGGAGAGAAGAGGTGGAAGAACTTGATTTGCAGTTTTCAATTACTTGAGTTTAACTCCTTTGAATTCTGTGTGTCAAAGTAATCCCTGGCTGATATGGCTAGGTATGTTAAAGAATGGACAAAAATCTAGACCATCTTCTATGTTTTCTCAGCTGAAAGCTTGTTTTTATTATCTCAGATAAAATTAACACCTAGAGAGCTTCAGATATGAAGGATGTATTTCCCAAGGGGTTCAGATGTTTAAACTCCTCAAGACAGAGAACAGCTCTGAAAATGTAATGAGCTGGAAAGTCTGGAGCTAGGTGAAAATACAACACCTTAAAGAAAAGCTTAGGAGCAGGGGACAAGACTGTGAGCATCTCCAAACAGTGAAGAGCAGGAACATGGGGAAGACCTTAAATAAACCTTTGATAAACAACTATTAAACTTGTGGGCTGACATCTTCTATGAAATAGAGATGGTGGAGCCTTCCCTTCTGCTCATGGACCTGAGGACCTTTTCCTCTGGAGGAGAGTGAGTGATATTAGTCAGGAGAAATCTGGAAGACCAGACAGGACCCAGCTATGGAAAAACCCACACATACCAGACTTTGTGGAATGTGCCCAGTACATTTTAAAACTGTCTTACCTTTACTTTGGTGCTTACGTATGTAGTTAAGAGTCTGAGTCCATGTTATCAGTTTAGAAAATGCTGGTCATAGGGTCTTATTGAAGAGTTATGGAAATTAATGCAAGCAGCTTTCAGTCAACAACGAGCTGTGGGAAAGAATTCAGTAACCTTTACATAGTCAGGAGTGTTGATTTAAGATAATACTGAAACAATTTAAATGTAATATTTCTTGTATTTGTTTTCCAACTGAAAACCTGCATCCTCTAAATTTATAAAGCTTTGGTTTGGTGGGTTTTTTTTTTTTCATTTTTTTCTTATATCTAAGTGTTGTAGTTGAGATTTTCTAGCAAACTAGTAGCTGGATCTTGCTCCAGACCAGGATACCTCATATGACTTAGGTGGGCAAAATTCTTTTATGGCAGTACGATCTAGTCATTATAATAAATGGTGCTGAGAAAGCATTTCAGACCAACCTAAGCCAGATACCTGCATTTGGCCTTCTGAATTGCTTCTTTGTGCAGCGTGAACTCCATTGATTCACTCTTCTTTGACTATGATGGACATGTATGAACCCAGTGGACAGGCAGACATCAAAATACCAGTGCCTTCATCTGGAGGCATGAATTTCCACTTGTGTGTCTCAATCCTGAGTATTTCTTGTTCTCGCCGGATTTAAAAAAACCTGGATCCTTGGGAGCAAGAAGAATTAACTTCCATGGGGCCAGGACTATGAGGACCTGCTCCAGGATAGGGACCAACTTCAGCACCTTGTAAGAAATTTCTTCTTTTTATTTAATTCTTTTTGGCTTGAAAATGTCTTTGGAATGAAGGTAATTGAAGTTGTAGAGTTGTAATAACAAACCCCCAAATTCCTCATTATTATAGTGTAATTGACGGGGAAGGCTGAGAAGTAAAAAAGAAAAATATTGACTTTCATGCATTTAAATTTTATTTATGTGATGCTGGTCCAAAATCACCAAAGTACTTTATATATACGTATGCATATATACATGTGTGTGTATATAACTTGGGTCACTTTTAAAAAATGTTTCTTAGTCTCCCAAAAATGAGCCATCGGACAGCTTATGGAGAAGCTGCAGACATACTTTTGTCCTTTCCCACCAATCTGAAACTTCAAAGGCCAGATAGGACTTTACATGAAACATAACTTAATGATTTTTATCTCACAGTGGATTCTGGGAACCTCTCCTATCTGATGCTACTGAATTTGATAAATAAAAGGAGTTTTTCTCTTTCCAACCCTTGCCATTTTGCATGTGATTCTGAATAAACACTCCTGATTTCACAGTCTCAGTAAAAAACAGAGGAAGGGAAGGCAAGTGACAAGTTTTTATGAGAAAAACTGGTACAATTTGGTTTCGCAACGTTTAGTTGAGAATTTATGAAAGTCTGGTTTACTTTCTAGGAATAATCACAACTGCATTTTTTTTTCCTGAAGACTGTGTTCCAGGATATTGCTTGTGCTTTCACTTTTATGGCTTGAAGAATAGGTATGTTTATCACTACAGGCAAATGTTAATTAAAGTTCAGTTACATTCAAGCCTTTAAACTTAAAGGAACTGTCAAGAAATTATTAATTGCATTAAGAAAGGTTCCACTTTTTGCTGGGATTTTTTCCTGAAAGTGTATCTATTAGTAATAGATTATGGGAACATACCATTTACAGGAGTTGGCAAATATGACCATGCTGCTCTTGATCGTCAGAAAACAATAGATAGATCTGAATTTCTGCATGATTCTTAAGCAAGAAATTTTGAAGAGAAATTGCAGAATTTGCAGAAAGTGTGCATTGCAAGTAATTTAAGCAGCTCAGATTAATCAAAATTGGGTTGAACACCTCTTTGTCAAAGAACAAAATAATTCCAATATGGTTTGGAGAATACTTATTTCAGCAGAAACTCTTCTTACTTCTAGAAATTACCTATATGGTGTTCTTTCTTCAAGAACTTAGACAAGGCAATCATAACTAACTAGGAAAAAACAGGGCTTGATATTTCTCTGTTATGGCTGAATACATACCAGGCATTTCATTAAAAAAATAATAATCATGAAACTGAAGTAAAAGTGAAGAAAAGAGGGAGGGGGGGAAATTAGATCACATATTGATAGTAAAAGCAGTGAGTGTCCTGGATGGACTCTTTATGGTAAGTAGGCAACGTTTTATATTTGACAGCTTTTTCCCAGTTAATTTTGGACAACTTCACAAACTGGATCATTTGTTCCTGAACTTGTTCAATTGTTACCAAAATACCTACTTTTTTTGATATTCATTCAAAGATTAAAATCAGCTTCAACACCCAGTAACAGTTTAACATAGGAAAGTTTATGAAGGGAGTTATAACTAGATCCTGGGTTTTCTGAAAGGAAATCCAGACCTGTGTATAACTCGGAGACAAGAACTGGGGCTTTTACACAAATTTTTTTTTTTTTTTTCCAATTTAGTTGTGGTTCCCTCTTCACCTTAGCTTTGAAAAAAACAAATGCCAGGAAAAGGATGTGACCTCCTGCGCTGACTCTGGGGAAAATCCGTGGCCCCGTGGGATCATGGAAAAATGCACCATGGGGGTTTTTGAAGCATCACAACACCCAGTAGCAACTTCATTTTGCAGCTCTGCCAAAAGAGGTCGCCGGACACCCAGCACCCTGCCAGGGTATCTGCTGGCCGGGCTTGGGGAGCCCTGCCAAATTGCAGGCACCCTACCCGGCCAAAAGGCTTTTCCTCAAAAGCCTATTGCTTGAGCACAGCACAGCTTGACCTTATTTAGCTTCTGAGATCAGGGTTGTACCATGGTATGGTTGAAGCTGTTTTCCCATTTCGTGAGTTATTCCTCGATATCATATAGGAGAACTTTGTCCGGGTTCAGGCTTTGGTGATTTTTTGCCGTGCAACGAGCCAAAATGTCCGCAGAAGCCTACCTGGAAAGTACAGCAAAGAAACAGCAATGCAGTAGGATGAGCTCACGCTATTTATCTTTGTATTTTAAGTATTTCTTCCTTTTTGAGTTAAATACCCTTTTGGATTTGCTTGTCCCATTCACTGCAGAAAAGCCAAGTTAATAATTGGACGGCAAATAAGCAAAAAATGCTGGGATTTCCACAACGAGCCCAGAAATCTGTTTTACATCACTCACCCAGGCAGGGTACTGTTGTTAGCTGTAAA
The DNA here is from genome assembly GCF_000737465.1 of Haliaeetus leucocephalus. Lineage (NCBI taxonomy): Eukaryota > Metazoa > Chordata > Aves > Accipitriformes > Accipitridae > Haliaeetus > Haliaeetus leucocephalus. The sequence goes on along the minus strand of NW_010972887.1, from coordinate 7,154,110 downwards.
TGTGCCTTTTTTTTTTTTTTTTTTTTTCTTCCGTGTGGGCAATGAATCAGCAAATGCTACGGGAGTTCAGGGTGAAATGTCAGGTGCTATTTCAACAGTCGGTCTTTCACAAGCGCTAGGGTGGATCCTCGCAGAGGGTGCCGACCCCTGAATTAGGGACCCGGTGGCGGTGGTAACGCCCTTATCTCCGCTCCGCTCTGAATGGGGAGAATAATGCCTCCCAAAGATGTGCTGCCTATTTTGGTTAATTGATGCCTGACCACTAACTGCTTAATAAATAAGTTCTTGTCTGGAAAATATTATTCCCTGAAATCATGTCTGAATTACACAAAAGTCAAATTAAGTAATTGAGAAAGCATCTGCTGTGTGGAAGGATGTTTGTTTGTTTGTCCTGTGTTTTGTGTTTTTTGGTTTACCAGGACAATCACTATAGCATCTGTCTGGGAGGAGGTTTATTTGCAGAACCACAGTGCAAATCTTGAGATGAGGGAGTATTACAAAGAAATGGCATGTCTTTCAAATGAAGGCTACAAATAGGTTTGCAACTTTCTTCTGTCTTTGGTAAATTACCCAAGTGAGGCCAAATCACATTCCAAAAGACAGTCCCCTGGCATCCTTCAATAAACAGATTTTGCCCTGTGTATAAAATGTTTAGCTCAGTGCTTTATGAAGTAAAGGTCATCTGAACATAGATGTTGCAATAAAGGGCTGCCTGAAAGTGCTTCCACTGAGCGTGAATAGCAGCAATATTGCCTTGAAAACTCTGTGCTAATTGATTAAACTCCCAACAAACTAATTTTAATTAGCCATACTAGGTTAACTTTATTCTTCCTTTTTATGATTCCAAAGGTTTGTTAATGGTGCATGTACAGCCCCAGTTATTTATTACCAAAAAATATTAAGATATTAGAAATATGAATGCTATAGCAACTCTGACTTCTTTTTATATGCGAGTTTTCTGCTCAAATGCACCTGCTCGTAGGTGAATGAAGTACCACTTTTTTTCATTGCTTCTGGTCCTTAACATTCACGTATTTGCACCCTCAAGTTGCTCCTGAATCTGGTATCACTCTTGGAGCTCTTAGGAAACAGTCACTGCACAGGCTAAAGGCACATGCAGTCCTTCGGCACTTCTCATTTATGGCTGCTTGTAACAGTTCTTGAGGGGCATGAGCACCCTCAGGTATTTATGCTGCATTATATGTTTTAAGCAAAGCTAAGCTGCCTAGTAATTAATTATGCACCCCACTGCTGATTAGCCCCAAATACTTGATATTTGAAAAAATCTTATTTTTTCAAAACTTGTTGCAGAGCAAAAACTCTGGGTGCTTTGGATCTTTCTATAACAGCTCTTATTTCAATTCTGTAATGGCGAAACTAAAGACAGACTTTTTGCCTCATTGTGTACATACTCCTGGATTTTAGCTATAAAATGCCCATGCAGTGGCTGGAAAGCTGGTATTTTCTCCCTCTTTAACGCATCTTTTGATGGAGATATTCATGTTTGAGGCTCACATAGAAATGGGATCTAAGCTTAATGTAAGAGGTCAAGAGAAGGGAAGCGGTGTGAAGATACCACAACTGGTCTGCAATTTCGGTGTAAGTGCGATGTGGTTTTCTTACGGTGCTTAAATTTCTACAGACAGATGCGATATCTATGTCTGTAGGAAACCAAGCTCCTCTCCTGCAGCATTGTCTACAAAACGGGCCCTGCCACCGATGCTGGAGGAAATGTACTATTTCTTTACCTTGGTTTTTGGAGGGTAGTGGAGAGAAGGCTACATGTTGTGTCTGGAACAACAATCTTGTGATCTAGGACGCGATGCTCCTACCTCTGATACTGCCCTTGTAGGTGATCATGAACATACCGTCCTCCTCTGGGTATGTTTCTTCCTGTGCTGGATTGGAGAAGTTGTACTTCATGTCTTCAATTCTAAAATGTTTTGGTCCACTGATAAAATGTGCTACAGAAGCAGCACGTTGGTAGGTTTAAGGTGATAAGTGGTGTTTTTAAACACTGTATCACCAGGCAAATGGATGTTTTTCAGAGGGTTGTAGGAACTTGGCAGGAGCCGTTGCTTTATGTAGAGGTCAGAGATGATAGATGTGCCGCTCCTCCAATGAGACAGCGGGTCTGGATGAAGCCCTGTAACGCCAGGCACCAGCCCTGAACTCCCTGGGAGCTCAGAGGCACCCATGCCTCGTGGAGACAAGGTGCCTGTGACCGGCTGATTGCCCACATCTTCACTCTGTGTACAGTGGAAACTCCTTGCTCCCTCTGAGTTTTTCCAGGCCAAGAAACTGCTGCTCCGCAAAAGAAAGGGACTCGTCCCTGAGCAGAGCTGAACCCCCCATGCTCTACCGAAGCCTCATCCCGGGGCTACGGTGGTAATCAACTGCCCATCACTTCTGCGTAAGGCAGTGGCTGAGGACAAAAACCATCATCTCTTTGCTCTGGGCATGGTAGGCAAGGGGTGGGTAATGGGAGAGTCGCATCTCTTAAAGCGCTCCAGGTGCGTTGCGTGGAGTAAGGATGGTAATGTCACGCACAAAACGGTGTCACGCCCCAAGCGCTGCCAAGCGCCCGCGTATGGTTCGTGTTTGTTTTGCAGAGCTCAAACCCATCTGGTTGGGAAGAAGACGTGTTAACGAACCGCTTCCCCCTTCTATTAGGCGTTCAGCTACCTGGGCAGGATTTCCCGGCTCTGCTCGAGGAGGGGGTAGCTCACTGTTTCGTGCGCCCCCCGAGGGCTCCTCTGCCCCGCGCTCCAGATGGACCATCGGTCTGCACATCAGCGCGCCAGTGCCAGCAAGTTGTCACCAGGCTTCTGGCTCGGGTTACCCACATGTACGTGCTGTAGACTGTCGAAACACTTTAGGGAATCTGTGTTACTAGCAGCAGAAAAAAAAAAAAGCAGCCTATTCTGGGACTGTCGTTTAATCTGAATTTCAGGGTAGTTGAAAGAAAAAAGGGGGTTGAGGAGGGAGGGCAGCCTCCACCACCACGTTGGTTCCGCTGCGGGCAGCGGGAATGCCGCTACCGGCTCCGAAGATGCTCAGAAGCACTTTTGAAATGTGACGCGTCGACGAAATAACTTCCATGCCTCTTCTCCCTGCTTTGATTTCAAATATGTTCCCTATTCCTGCAATAGGGTAACAGCCAATTCATTTCATGAGAGCTGGGCTGAGAAAATGTTTTGATTAACTAGAATAGCCCCGTTTATTTAGGTGTTGCAAATTTTGGGCAAAGGCCGCAACTATCTTTAAATTAGAGACTGTAATAGGTGATGATTGTGCAATATGGACTTGGAGCTTTAGTATGTGAACATTAAATTTATTACAGTATCCTCTGAGCTTGGGTCTCACTTGCCAAATAGGCTAATCTACTAATTCACTTTGCTTCTAGCTGCTCTCAGAACAAAACCAACTTTCAAACATTTTCCATTTGCAATTGTAATCAAAGGACAAGCAGTGATACAAGAAATGAAGCAATGTGGGTGAAGTAGAACAAAATCATTTAGTGGGCTACTGGAGGAACAATTTAAAATGTTTAAACATGCCAAAAGGAGGTGGTGGGAGGGGAAGACCAGAATTCCACTTTCATGAACAATGTATCAGAAAATGACTGAAACTATAAAGTGCTGGCTAGAAATCTAAGGTGAGGGTGTTTTGGGTTTGGGTGTTGTTTTTTGTTTTGTTTTGGGGTTTTTTTCCTATTTTATGTATTTAAGGATTTAATGCATTTGAAAACTTGGCAAGCAAGTTCTAGTACTGGAGGCATGAACTGATATTGTGCACGTGGTTAACATGCTTCCTCGGTCCAAGGGGATATCAAGTTTGGAAGGTACAGGGGGTGAATGTGAGTTTAGAACAGTGATAATGGGGTTAAAGGCAACTGATGTGAGATCAGTAAGTATTCTTGGGCAGAAGAACTAAGGTGGTGAAGAGATTATATCACCCGATGGCTGGGTTAGAGAGAAGCATTACAGTAAGGACTGGGATTTTACAAGACTAGTGTATTTTGTGGGCTGTCTTCAACTGCACATTTTTTCTAATAAATTCTACAAAATGTTCCAAAACTAGCTTCTTTTTCTGCCATCTTTTAAATTCTTTTATTTCTCTACCTCCCCCCCCCCCCACCTTTTGCCCCCCAAATGTCATACAAACCCCTCCAGCTCTTTTCTCCAGGCTCAGTTAGTGCTTTCAGTTCGTATTAGGTTTCGGTATCCATTGGACCCTCCCCGCAGGGTTTCGAAGCCCTCTGCAGCCCTCCTGGCCACCGCCTTCCCACCAGCAGAACCCTGTTCCCTGCGGGTCTCTCCCAGGCATGCTGCCCACAAGGCACGGCCGGAGTCTCCTCTTGCTCTTAATCATTGTTGATTAAAGTCAACTGCAAACTGCTTTTATATTTGGAGTAGAGATGTGTGACTGCTACCTTATATCCTCCAGCCCACAGATGCTGCAATTTGCTGTCCCAGCATACCTGCTTTGTGGCGAATGGGACGTAGAAAAGAGTAGAGAAATATTCATCAGATCTTTTCCTAGTGAATATTACAGCTTTTTTCTTTGATTTTTTTTTTTTTTTAATCTCTTGCTAAATATTTTCTTCCAGTTATGGGGGTTTCTTTTGTTGTTCATTTGGGTATTTTAATTATTTTTTCTCCTGGGTTTCTTTTACATGGTAGAAGACTAACTTTCTGAACTGTATTGTGGTCTAGAAAACTGAATTCAGATGAGGACAGAAGTGGAGAAAGTGAATGAAGCAGATAGAAATATTTTTTTAGCTTCTGCAGCCTACCACAGTGAGGGCTGAGAAGTCATGCTGTGATTTTTATATAAACTTTGGGATATGGGCTTATCACCAGGGACGGGAAAGACCTTTAAAGGAGACAGTAGTGTTGGTGCACATTTACCCTGTTCCTTTCCAACTGTGGGAAGGCGTTGCGTCTGTGTTTCACTAACACAGGTAGTAATACTTACCTGCATGGCTTTTGCAAGGGCAAGAAGGAGAGGAGGCCTTTCTGAGCACACTTTTGTCTTTTCTGGACTAATTAAAGGCTGCAGAAACCCATTAAAAAGCTATGACTACTTGGGTTGCTCTCAAGATTATTATATGTTTGGTTGTTGATTTGAACTAGAAATTGCAAGGAGGGGGGGGAAGCATTGCCCAATTCTCCTTTTATTCTCCATGAACCTTTTCCTAGTCCCAGCCTAGGGGTTCTAGTCCAAAATGTGGTAATAAGTATATATTGTTACTTGAAACAAGGAGATGAATGTTTAACTGCCCAGGAGCTTTTCTTATCTGCGTAGCGTTGCAAAGGTATAAAACCCCTTATAAGCACCCTTTAATGATGAGTTGGAGTTAATGGCCCTGAGCTATGCTTTGAGCCATCACCTCCTCCCAGATGGTCATTAATCCTCAGGAGATGCCCTGTACATTGCTCATTATTGCTTAAATAAGGATAATATTTTGTAGCTTTTAAAAAATGTTGTGCCACTCTTCCTTTAGCACACTTGTTATTCTGCTTCTAAGAAGGTGTACAGCATGGCAACAATTGTGCTTTATTGCACCCTTGTAACCCCTCTGTCGGCCTCGAGCGGAGGTTTACAAAGCTGGACAGTTTTTAAAAAAAGTATACATAATATTGCATACATAATAGATGGACTGGTTCCAAAACAATCTATTGCATAATTACCTAATTAATACAATCTGTAATAATTAAAAATCCTTTAGAGAATTTGTAAAAACATTTTACTATGCATGTGTCGTAGATAATTTTTAGACTCAGTGTCTCAGCTGTTTGCTTTTTTTTTTGTTGTTTTTAATTTGGTCTTTCAAATTGCCAGCAGCCTTATTGCTGCTTTGTGGCCCAGGCACTTAACAAATTTCATTTCTCAAATGGAAGGGACCAAATTTCTTCCCCAGAAGTGCAGTTCACAGGCAAGGGCAACGTTCAGTGCTAACTTTTCTTTTGCAGAGACAAACACAAAAGACAGGTTTACATAAGTATATTTCAAGGGCTTTTTCAACTGTTGGAGAGACTTAATAAAGAAAAATAAAAATTTCGAAGTAACAAAAATTGCTTTGGGCTAGACTTTTAAATCAAGATGCATCTGCAAAATCAATTCTTATGTTATAACCCCAGTCATCTCAAAATGGTCCTACAGTGCAATTGTATTAGTGGTACTTATTTACTCTAGCAGATATTCTGGAGCATTATATAAACCTCTACTTCTGTAAGTATCAGCTGCGAGGCCCGTGGTGACGCCTGTTTGTATGTTTGAGATGTACAGGCAGGACGTGCGGTGCTGCCCCAAAATTGCCTTTACTTGGTGATGAAGGTACGGTGCTCTTGTGCAGCTGGTGGCACTCAGTCTCTGGTCATACCATACCTTTTCTAAGGAAAGGACAGGCCAGTTGATGGCAAACTGCTTGCCAAAGTGATGCACGTAACTTCAGCAAAAATAAGAGGATGCACTTATTTAACGGCCGGACAACTCCAGTCCTCTGCCCCTGTACCTGGAGCTCTTGCTGTTATTTCCAGCAGAACAAGCCTGCAACTGAGCATAGGAGCAGCGTTAGCCCCAGAGATGCACCGTTTCTGGTCAGTTCTCCTTTCTCTGTCTCTAAGATAGCATGGGAAAGCTTTTTATTTCCCTTTCCATTTCCGTTTTTTTGAAAAACCCAAACAGGCATCACAAGCAAAGGGTGATGGTGAAATCTGTGCTGCCCTGGACAACCCCGCTGACTGCAGCTGATGCCAGTGCTGCAAGCAGAAACTTTTTCCTCAGTTTTCTCCCTCTGCGATACCCAAAATATAATGCTTTTGATTTGTTAAATGCGGTTCAAAAGACTCCGTCTACTAACACCTTAACATCAAGTAATTAGTTAAAATTGGGGCATCCTGGGATCTGGAACCTTGACTTTGCTCTTACCAGATCATCAGCAGTTCAAAAGCCAGACAGCAAACTCTGCAGAAACAAGACTCCTGTCATTAAAACCAACACTGGCTCTTTGTCGGCAAGAGAAATTTTCTTTGAATAAATGATTAAACGTAGTGGACAGCATTAAGTGTGTGGTCAATGAAGGAGGTGCTCAATGAATAATTATTAGAAAATAAAGGATTTTTGCTTTATTGAAGTGTGGGATTGCATCAAATTGATTCTTAATTGTGAAATCCATTTTTCACCTCGAAAGAGCCACTTAGTTTTGTCAGCTTAGTTTGTTATTTAACTTTGCAGTAACTGGAGTTACTGGAAAGAGTCTATAGTACCTGAAATGAAAATGTTCGTCATCTTATACTTCTTCTGTTTTTTATAAGGCTGACAGAACTAATTTGTTTGCCAGTGAAAGCAGACTGGACAATTTGGCCTTTTGGGCTTATTACTGATCATTGAACAGCAGCTGATGGGGAAAAAAAAAAAAAAAAAATCCCAAAGTAGCACAGCAGAGAGTGAGGGCCACGTCCAAAACCACCGTCTTTCCATCACAGCAGCAAGCAGACAGTGAATGATGCAGAGCGAGCGCAGTGTTGTGAATGACATTGTTGGTTTTATTTAGCCTCGGTAAAACCGTGGTGGAAAAATGCTAAGGGGAGATTTTGAAGTATGGTTTTCTGGAAAAGATTTGGGGTTTATTTTGGTTTCTGGAGGCTGCTTGAGGCGTCCCTGGCAGCAAGGAGGCTTTGCCTAGGTGCTGGCTGGGATGAGTGCCGGAGGGGGCTGCCCTTGGCTTACTGACGAGTTTGCATGTTATTGCTCTTCCTCAGTGATGCCCAGCATGTTGTGCCAGAGCAAAAAGTCATTTTTCCCTTCCAGAGAGCACCTGTAATTGAGGCATAACTTAATTTGGGCTTTTTCTGATCTAATTGTCTTTCCATAACAAAGCAGTGTTTTCCAACCTCCCTGTTATAAAGAGCATAAACATCTGGTTTGTGCTCGAAGTCAGCAAAGAAGGATGGAAGATCAGCCCAAACGTGTGCTGTTGAGTCCCCAAACCGTGGGACTGCTGGTCGCTGGCCACCTCTTTTCTGCACGAGTGCTGAGAGAAATTCCCCCTCGCTCAGCGCTACTGTAAATCTTCCAATGACAAACTCTGCTCAAACTTTTGGCAGCAGGGTTCAGGCAAGTTGAGGAGCTGTTGTGTTCTCCCCAGATACATTGTGTACCTAAGATTTTTAATTCTGGCTGCAGATGTTAAGTAACTTCTTGATTTTTTTTTTTTTTTTCATAACCCGGGCGACGAAAATACTTCTTTTTTTAATCTCTATTTTGCAATCACTGTGAATCATATGATCAGCCTAAGGATATACAGTTTGCAAATGAAACCAGATTATTATTAGTCTTAACTATTTCAGCATGAGGAAGAAAGAAGAAAAAAAATATTCTATGTACATTTTGCAGACCAGTTGCAATTTGTTTTAACAACTTCTCAAGTACACACCAAGGAAGGCAATGACCACATGAAATAGTTTCACGTGCACAGGGTGGTTTGTGTAAGTGATAATTTTGAGTAACCTGGAATGCCACTTTAGATCCATGAAATAAAATTTTTTAAAAACCAAAACAAACAAACAAAACAAAAAACAAATTATATTCGGGGTTTAAATGAAAAGGAACATACACATGTCTATGGTTTTGGTTTGTTTGTTCCCCCCCCACTACCACTGGCAGGAGATTTCTTGGGAGAAATTGTGCCAGCAGATTAGCATTTTCAGTCCTTTAATATACATTCCTGGAGGTATTCTCTTCCAAAGAGAGCACTTCTGGGAATGACAGCAACATGCTTGGTATTGCTCCAGCTGTCTGGCAGTGAGGTGTGCTCAGCATCACTTGCCTTTCACTGGTTATTGTAGGGCACCTGTGTTTTATTTGCTGTGTGATAACTTTGAAGTTTTACCTCTCTGACTCTTTAAAAAGATAACGTGCCCGCCAGGCGTTTCTTGGTAGCCTGCCACAGCTCAAATGCTAACCTGTAACTTCTCCTGAAGTCGCTACTCAGGTGTCACATATCACTTTCAGTAATTTTTTTTGATAGCCATAATATGGCCACGACTAATGTTATTCTTACTACAGTCTTGTTTTTATTTTCATGTGTCTTTACAAACAGTTATGTTAATTCAAAATGAACAGCAGTTGTTCAAATCATTTGTGACCTAGTGGTGTAAGAGGATGTAGCACATCATCTGAAAGGCTACAGTATGTTTTGTGACATCATCGTGACATGATGTAAAACATCATGTGACAGCTCTTATTGCACAGGTGTCATTACATTTTGCATCAAAATGCTGAAAATACCTTTTGTCAGTTTGCTAATTGCCTTCTATTCCTGTCTGGTAACCTCCAGTGCCTTCACCTTGGTGAAATGTAGAGGAATGAACGCGATGGTGGTTCTACCCTCATGCCCAGCGCTACCCTGTCCTGTACTAGCTAAGACTGTGGCTCGCAGCAGGCATGACTCCTGCTCTGGTTTGTGGCATTATTTTGGATGCTTTTGACTCTACAGTGATTTTTATAATGATTTATTTAAAGGCTTGAGGACTGGCTACTCTCTGGACTACAGTCTTCTACTGACCCCAGCTTCAGCCAGCATCAACTCCGACTTCAGGAAATAGAGTCAGGTTCTGAAAATTGAACAAAAATAACTAAAGTGAGAGTTTTTAAGGTCTTGGACCCAGTGATCAACATATCCAGTGGGGAGAGCAATAACCTCCATCTAGACTGGAGGGGTGGCACGGCAGGGCCTCTTACGGCCCTTGCTCTGGGAAACTGCTGGTAAAGTTGCCAAAGCTCTTTTGGCAAATCTGAGAAAATGAAGCTCTGGATAATGACACCTTGGCATGCAAGTAAAGAAGGGAAACACATGTTAATAGTAATGATTATAAAAAAAAAAAAAAAAAGGCGGGAGGGGGGGCTCAAAGCCATTGTTGTGCTAAGGAAGCTGTAGATCTGATTATTTTTCCTAGTTGTTTTTTCCCATTACCTTCAACTGAACCAGGATTTAACTCCTTAAATTTTATAGTTTGTCTGAAAATTTAGATCGTACTGATTGCTTGGGCTGTATCTTTTTTTAAAATTTTTTTTTAAGTCAATGTCTGCTGCTGCCTAGAAATGCAGTTTTACTTGTTGCATGGAGTTTACCCTACAAAATGCTTGGTAGCACAACACAGTTTTTTATTTATACTGAAGTCCTGTTGCATGCCTTGTAGTACTCAATCGGATGGGTCTGCTAGCAGGAGCCCTGCTGCTTGCTCTGGGACAGCTAGGAGCTGTCTTCCACCTTCCTTAAGCAAAATAGACATACAAAAGAGCTAGGAAAATACTTTTCTCTGAAGCAATCATTGCCTCAACCAGGGGAAGTGCATCTATAATATACAAAGCAGCCCCCCCGCCCCGCCCCGCAGATATATCCCTGGATATCTAACTTTGTGTAAAGTTGAAATGCTTGGCCTGTCGTAAGCTGTAAAAGAATAAATTCCAACATCTCTCATTATGATTTATTGTTGCTGGAATAGAAATTATTCCCATCTAAAATCAGTCTGAGCTATTACTGACTTAAATTGAAGCAACTAGAGTGTTACATATGGATCAAATATAGCCCATAATTAACCAATGCCAGCATTGCGTTATTACCGACAATTTACAATTACAGTCCATTTACACAGTGCTTTATTCTGTGATTATCCCACGGAAATTTGTGATAACTATCAGTGCAATCAGTAAAGCTTACATTTAAACTTTTCTAAACAACCAAGCATGAGAATAAGATAAGCTATTGGAGAATTTTACAGGTGTTAGAAGAATTGGTCAAGGAATTATCATCGGTATGCTTATGATTCATGTTGTTACCCCCTTTTTTGATTTGTGTTGGAGCACTTTGCTGTTACCTTTTGATAAGAGTTTACAGGTAATTAGTAAGCTATGACCCCTTGCACTTTTTCCATTAACTCTAAAAGCATTCATGTTTAGGACAGTTTGATTATTTGGATTGTTTTAAACATGGAGCTTTATGGAAATCAATGTCTTGGGATTGAAACCTCTGATTTCAGTTTGAAGCAGAAGTTTCTTATGCTTCTGGATAAATCGTCTGTTGTGGCTTTGCTTAATTTTCTCCTCTCAATCCTCCCTGATTACCTAAAAATGCTTTAAGGAAAAACTTTGAGCTGGTGCTTTCCCTCTTCCATACATGGTGTGATGAAGCAGAAACTTAAGGAGAAAATGAAGTCATGAAACCTCAGTCAACTGCAAGTAAAAATAAATGACCAAAAAAGAAGTGAGGTGTGAAGTAGGTAAATTTTTAGTAGCTCTGGAATACAGATTCCCAGTAAATTTGTTGCAGATGACATGATTCATATAGTTTTATTGCATACAAAGTTTATTTTGCAAATTATGGATCCTTTGATACCACTGTGATGGGTGCTTTAGGAATCCTTGAGATATTAGATAGATGTAAGTATGTAAACCAGGCAGTGAATACCAATGCCAGAGACTTACGCTGAAGGGTTTTATGTTGGTCAGGCACTAGATTTTATCCTCCATTTTAGAAGGAGATATTTATTACAAGAAAGTTTTCCTGATAATTTTTTAATGGTGTGCAATGGAGCATTATTTAATTAAATGCCATATAAGCTGGACAAGGAAAAGTTCAGTAGGGCAACTGCACTTGGGAAGCTTTATAATTTGTTCTTTAACTATTAGTTAGGCAGCTGTACGCAGTACGTCAGGTTTCCTAAATGAAGAATCACTGCCCCTGAATACATGAGAAAATACGATTTCAGGCAAGCCGTAGCTCCAAAGCAACTGGACTCATGTCTTCAGCAAGGTACTCCCTCCCTTAAATATACACAAAGGCTGAGAGAAAGGTCTTCCTTAAGGAGAAATGAAATGAGCCTACAGTAAGGGACACAATGTTGGGTCTGGGGACATAAGGAGTGCTAGGGGAAGGGAGGGAGGTATGTGTGTGTGTGGGGAAGCCAAAGTTCATTATAACAACAACAAAACAGGCTAAAAGGTAAGACAGAGATGGTAATTTATTCAAAGATTCCAATAAAATGTGTCCAGTTTTGTTTCCTTTAGGTCTGGCAGTATCAATTTGAATATTGCCATTTAACCTCCAATCTTTATATTCAGTGAAGGATGGCTGCTATCATTTTTATGGGAACCTCACTAAGAGGGAGAGTCACTGATCTGTTGCTTCTGGGGAAAAAAACAAAACAAAACAAAAAAACCCACAAACAAAAACCCCCAAACAAAACCAAAAAAATCCTGCCCGTTATAAAAAATGAAGGCCCAGGGTGCTCAAAAACGCTGAGTGGCTGGATGTTCATCTGAAAAAGTCAGTGAGAATTGTGGTAACCAAAATTTGTAGTGAAGCTAACGGACTAATTTGGACAAATGAACCGAACAAGTATTTGCATTTGAACTGGGAGCTGAGCAAAGGCTTGTCACAGTTAAACAGGTCAGAGAGCCTCGGGCTTGGGCAATTTGAGGTCCGGAACGCTACATCATAAACTTCCCTAAGTTTAGTTTTGTTTAAGACATGGTTCCCTGTGAAAATGAAAGCTTTGCTTGGAACACTTAGGGGAGGTATTTTTCATATATGTTCATTCATATGTGTTTAATTTCTTTCCACATAAATTTGCTGTGAATTTAACCACAGCCATCAGTTGGAGTTGAGTTAGGCCAGCGCTGATCACTTCAATTGTCTGCTCAAAATGCCTTTGATGCCTTTATTGGAAACATTAAGAGAATACCTTCCAGAATGAAAATGAGAGAGGAACTGATGGGAATAGAAATAGTAAGAAAATCAGCGCTATGTCGGAACTCCAAGAGATCTTGAATTGAAATCCAGAGACAGAAACCTTAAGGTAATTGCACACCTTAGGACTGCTTTCTTTAGGGAACTTTCATTAGGGAAAAGCAATTGTCTAAGAAAAATATTTTTCTTAGGGAAAATGTAGCTTCAGTATGTTGATCAGGTGAAAGAATTTATATTTCCCTCCTTCCACACATACAGAAAAACCTTGCACCCTCCCTCAAGGCTTGCTTTCCCACTGATGAAACATCCCTCCATCTCTTTCTCATGCCCTTCTCCCACCACCCTGAAGTTAGCCAGCATCTCTGGGACATTCTGACCCACATCCTGCCCGTGTACCCAGTAAAGAGTGTCATTCCTAAAAATCAAACCATTTAAGGGTTACGTATCAACAAACAGGGAAGCAGTGCAAAGAATAATGCATATAATAGAAAACAGGATTTTTATTGTCAGCAGTTTTAGGCAGTGGCAGAAGTTTTGCTGAACCACTGAAAGGAACTAACACTAACAAGAGGAAGATGAGCAGAAAAATGCGTTGCAGTAATCAAAACTGATTGTAATAAAAACATTAAAAAGAATCTTTGTGTCAGTTAAGCAAGAAAATGTCTTTTTCTGGAAATGCTGTTTAAATGAGGAAATACTGAAAGTGCTAGTAGTGTGCTCAGATGTGGAAAGCCTAGTGTCAAAAATGATCCCAGATTTGCTAAAATATCCCAGTAGCAAGATACCTGTTGTTGCAACACAAATAAGGAGTATGGCCCCTTGTGACAACCATTATCTCTATGTTCTGCCAATCACTAGTGATCCATTCTTTTTTGGATTTGGTCAAGCCCTAATAAAAGTTTTTTGAGCCTAAATTTCAAAACATTTGAAAACTAGAAGCTTTCTATACTAGAATTTGATAGGAAAATTATAAATAGATTATCTGTTTAGTGAAGAAAACACCCTCCCTAATGGTGCTGCAGTAGGAAACACAGTATTTAATGAATACTGGTGGAACTGGAATAAAACAGCAGAATAATACACGTAATTTCAGCATGGCTGGAGGTACGTTAGAGGAACAAATGAAATCCTGGCGCCAGATAGGACAGAAACCAAGCACTTAGATAGTCCAGCACAGGACATTAGACAGTCCAATAAAACTACATGGTTCACAGAACTGAAGGCAGCTGCAATCTCTAATAACATGAGTACAGTCAAGGACCCTGCAACAGAGTTAATAAGCAGATCATTACAGACTCTGACCAAGGCAGTCTCCATACTGACCTAATCGAAATCTAGAATGAAAATTATTGTAACGTGCATGATGAACCAATTAGCCTGGAGCTGGGTTGCTTCCACCTGCTCTAGTATCTCCATTTAGAATGGAAAATTAAAACCTAAAAGAGATGAGAGAACATGTCAGAAGAAGAAAATGTGGCTCTCTAACATGGGAAGATGGTGCAGACTTTAAGAAAACCGGGCTCCTCTGTCTGGCAGCAGCTCACTGCTGCCAAGCAGACCATTTTTTTTATGGATGTCCATACTCCCATTGAGATGGGATGGCCAGCCCCCCAAATAAAAAACGACTCGTTTGTCTTAGGGTTTAGGCTGGCTGCAGAGATGTAGATTAAAAAACTGTGATGCCTTAAGGCTCTGCTCCGTGGATCTCTAATTTTTCTCTTCTTTCTCAGTCTCCCTGCCAGTTTGCTGTGGGCTGGCCTGCCTTGCGTTGCCCAGGGCTTGGGTGTCCCACACGTGCACCCACTGAGGACGGGTCCGTGTGAACAGGGGAGGAGGTGGCAGTTCTTGCGCAGGCAGCTGCCAGCTGGTGGCTCTGTTCCCCACCCTTGCGTGAGAACACTGTGGCTGGAGCCCTCACCAAGCCTCTGGAGATGTAGGGAAAGCTTTTTTCTCCTTTCCTGAGGATGTTTTCCATCTCCCTGTCCTTTCCCAAGGGCTGTTGTGACCATCCAAGGTCTAGGAGAAAACTCGCCAAGGGTTTGATCAAGCTGGGTCACTGTGCATCAATGAGCAGAGGACTCGTGGGAGAAGTGGGAGGCTGCCTGTGCCCTGCACCTCTGCGTACCCATCAGGCAGGGGCAGGATTTGAATCACCTGCTTTTTAAAAACCCATGAAGCACCCATGCTTTTTGCACTGCGCTGGAGTTCAATTAGAAAAGAGATTGTGAATAATCTGGAAAGCAAGGTGGCTGGCTTGCTCTCCTGACTTGTGTTCCTGGCTACACTGTGGTACGGTCTCAGTAAAAGGAGTGTGATTTACTCTTGCTAATTCTTTGCAAGCTATTAGTTAATGCGTCATATAAGGTAATGTGGGATGGAAAAGTGGAAAAATGTTGCCTGGGGATTTACCATGCAAAATAACACAAGAGTTGGCCTTTGCTACTTGCAATAGCATTTGGGTTCTTCCATCTATTTGTGGATCTACCCACGAGTATCAGAGTTGTGTATAACAGAGATTTGAAGAGTTCAGAGAAGGGTGATTAGCACAATTCCCATATGCAGATAGATTTATAAGATCATGACAGCTTAGTGCAGAAAGTAAATACACAGGAATGTGGCAGAAGTAGACCTAAGTGTAATATAGGTGATTCTTCTTTCTTTGTCTTAGAAAAATAGTGAGTCAGAAGGGAAAATAATCACACAGCCTAGAACTGGCCTGGGAAACTCAGCTGCCAGATAATCTACCTAAATTATCTACTAAGTGAGGTATTTCTGGATGCATTCTTCTAATGCCATCCAGTAAGTGGGAATTTCTTAGGTCTTCCTTAAAGGTTTTTGGTGTCTTTCGCTATCAGAGTAACCAGACTGTTTTTATAATCTGGGTTGGCAGGTTTTGTTCCTAATATTTCATCTTTCTTTGGTTCTGGTTTAATATTCATTTGGTAAGCCTTTTACTCAAACACTAAAGAATTTGTGCCAATTGCACGAGTTCCCCTTGAACAGAATCCAGATTAACGGTGTCCCAGCTCACCTTGCACGCGCTGTGGCTGCAACCAACCAAAGTTGTTGGCACTTGTGGGTGTATGTGCTTGATATTCGGTAACAACGAGTAACCTACTGGTAGATTTTGCAAAGCTCAAGTTTTCATTTTTTGTAGATTTTACTCATGGCTGGGGAAAAGAAAGGTAGGAATGGCTGCAAACAAAAATATGATTGCTCAAAATCTCATTCTTTGAATGTTGTTCTACACTTGAAGGGCAGACGTTCCCTGCTCTGCAAACTGCCCGTGCCAGTGGCCTCTTGCATCATGCAGGGCTGCTGATGCTGACTCTTGTGATTCACTGAGAGCCTCATGACTTTGCACGGTTTTTTTCCCTTGTGATTTTGGAGAATAAGATCTGTGAGATTAAACAACAACAAGAGGTAGGAAAATGAAAGTCCATAAAGTATCATTCCAGAAGAAATCTTCATA
Source organism: Haliaeetus leucocephalus (assembly GCF_000737465.1). Classification (NCBI taxonomy): domain Eukaryota; kingdom Metazoa; phylum Chordata; class Aves; order Accipitriformes; family Accipitridae; genus Haliaeetus; species Haliaeetus leucocephalus. Next base: position 7,137,881 of record NW_010972887.1, on the reverse strand, counting down.
CTCTGCAGTGTATGAGCACTCACAGCACTGAGCACTGCTTGCAGGTGAATCCGCGTTGGTTTTGTACCGCTGTTATTGAAAGTTCGACGAAGGATGCAAGTACCAGGATGGCTGTAGAGGGCTGATGTGTGAAATAGGTGGTGAGGAACAGGGAGCACAAAGAAAGACTCCAGGCCCCTGAGTATGCATACATATCCTAGAGTCCTGGCTTTAGCTGGGAAATGGGAAAGGTTTTAATTTAAAATTTGATTTAAGGGAGAGAGACTTTTTCATTAGCGTAGCAGTTACTCACTCAGTTGGGAGCTATTGGAAGAAATTAAAGTACATTTGGCAATCTATATGATTCAAGCAGGAATGGGCTATATCTATCTATTCATCTACCTTTCTGCCTAATCACATAAATTCCATGATATCCAGTGTTATTTTCCCTTTCCTGAACTGCTGCAAAATCTGACTGCCTGAAACCCCACTGGAAGGAGAAACTTTTGACACTGATTTTTTTTAATATAATCAGTGTCACCCAGTCTCTTAAGTTTTTGCATTACTGTTGTTTTCTGCTGTTAACATAGCATTGTTTTTCTTTCAATCAGCTGAAAAAACACACTGGAAAACATTTTCTTATTGTCTTTTTTTTTTTTTCTTTCCAAAGATGTTTTTCAGGGGAAAAAAGGGAAAGCAGGGAAAAAGAAAGAAATTTAAGTCAAGCAAACCTTGACAAAAAAGAGGGGAGAGTGGTTCGGGGAAGAGCGTGTTGTATACATAGCCCTGTTTTGATATGCAGTTACCTTCTTTTTCACAGAGCTTAGCATAAAGTTTTGTAAGTTGTGGTGGGTTTTTTTTTCCCTTTTGTCAAAAAAAATTATGAAAGTGTCACTTTTCCTTTGCAGTTAATTCAGGAGAGATCCTCAATTCGAGCAGGGCACATTTTCATGCAAATACAGCAGCACAGTTTCCAGCCCCCTAATAGCTTCTTACAAATGATGTGCCATTACAACGAGGTTTATTTAAACAAATTTAATACATCTTTAATCAAGCTGGAGAGCATTTTCAAAGGTCACGCTCCAAATCAGGATCACTGTTCAGAGCTTATCAAAGTATTAGCTTAAGGGGGAGGGAGAATTATTTCTTGGACAAGTAATTTTAGGCAAATCTTTATTTACATTTTTATTCAGTTATTAAATTTTATTCCTTTCCCTCCTCCTCCTAGTCTCCATTTATGAACCTATAAGAAAGTCTGTAAATGGAGCCATAAGCATATCACAGCAGTTACTATTTCCAGGGGCTATTCCTTTGAATCTAGTGGGCCTATAAAAGCAAGGATGAAGTCACTTTTTTTTTTTTAAACACAAGCTATGTGTATCCATTTCATACAACAAGCTCTTGCCTGAGGATCTGATATTAGGATAAATATATGATTAGATGTATTTTAAATTAACAAAACAAGTTAAAAACAAATTTTGAGCATAATGGGTATTTAAAGGTGCTTGTGTGTTCCTGCTGCGAGGGGACATTCGTTCATGTTAAGTCCCATCAAAACTAATGGGAGCTGCACTAACCTACCGAGGGAATGCACCCCGCTTCACACCTTCTCGCATCGTTCGTTAGGCATCTATCTTTAAATAGGTCCCAAATGTTTTAAATTGTACGTAAACAGTCTTTTGTGGGTAGGACTGTTGGTGTCTCTGGTGAGAGCACCTCACTCTCTCTTTTGCCACGTGCTCTAAATTCTGTGTTCTCAGAGCTCGCGCTTGTGTTCGTTCGTAAAACTCAATCCTTTGGCCTCCGCTTTACAGAAGTAACTAATGAGGCACCAGGATTAAAAGAGGAATGAACTCTATAAGCACTCAGATGGAAATACTCCTGAGATTTTAATGCCCGTTAGACTGAGGAGCCTTCAAACTTTTCAATACGGGGAAGTAAAACCGGGCATCTGAGAAGATAATGAAAAGAGCTGGTGCAGGCTCTGTTAATTCTCTTTTTAAGGCGCACCTTGCAGCAAGCGTTTGGTAATAGGATTAAAAAGGAACTATGCTGAAGTAATAAAAAGGCACTCCTAGAAAGCTGGTTTTGCAGGTCACTGGCTTGGTGGTTGCTGCAAAGCATTGTTTTGTGCCCAAGCCTTCAATCCTTGCCAAGAAATCTTTGCATCTAGCACCTATGGCATCCACATGGCTTCCAGCTCGACAGGCAACAGAGTGTGCAAAATAAAGAAAGTGTACCTGTTTTTCACTGATTTATGAACCAGTGGATGTCCCTTGACACTTTTGGCAGAACAACGATGCAGATGTGGCATCCGAAGTGTCAGCCTGGGTGCATTTGCTCTTCCCTTCTTGACAAGGACTTTTGGTAACTCACAGAAAAATGTTGGTTATCATTTGGCTTTATGAATTGCACTGACTCAAAGGTCTTTATGAAAATGGGCAAAGAAATAACTGTCCAGATGTTCAGCTGCAACTAAGCATCACAAAACACAGGTGTTGCTTCAGTACTGGACGCAGGTTTGTTGCTGAAAAATACTGGCATTTTCAGGCTTCCGCGATCAGAGAAAGGAAATGATGCTATGCGATATTTATGGCAATAAAAATCCCACTGATTCAGAGTAAAAAGGAAGGCAGTTGACCTGGTGGGTGTCAATGGCCCAATTCCTGTGTTGAACAGTAGGTTGTACACTGTACATAACAGTCCTCTGAACAACAAAATTAAAACACAAGTTTGGTCAGCCTAGGGTGAGGAAATGTGTAGTAGTATCCCAAAAATCTGAGAGAAATGTAGCAAGCTCATAACTATTTTTACTATTTATTTTTTTTTCCTTTCAGGTCTCCCATATGATTATTTGCCCTTCTTTGCTTGGCTACGCAAATTCTGTATTTACCTGCAGCTGTGTGGTGGGTTGACCCTGGCTGGATGCCAGGTGCCCACCAAAGCTGCTCTATCACTCCCCTCCTCAGCTGGTCAGGGGAGAGAAAATATGTTGAGAATAAGGATGGGAAGAGATCACTCACCAATTACTGTCATGGGCAAAAGAGGCTTGACTTGGTGAAAAAATTAATTTAATTTATTACCAATCAAATCAGAGTAGGATAATGAGAAATAAAACCAAATGTTAAAAAACCACCTCCTGCAACCCCCTTTTTCCTGGGCTCAACTCCACTCCCAATTTTCTCCACCTCCTCCCCACCAGCAGTGCAGGGGAATGGGGTTTGGGGTGAGTCCATCACACATTGTTTCTGCCGCTCCTTCCTCCTCAGGGGCAGGACTCCTCACTCTTCTCTTGCTCCAGCGTGGGATCCTTCCCATGGGAGACAGTCCTCCACCAACTGCTCCAGCGTGGGTCCCTTCCCCGGGCTGCAGTCCTTCAGGCACAGACTGCTCCAGCGTGGGTCCCCCACGTGGTCACAAGTCCTGCCAGGAGCCTGCTCCAGCGTGGGCTTCCCATGGGGTTCCAGCCTCCTTCGGGCATCCCCCTGCTCCGGTGTGGGGTCCTCCCTGGGCTGCAGGTGGAGATCTGCTCCCCTGTGGACCTCCCTGGGCTGCAGGGGGACAGCCTGCCTCACCATGGTCTTCCCCACGGGCTGCGGGGGAATCTCTGCTCCCCCTCCTTCTGCACTGACCTGGGGGTCTGCAGGGCTGCTTCTCTTACATGTTCTCATTCCTCTCTCTAGGTGCAGTTTCTGTGCCCCAGCAACTTTTTTCTCCCTCCTTAAATCTGTTCTCCCAGAGGCACTACCACCATCGCTGATGGGGTCGGCCTTGGCCGGCGGTGGGTCCGTCTTGGAGCCGGCTGGCGTTGGCTCTGTCGGACATGGGGAACCTTCTAGTAGCTTCTTACAGAAACCCCCCCTGTAGCCCCCCCGCTACCAAAACCTTGCCACGCAAACCCAATACAAGCTGGCAAGTAAGTGGTAAGCACGGGTGTGAGTCTGGGCTGGTTGAATCATACATTCCAACCAATAGATACCAATTCTGTGCTCTGCACTTGCAGGATAGCAGGGCAGGTACCATATTGACATATGCTGCTGTGAAGTAACACAAAAAAGTGCAACATCCCATTTCTAGACATCTGCTGTAATATGAAAAGAATGTGAATATTTTTACCTGAAGTAATATTCACAGAATAATTTACCCAACAATTTACTGTATTTTTTTTTTCAACTTCCAAATGACACTTTTTCATAGTGGTTATGGATTTTTATTTATTTGGTTTTTTAGTAATCATGAATGGTTTTTCAGCAATGGTTAGTATTTGACATCTGCACTTTGTTGCTGGTGACATAAAGGACATGATATTGTTTCCTTTCATTGCTTAGAAGGGTCTTTTAAGGAGGAGGAATTGTAGAAACTTTGAACTTCTGAGGAAGTTTATAGAGCAATACCAGATCAGTAGAATTAGGGAGCATCAAAGAACATTTAAGTGCGTGAAAGGTCTGGCCTTCCACTTTCTCTGTTGTTAATGGGACTGTGGATTCAAATCCCTTGGTTTCTGAGACTCTTGCTTCATCTTTCCTTTTTTCACCCCTATAAAGCATTCCTTAGAGAAAAAAAGTAATGAAAAAAAGGGGATACTTCACGAAATGTAATAAAACTCAACCTAAAATCTGTGCATAGTTATGGCAGTCATGTGACATCATATTTGCTTGTTTGGGATAGCTTTACTTGTGCCGTCAGCTGCCAATTCAGTGCATTTAGTAGCCCCTGGGATGAGCACTAGTAGCCCAGAGCCTGAGCCCCAGCCCATGACCCTCCCATGGTAGATGCTGCATGAGCACAGGGTAAAAGGACTCCTCCCAGTCCAACGAAGGTGAAATAGATGGAGACTGCCAGAGGGAGTGTAGAAAAGTTAACCAACTTTGGTGGACCTTGTGTTGTAGGTAATCTCAAGCTGTGGATATTGGGCTGAAGGTTAAATGAAATCTCGTTTGTCAGATTTGCAACAGCACATCTCCACTCTGGTGAACAGATGATAAAGGAACGCTTCAAAACTCCTATAGTTTTCCTTTCCTCTGGACTTCTGTTGGTGGTGCTCCTCTTGTCTACAAGTACACTGAGATTCTCCTTCCTTCCAAATTCACATGACACTTGAGCAATAGTTATCCCTATCAGGTCATCCATCTATTTCTTTTTCTTAATACTTTAAGAGTTTATAAGATTTCAGTATTAAGACTCTCTTTTCTGTGACACTTTCTAAATTACACTATTGGGATGGGTTTTTTTCATTCCATTTTTGTATTATGTTAGTTCCTTTTCTGTTTTCAACAGTTTACATTTTTGTTATTTGAAAATCAATTCTCTGGCATATTTTGTTTGACTGTAATGGGTTGCTTGACCTCTTTTGTGGACCACAGTTCACAGCAGGGAGTTGGCGCTTGTGCTCATAGCAAGAGTTTTGTTTCCGTGGTTTGACAGGCAGTGGCTCTTCCCACTACGTACTTGGGTGTATACAATAAAATATTCCTGCTGCGAATATTAACGCATATGAAGCTCTCACCATCATTTACAAAATACAAGGCCAGTAAAATATAAACATAAGCTGGAAGTGAATAAATCTGAATTCTAACCACATCTCTAAGGATGTACAGAAAAGAGGTAGTGATCAAACTCGAACACATACCTATGAAAATAAAATGCAAAAACCCCACCCAAACCCCAGAAAAACCCCACTGCCTGTTTACTCCAAGTTTCTCTTGGACTCAAACAGTGGAAATGTATTTGTTAAAGACTGGAAATATTCAGTTTGAAGCTGCTTACTGGGTTGTTGTTTTCTGTTAAATTATATTTTTTAAAAGGCATAGGTTTAGAAAGTTTGAAGTTATATGGAATATTCTGTTCTGAAATTATCTAAATGCAATGGAGTGATTCAAACACTCTGAATCTGTTCTCTTATTATATGTTCAAGAAACTGTGTCCAGCTTGGGATAGAACTTTTTTTTTTTCAGAGCTCAAGATTTCAGGATGAGAAAACTTATTTTCCTTCCCTTTTTCTTTTGTTTCCGTTATGTTATTAGAAATAACTAAATATAAAGGCTTTATTCAGCTAAAGGTAGCTGTCAACTGGTTAGCTGTCTGTTAGTCTCCTATTCTGTAAAGCTGCAAAAAAATTCATCCATCAGTGACAATATTTTTCTGCTTTTCGCATCAACGGTATTACAATGCTGTGATTTGGATTTGAAGAAAGAAAACATAATGGCTAAAATGGCATTGTGAGCCCACACTTGATGCGTATGAATTGCATCTTCCAGTGGGTATATGCAAGTCTGACAATATTGCTAAAATTCCTATCTTTTTTTATGCTATGTGACAAAATTTGATATGAGTTAACTAAGTGCCCTTTTGATCTTGTTTTGCTTCTGTTAAATAAGTAGCGGTTTGAGAAGAAAAACAAACAAACCAGGACTGTTGACACTGTAAACCCTAAGGGTTCCTTTAGAGATATACTTAGCTGAATCAGAGCAAATAAGTCAGCTGCTATGCAAACTGCATCCAGGGCCTTCCAGGACTGTACGACCCATCAGGCAGTCAATAATTTTGGTCATACAGTGCCTTAATATGCTCTGGTAGAGCCAAGACGACTCTTTCTCAGGAAATAACCAAAATAGCAGAACCATAATCACCCATATTTGTGCTCTGAGGGTAGTGTTCTGTCACGTACTGTGATAAATGCTTAACACGTATGCCGTAATGCTGTCATTTCTTCATTGTAATAATCTGAAGAAGCGGTGGTTGTTATTAACTGAAAGCATTTTGAGTATCATGGTTGAGAATTTTTTTAATGTAATCTAAAAAAGTGCAAAAGAGGAAAATACAAAGAGCAGGCATGCTTTACGATTGTGATGTTAAGTTTACACAGCTGGCAATTTTGAAATTTAAAGAATGAAATTATTAAATTATCAGTCCTAACCAAAGTACAATGCACAATATGAAAAATAAAATGGATATTTAACCAGAAAGTAACAGGAAATGCATATACTACATAAGATGTGAATATATAAATTTTGATCAACTTACTAAGTACATGCATATCCAAAAATAATGTTGACCTGCTGAAAACAAGCAAAAGCACCTCTGTAATATGATACTGGTCTTGTTACAACAGTTTTTTATATTATTAGTGCCCTCGTATATCTTTTTTTATGAAGTTCAAGTTTATAGCCTGTGCTATAATGGAAATTTCAGGACTTTCACCTGGTTTTCATACTTTATTGTGAAAAGACTGCAGTCATTTTTCTCTTTCAGCATACACCTCCAGAAGTGAGGCAGAGAGAGATAGGGATGTATAAGTGAGTTTTAGCACATGAAAATAAAAGCTACGTGTCATTTTAAAAAAAAAAACCAAACAAACCAGCGAACAACCTTTTATCACGGTTGGAGTACTCAAGAATAGTAGATGTTCTTTGGAGGTTTTTGTCTGGCAGGTCAGAGAGCTATTTTGGATGAATGCTGGGTTTGTCACGGAGTAGGCTGGAGGTCCTGATGTTGAGATACCGACAGTCACGTCTTTGTTGACGATGTGTCACGACTTGCAGGAGGCAGCGTTTACTCTTTAATTTGTAGCCTTGAGTCCTGTTCCGAATTCCCACGTTACCTTAGTGAGAAATTATGAGAACGTTCACCATGCATATATGAACATCTGTCCTTTAAAAAAAAAGTGTATTTCTGCTTTTCTTCATATCTCTTCCCCTTCCTGAAGGACACAAACCAGTGTGGGTAACTGTTCTACCGTACACTAATTATGATAAGATGGAAGAAGAACTTTTTCATCTGCTATATGTGCTCCTACAGAGTAGTGCTGGTCCAAATGAAATACAGATTTTATTTCTGTAGCCCCACCAGTGATCTTTGTGCCACTTTCCCTGGCCCAAACCCAATTTTACACTAATCCACATTTTCTGTGCCGGCACTATGATCCAACCTCCAGACTTAACCTAAGTTGTATTTCAGCCTCTTTGCCTACAGTTACACAACGATTTGGGGAAAAGGTTCAGTTTACCATAAGCTGCCCTACACTTTCTTCCCATTTTCAGTCTCTGGGGAGATCAGGTCTCTGCTCAAAGTTTAACTGCTCCAGTTCCTGCAGTATTTTTTTCAGAAAGCTGCTGCCTGTTTTTCCTCTCTTTTTTTTCACTCTAAACGAATCTTGAGTTACCGGGTGCTTTTTATTTTAATCTCTGGTTTTGGAAACATAGGCCAGTTGCCTGTCTAGTGATAAGTATTGCATTTTCAAGATTATGCCGTGAATAATTATTTCTTAAGAGCCTTTTTTTTCCCTTGCAAATCTCTCTTGCATTATTTTCTCTCCCACTTGCACCTTCTAGCACTGTGACTGTTTAACGCTTGTCAGTGCCAACAGGATAGCATGTACCTTCTCCCATCCTTCAGCCAAAAATCATTTCCTCGGTGGGGTTGTGAAGTCCTGTGGGTGGGCTGTGCAACTGGTCTGCAACTGGTGGGAGAAAAAGGGACAGAGAGAGGAAAAAATAAAACAAAAGAAACCCCTGTATGGATTGCATCAGCAGCGATCGCAAAAAAGAGGTATTGACAAGCGCTTAAGCCCTTGGTGCATAGTCTGAAAGGAAATATTCCTGATTTTATGGACCAAAGGGGCTATAGCAGTGCCAGCCTGAAGAGAAGATGAGGAAGAACTGACTCCAGACCCCCTTGAGTTGCCAGGGTGGGAGCTAGAGACGTGGAGAAAGCAGAGGCGGGAGAAGAGATAATCGGTTCATATCCTTATCGCCTTCAAGTCAGTAGGAAAATGCTCTCTCAGTGGTGTGAATCTGTTCAGCGAGGAGTTCAGAATCACACGCTGAGCCGGAGGATGCTAATAGACACTAGCAGGCCCACTCATAAAGTCTACGTTCAGGCATTAGGGATTAAGTAAGGGAAAATTTGTCCCGAAATGCCTGGAAACTGGCTGGCTAAAGCTTTCAGGAATTAGTTGACCGAGGGGAAAAATACCCTTTGCTGTGAGCATCCCTCCCACCTGAGGTTCCTGGAGCGCCTCCCGAATGCAGGCGGAGGTTCGGGAGACCTTTGACCGGTTGTTAACGGTTTGTTGATGGAGGGAAGAAGTGAAAAGCTGGCTTCCCAGCCCAGGGAGCGTGAGAGGGACCGCAGCAGCACGAAAACAAGCGAGGCTGCAGAGGGAAATGAGGTGATACCTAACAAGAGTAATTCTTTCGGGGAAAAAAAAACCCCAAAACTCATTTCGCTCGTGTTTTTATTACGGGGAGATTAGAGAAGACAGCCCAGGAGAGAGGAGGGGAGCGTCTGCCGTTGCCCCCTCTCCAAGCTGGCGTCCGAGCCGCTCGGACTCGCTCCGTGCTCCTTCAGGGAAACGATCCCTGTCCTTACTGGATACGGAGGAACGTCCCGGTTTCCCACATTTTTAAATCAGTCTCAGGTTTAAGTGAAGGTGCAGGCTTAAAGTTATTACAGCTCCGCTGTGTCCCCTGATAAATTACATGAATAACATTTGAGACAATGCATTGTTAAATATTTATGTCTAGTACTATAGAACCAGAAAAAGCACAAGAACCCCTAGAAGAATAAATATATTTACCTAAATAAATTACTAAGACAAATATACTCCTATGTGCTCTGTACCAATAAACAGTAGGTATTCACTAAATTGTGGAATATAAATGGCTCATTTCCTCTAAATGTACACTGAAAGATCTATAACATGTTACACATTTCCTGTGCTTTGCATATATATTTCAATATTCATCATGAAAAGGCTTGCTTATGTGTCAATATACATTACTTTGCATACATTAAGAAAATATTTTTTTAATTTTACCATTACAGATGTGCTTTACTATTGGGGGGGTGGCGAAAGCGGAGGCCTTATTTTGTGATTAACCCTTTCGTGGCTCGTCCCTTTTTTATCAACGTGACATTTGCACAAAATGAATTGCTTGCTTAGACACAGCTAACTAAATAAAAGCAGGCCAGAGCTGATAGTATGAAAAATGGATTTTCATTACTGTTTCATTGATTCTTGTAAATAAGGGCCTGAGGCCTGCTCCAAAAAGGCTGCAAACAGTAATAATTTAATCTGAGGTGACATAGACCAAAATGTATGTGGACAAAAATCATCCTTGAATATTAAACAACAGCCTCAAGACAGAGAAAAGTGTTGCAGGCGAATTTAAATGTATGCAGATCGGTGGGTAACATATTTAAAAACAGAAATTAAAGATTCCTGTCATAAATCACATTTGCTGCCATGGATATGCCTTGTTATGCTGGCGTTTAAGAAAACCTGAAAGGTTAAGGCAGTTGCTGCATTAAATCGTACAAGGATAATTAATACTTTTCTTGTGGCTATTTATAAGAAATGGAAAATATAGTTAGATCAGCTGTGGCACTGTAGTAATTTGAGGGGGAAGAAATGAAAGTATGAGTCAATAGTTTTAACTGGACAAATGTCAAAAGCTTAATGATGCAGTATCCTAATTTGGAGGCCTTTTGAAAGTTATATATGAAAAAATTAGATAAAATAGTTCATTCTTCTATTGCACATATAATTTGTTTGCCTTTCAAACCTTATAACCTGTTTAATAAAATTAATTAAAAATAATTTCTCCAATTGCAATTTTCTTTTTAAAAATTGAATCTGTTCCATGGGAGCAAAGTGTGAATCAGCTCTCAACTCTAGAATCATGAACTTTGGGGTTTCTTATACATCTTCTAATTAAAAAGACCACTATATTTTGCCATATAATAGCCTGAAACTATGTGTAAGAACATTATTTCAGTTGTAGTACTTTGACTTATTACAGTAGTACCTAATGCTCAGGATGGCTCATAGCAAGACTAATGTAGAAAATAATTTTCCCCTTCAACCTGCTGAAGCATTAATCCTTTTTTTCTTTTTCTTTTTCTTTTTTTTTTTTCTTTAACTTGGGGTTACATTCAAACAAACCCTTCCAACTACTGTAATTCCCCAGAGGAAAATATTCCTTCATCACTCATTGAGCTCAGGTTTATGATCGGCCTATTATTTAAAATTCTTATTTTTCTTTTTTCTTTGCTTTCATGAATAAAAACAATAAACTTTAGTGGTATCAAACATTATTAAAGGGTCTCAAAGCAACAAGACAGAAGGTTTATATGACCAAACTCTCTTAATATAAAGGAGTTGTATATTTTCAGATGTCACTGCCATTCATCTCTTCTCTCTTTCTCTCTCTGCCCCCCTTAAGCTAAGAATAAAGATCCTATTTAAAAAATCTCACCAGCATGTAATAACTTTTCACCTGTTTCATGAAAAGTTAAACATTTGGAATACAATTTCCCTCACTATTATTTTTATTCTAAATGAAAACAGGAAGTATTTCTTTCTTCAGAAGGGGGGGAAAAAAAAAGGCAAGTCATCCAAGACAGCTATTTTCAATCTGAAAATGACTGTTGCTGTGGGGGAATGTATTTCTCAGACCTCATTGAATTTCTGATCTGTTTGGAGAACATTTAATCTATCATTATACCAAAAAATTAGATTTTTGAAATTTTACTCCGGTTTTGATTTGCAAATATTAATAAAAATTGCCATGGCTGCATGCAGATCTTTGAAAACAAAGATTAGCAATTTTTTTCACAGCTCTAGCTAGAACACACTGTCTTTGGCAAGTTTCTGTTTGCAACAAACAAAATGTGATACTTTATAGGTTATAATACTCATCATTGCCCTGATGTGTCATTGGTATGTGGTGTCACACCCTGCTACTTTCTGGACAGCGTTTCCAATTTGATTATGACAAACCTTTTCTTAAAAACTGCACTTTTAAGAAAAAAAAATCGTAAGAAATTAATCTAATCTAAAATAAAGAAAAATTCCTTTTTCCTTTCAGGGGATTACTTTATGAATAAAAGATTGGATGTGAAGTACATTCAGCATGCTGACTTCCCAAGAATTATCTGGAAAATAATCCAAGTTCAAAAACAAACAAACAAAAAAGGTGTGAAATCAGAAATTTCACAATCCAAAACCAACAGCTTTAAAAAGCTTCCATCAAAATGGAGAGATGGAAAAGTATTCCTTTGTAGTATTCCTTAGACAACAATGTAGATTTAGCAAATGTGGTGATTTTGGTGATACTGATATTCTTTTTGTTTTAATATATGATATTTTCCTCCTGCAATGTTATAAATGTCTGAATATCAGAAGCTGAGCTGGACATGGACTACTTCTGCTTAGTACATAAAAAAAAAAGGAATAGTATAATGATCTGTTAAATGAAAACACTTATATTTAGTCACACCCTAGTAATTCATGAACCATATCTTCACAGTTGAAAATCTCCTACATTATAGGCAATCAACAGTTGGTTGTGTAGGTCAGAGCCTTGTGGATTTTTTTTTTTAATAAAAGCAAATTGTTTCACAGCCACTCTATCAATCTGTATCTGGTACAAAGCACACTTTACATACAATAACTATAAACTGTGTGCAAAGTTATTCTGACAGTGGTATGTTCAGCAGAAGGAAAATGTCTCAAACATTATATTTTGATCTCAATAAGCATGCAAACTGAAAAGAAAGATGTTAAGGCTTGCATTCTCAGAGCAAACAATTTTTTTTTCTCTTTTAAAATTTTTAAACTAGTAAACAAACAGTAAAAAGTCACAAGATCCAAAGAGCCTGTAAATCTCACCCTAGAATTTTAAAAAGTGGTTTGAACACAACTGTGTTTATCTTTATTTTGCCTAGACATCTGCCACTACATTTTAGGCTGCTGCCGATTGGTAGGGCTGAGCAAATAACTTGTAATTATTAATGTTTTCCTTGAATTTATACTACATTTTCTGTTCATGAAATATGTGAAGAAGATCATGACATTTTCAAATGTCTTTGTTATTCAAAGTTATTTATGAATTTTTCCATGGCATATTTTTCCCTGTGGGTGGTATTCACTCTTGTGCATGCACAAGGACTAAGCAGTACTTAGACCCCACTTAAATCTTCAAAATATGTCTTCTGCAGAGGATTGATTTTCATGCAAAGGGACTTGTATATTTGATCAGATTGATATTCATTTTCCTATTCAAACAGATAGTTATAGGAGATAAGTTGTAATGTAGCAGTGCGGTGTAAACGGCTGGATATGCAGTCCGGCTGTTGTAAAGGAACCGCATGTAAATGAGGCTATTTCTATAAATAATGTACGGTTCTTAGAAGTAAAACTTAAAAATGCAGAGCAGCAAATTATACTGTTGTTGTTAATATGTTAACTCTCAGCCAACACAAAGCTACCAATGAGCTACAAGTTTTTCTATCTAATAGCTACACATTTTTTCCCTCTTCAAGTCCAAAGAGCAGTTTTCGCTGTGTCATTGGTAGTTGTATGAGGAAGCCGATGCTGTAATGCATATTTGTTTTTAATATGAATGTTCCTTTTCATCGTGTGGCTGGAAGACCTCCAGATTAATGGACAGACTGTCGCTGTTGGGCTAGGACAATAACAAACCCAAACGGTGCTTTGAACCTTTCTTTTATGAGGACGCGGGCTGCGTGTGTTATGGAGGAGATCAAAGTACTACAAAAGCCCTAGTCCTCCGCGGAGTAACCCTTTCCAAAGGCAGAGCTGCTGGGGGAGGAGGCACAGAGCCAAGGGAAAACCAGTAACCCCAGCTTCCACGTCACGAATCCCCAAATCGTGCAACCAGGGGGCTGCAGTTGCTGGAGCCAGTGGGTTCATGTGGGGGTAAAGGGATGGAGGGAATGGGGAAAATTGCTCTGGCCCCAAATACTTGAGGTCGAGTATGACTTTGGTCATGGACGTTTCTCTCTTCGCTTAGGCTAACGCAGGCCTCGGCTTTTTCATGCCAAATCACCAAGGCCTACACCTCTCCCTTTAATCCTTTTTGGCAGTTTCTCCCTCTTATGAGAAGCCTTCTTAATTGGTTTCTTCTTCCTCAGGCCAAATGTTGTGAGCTTTCTCTGCTCCCCTAAGCACCAGGGATGTTACTTCAATGTCCACTCCCATTAGATGACTCCCATTACCAGTTCCACCTCAAGCATGATTCATAAAGTTTAAAGCCAAAGGGAATGATTAGATCATCTAGTCTGACCTCCCGTATATCACAGGCTGTTAAATTTCACTGAGTTACCTCTGGATTGATCCCAACAAGTTTTGTTTTTCTGAAGAATATCTTGGAGAAATCACCCAGTCTTCGTCTGGAGTGGATCATCCCCGTTTCCTCTCAGTGGATTATTCCTGTGGTGAATTACAATTGATCGTGACAAAAGCACTGAAAAAAGCATTGAAACAGTCTTTGTTAATTTCTAAAGACTAAGTAGCACCCTCCACCTAATAGATGGATAATAACCTTTTATAGTGCATGTCCTGTTTCACAGAAGCTCCGTAGAAGCATGATACATTGTATGTTAAAGGGTGGGTTTGGCTCGGAAATGGCTTCCCCCCCCCCCAATATTTCTACAACAATATTTTTTTTTCAAGTGGCATAGTAGACTCAATCCAAGAAAATATGTCAGTTTTATGATCATATTACCTGCACGAGTGAGTATATTGTTTCACTTCTGTGTAAGACGTGACTTTACAAAGATCAACCCAAAAGTTGATCGATAGCCTGTCTCCAACAGTGGATGGGAGTATATAGTTATGGGTTGGGGGTTTTTTGATAACTCATTGTACCATGCACACTTCAGTACAACTTTGTCATACTCTTCTCAAATCTTCCCAGTGCCGACCTGTTTGGTTTCTTTCTTTTTGACAAGTGAGTCTAAGCTCTGATTATCCTCGTTGCCCTGCTTTGTTCCGTTTCGGTGTCTGTCACATAGTTTTCAAGGTGAGAGTGATCAGAAAACTGGGATTTCAGGATTCAAGATATGGGCACACAGTAGATTTGAAAAATGTCATGAATGCTGTTTGTGCTTGTTCTCTATTCCTTTCCTAATAATTCCTAGCTCTATTTTACCTTCAGAATGCAACCTATCATTGAGATGCCACCTATTTGCCACGCATTAGTGACTTCAAAACTTTTCTCTAGTTTTAATTCTGATATTAGCTAAATGCCTCCTATCCTGTAGAGAAAGTCTTTGTATAGGTTTGAAATGGTTTCGTATATGACATAACTTCATTTGAACAAATAGTCATTATTTTATCTTGAGGATGCCTTTAACAGTACTGTGATCTGGTTGTTTACTAGTCTTTTAGTTAACCAAATATTATCCCTATTCTGGATTTCATCCAAAGAGGGCTGCAATAGATGACCAAAAAATTCTCTTAACTGTTCCTCTTACAGTTGCCATTGTGTTTGAAATGAAGCACTTCAGCATTTAAAGCACACACACGTTCCAAATAAAACCCCCAGAATAAAGCTAGAAAAATAGTTAATTCTCATCTATAAATAGACCAGTTAGCTCTGAAGAGCAGTGTAATACATTTGTTTTTACACAGGAAGGAGCACCTCATTACACGTTGGTCCCACCCCTCATTCTAGACCCATGTGGAAATACATGTGTTAAATAACCCACCACTGCAGCAATATACTCTATTTATATTTTATATAAAATAATATTCTGGGCCAT
The DNA here is from genome assembly GCF_000737465.1 of Haliaeetus leucocephalus. Taxonomy (NCBI): domain Eukaryota; kingdom Metazoa; phylum Chordata; class Aves; order Accipitriformes; family Accipitridae; genus Haliaeetus; species Haliaeetus leucocephalus. Next base: position 7,122,332 of record NW_010972887.1, on the reverse strand, counting down.
GGTACTTTGAATGGTTCACAGAAGCACAAGAAGTCATTAACCTAATCCGCAACATAACATGATGTAAATCATATAAGATGTCATGCATTTTTAGAGGAAGTATTATTTTGAGTGAATACAGACATAGCTATTTGGCATGATTTCTTGAAGGGGATGGGAGTGTTATGACCCAGAAAATGTGCTGCATTTATTGCTTTGACTCAGGATGTCATGAAGCTTCACATAAAAATGGAAGTTTCAAAACAACAACTTAAAAAAAAGTTAAATACCAGGAATGTCTTTGTCTAGCTCTAGATTTGGGATGTGCTGAAGTGAGCATTCCAGCCCCTCATATTCATGTCTTCACAGCAAGTCACTTCAGAGAAGACTTACACAAAACAGAAATTTCTTCTCCATAGAGGGAAAAAAAACTAAATTAAAGGTAGCACTTCTAGTGCTTTTAGATTTTTTTTTTTTAATTTTTTTTTCTTAAGAACAAGAGAAGGAAAATCTGAGTAATTACTTAAAAGGCAGTGTATGTGATTCATTTTTTTGTCATCACAGCTGTCTACACAAGGTCTTAGAAGTCTACCTACTCTTGTACATGCTTGGGTAATAAAGATACAGCCCATGTAAAGCCAGATCCAGAGCTTGCTGAAATCATGGGGAGGCTTTGTAAGTATTCCAGTATTCTTGAATGCAACCTATAGACTTAGTCCTGCAAAGAAGGATGTAGTAATATCTTTCATATGAGTAAATCAAGTAATATTTTTCATACAAAGTGAAGTATGTGCATAGATGCTGCATGCTTGGGGTATTAGTTCAGAGAAATGGAGCAATCATAAGTTCCTGGCTGTGTCCTGTGTAGAAGCAGAATAGTTGCAACCTCAGAATGGTAAATGACACTCGTTACAATTTCCTTTGGAAGAGTTACAAATCATTGCTTTTGAGCTCACCTGGGAGCTCCACAAAAACAACCTTAGAAGATTTTTATATTAAGTGAAAAAAAGTTCTGGTAGACTTCCATGAGTTTTATACTTGCCCCTTCTGCTTATTCCATGGCGGTAGTAATACGTGAAATCGGTGTTGTATGGTGGTAGCGTGAAGATAATAGGCTCATTGCTCCACAACGATGGCAACACAGTGGTGGAAAACCTCATCCCCTAAAGGTCTCCTCATGCATACAGTATGAGTTGCACTAGAAATATCTGTCATAGCTTACATCGTAAATGACAGGTAGATCAATACAATAACATCTGACCTGAGTTTCTTTCAGTCTCCCTAATTAAGTTTGTTTGTCTGGAGGTAGTTCTTAAAATCCTGATGCAGCTGGACTTATGACACCAAAAGAAAAGTTGATGCCCTGTTATTCTAACCTAAACCCAGACAGGAGCAGCAGGGATGTAGTTCTCACATCAGTCTGCAGTCCACTTCTGCAGGCTTAAGTGGTTTATGTAGTTAGGGCTCTTACCCTAATGTGCGAGCGCTCAGCTAAATGGAACCTGTGATCTCCTTTGAGGTTCATCCATCATTATTCAGAACCTCTGCTTTGTGCCATCAATGCGGGCAAATGCTTTCATGTATTTATTCATCTCATTGTAAGAATTTCTGCAAGCATATGCAGACCACTAAGGCTAGCGGTGATTAAAGCCATGCAGCCTTGAGCAGATGTAGACACTTTAGTTCACCCTATTCATTCCGCTGAAAGAGTATAAATCAAGTATTTTCGGCACCAGGAAGAGGGCTCATCTGTTGCTGAAGATCACTGCTCTCCCCAAAAATGTCTTTCTTAATTGTTGTCTTTTTATAATATTTCCCTGTTTCATGAATACTTTTGTACATAACAGAGCAGTAAAATGGACGCTGAACTTTTCTCGCATACCCTGTCTTCAGATGACTACAGTAAAAGCCTGCTTGTAAGGAGGTAATGGGAAGGAGCTGTGATTCCTGGAAGAGGGAAGAAATCATATCGGTTTGATAATTTGTTACCTTTCCAAAACAATGAAGCCGTGGAGGGAGAATGTGAGAGGAAGCATCATCCACGGAGAGAAAGGGTTCAGCCAAAATAATTTTAATTTTAATAGGTGATAAAATCCAAGCTGAAACTAGCCTGTAGCATGCACAGCCGCTATTTACAGCAGCACACTTTTAACCACAGCTATAAAACATATTTTTTTGTCTGAGGAGCATTTCTCTACTTGGTTAATTTTTGTGAGCCTTTCATTTATGCAGTAGGTCATCCTCCCAGGCGAGCTTTCTGCTGGCCCCGGAGCTCCAAAGGAGCATTTGATTCTCCGCTTGGACCCTGTCCTCTACCTCTGTTCCTTACCGGCCCAATTAGCCTTATACTACATAGTTGTCAGTAGCCTAACTACCTTGGAGCCATCAGATAAAAGTTTCTCTTTCCCAACTACTCTATTCATCAGGAATCCAGCACAGCCAAGGTTTGTATAACCTGCTATGATGAACCCTCCCACTCAATTGATTTCTGATCCCTAATGAACCATAGGCTGATGGACAATTACTCATCTTGTGGAGACATGTGGGGACTTTTAAAGGCAGGGTACTAGGGAGCTTGTAAAACTACATGCTTTCTTATTTAACATTAGCTATAATTTTTGACACAGGAAGGATTATAACAGTAACTGTTAAACGTCAAGCAGACTATCTTGGTAATGGCAAAAGTCGTTTTATAAAACTCTCAGGCCCTTCGTTATTTACTTGCAGATAAACATGTAACAGTGAGTTTTAACAATCTGGTACATTTAGAAAAAGTTACAAGCCCCCTGAAATACACTACTGTAGAATTTGACATTAATAGCTCAAAGCAGTTCAGTGCTGCTATTGTGAACTGTACTGGGTTGGACTATAACTCAGATGGATACAATTAAAAAAGAGTATGATTATTGCTCTTACTCTACTGTGTTATGACTACCACGAAGTGCTTCAGCAACCTTAGTTAGTGCTTTTAAGCAGAGGTTTGCCACACTGAGTGCGTTAAATCTTAGCCGTGATGTGTTGATGAGGATACCGACTGGACTATTAGAAAAATAATCTATTCCTATACTTAAGCACGCTAATAATTAGACAGCTAAATTTGTTATCCCCAGGGTCATAAAACTCCTCTGGAAATAAATTATTAAAATCTCTTGGTTTGTAAAGCGTAAGGTATGTGATACATGCTGCTTGCTAAAGAAATGGCTTGAAAAATGGCTGTCTTGATTTTTAACTCAACTTAGCTTGTTGATCATTTACAGCCAACAGTGTGATTAGAAAATACACCACTCATACTAGTGATTTCAATTCTAGGTTAAACAATTGGCCTATAAAGCATTGACAGAACGGGTAAACAAATATATACAGAAGTAGCTGTGTTGTAAACTGATTAAAATAATGACAACAACAACAAAAACCTAGCGAGGTAGTTCATCAGCACACTTTTGAATCTGCCGTATGAATAGAAGTATTTGCCCACCTCATCTTCTGAGAAGTGGATCAGATGACCTGGTATATAAGTAATTTGGGGAAACATTATTATTCATCTGTGTAGATGGTAAGGACAAATGGGAAAGTGTTTTTTCTTTCGTTTTTCGGTTTCTGTCCCATTTTTAACTTCCAACCGTCTGTCACGCTTCCTGTAGAGTCTGAAAGGGTTTGCCTCATAGCCTCATTCTCCTTGAAATCCCTTATGGTTTTTTTCCCATTTTCCTTTAACAGCACTCCTGCAGACCTGAAACAGTCCAATACTGAAGACTGGGTGCATTGTTCTTATATAGAGTGCATGGTCTTTAAGACTCCGAAAGTGTCTTCATTTATGCTCTTAAAAAGCCATTATGGCTATTGCTATTTTTTAATTATTTATAGAGGCCCCTATAGATGGGTACTGTAAAACATAAATAGATAAGTCAATGACCCTTCCCCAGCAACACTGATTTTAAACTAAATATGAGTTAATGAGAAATGTAGCAGTTAATGGAAGCAAAAAGGCACAGAAGGGGGGGGGCAACAAGACCAATACTTTTCTCTGGGTTAGTATTGAACATACCTTGGAAATATGCATGAAAAAAAGTTCTCGAGCCATCTTTTCAACCACCTGTTCTTATCTATTTTCTAGGTTGATCAAAATCTGTCTTAAAACTAATGAACCTAAAACCTACTGCTTCTAGTTGTTCCAGCCTTTTAGTCCTCTAATACGTAACCTCGTGTTTATTTTGCATCTGAACTTCTCCACGGCAAATTGTGCTTATCCCGTTTGTCCTCCTGTTGATGTCATCCTTTAGTGGATGATCCCCATCTTTGGTTCTGTAGCCTCAGCATAGCTGCGTCATAGCTGCCAGCATGCTCTTTGCTGGGGTAAACAGGCAAAGACCTTTTCTTCATTTTTAGCATAGGCTCTCCTCCCATCGTCATTTTCTGCTAGTTCTTCTCTGAAGACTAGTACTTGCTCTTCTAGGTAAATGAGTACTTTTACACTTGTCAGAGATGCTTTTCCTGAAAAAAACCCCACTTTAAATCTTGATTTTGCCTAGTAGTCAAAGAAACACTTCCCTTACCCCTCACCACCTTATGGTTATTTCTTATTCCCCCTCTTAGACCATGCGCATGAGTGGGCTGGCACAGACCCAGATGCAGCTACATGTGGGCAAGAAGGCAGCTCTGTTTGGGCTGAAAACTACAAGATTCTATGACGAATAGACAAACTGACTTGCATAAAAAAAAAGGAAGCAAGCAGAAACTGTGTTGAAAGTGCAAACTAATTTTTTAGGCATTTGGAAAGTTTCATTGATATTTATAAAGGATTTTGATGTGGTGTGGGTTTTTTTTTTTCCCATCCTGATCTTGCTATTTTTCAAAAACTTTTAAATTTCTGTCTTTTGTCTGCGCTCTGAAATCAAAGCGCTGAAATGGCAGGGCAGAGAGCAAGAGAAACGTTGCTTTCAGAAAATGGAAATTTCTGTTCGAAGTTTTTGAGCTCAGACCCTCAAAAGTTTGAAAATGTCATTTAAAACCAGACTGCTCTTCATATCAGCTCTTCCAGCTTTTTGAAGCGCACCACTCACTGGTTTGTCCCTTTAAAATACTCTCTTTTTTCTTTTTTTTTTTTTCTTTTTAAATTGGGACTGGAGGTGTGAATGGCAATTGCAGTTCCAGTAGTCACTGGTGTACTCCCTAATATTCCCAGAAGATCATTTTGTATCATGAGAAATAACTGGCGGGTGTCCTGAATGACATGGTGTCTAGCCTTTTGTGTATGACAACTTCTATCCAGTAATCTCTGCCCGCGTGGGGTATAAATATGTTGTCAGCTCTAACCCTCAGACTGGGATCAAGCTGTGCTACTCAAACTCATCACTTTTTTTGTTTTGAATCCCTCCGTTTCTGGTGGTTCTTAAAACCAAAGGGGTTTTAGTGACTACTGTGTCACAGGCAGAACGGGGTTTCTTCTAATTTTAGGATCATTTTATGTTTTTAACTCTGTCCAGAAGTGTAGGAAAGCAATAGCGGAAAGCCTGCTTGTTTTTACCTCTGAGGATGTGGCTAGTGCTGAAGGTCAGGAGGTATAAGGAAAGCCCTGGATACTCGTGGTAATCAGCACCAGATTTAAAGAAAATATTAAGGTGTCTAAAAGCGCTCTTGAAAAGGTAGCGCTGATCTGTGTCTTTAAGCACCTAACTTACCATCAAAATCTGGCCATAAATCCTATAAGAGCCCTTTTATGACAAATAGCCTGTATTCACTCGTGGTGTGAGAGAGAAAACATCCTTTCGGCTGGTGCATATTTTGCAGAGCAGCGTCACGGATTCTGATGCTCTGCACAAGATGCCGCTTCCTGAGTTTCCCAAGTGTGCTTTCCAGCATCGCTTTTTTTTTTTCCCCCACCAAATCTCAGCCCGTAAGATCATACTAGATTTGTGTTATTCTGCTTTTTGTTGCCGCGGCGCAGCCTGCTCCCTGCCGAAGCCAGGCCAGCTCTCACCACCAGACTCCGGTGGGTGGAAATGAGGACGGCTTCTGTCGCTTCCATCTTACGCTTAATAGCAGAGACCGTGGCAGCTCAAGGAACTCTGTACCCGGCCCTCGAGAGCGTTTTGTTGCCGGCAGCGGGATTTTGGCTCTTCCTCGCCCACCGTTTGGTACCAGCTTGGGGGTGGAAAGTGTGAGGAAGGGGAGCGGGGCATATCTTGGCATCGGAAACCAGAGCTCTACCTGATTGCGCTTTTTGGGTATCACCGGTGGGTGGGGAACACAAAGGTTTCTGCCCATGGGGGAGAATTGAGCAGCCCTGAGGCTGCTGTCGTATGTACCAAGGGTCGTGTACTTGGGGGTGAGGGCTAAGGGGTTCTCCTTGTGTCTCTTCAGCTGCTCGGTCTAGCCTCACGTGCAGATTCAGTTTTTAAAAAGTGCCACTTTCTTTAAAAGGGAATTTCTTTCAGTGAAATCAGGCTTATAGATTTGCTGAAAGTAGAAAACGGACAAGCAGACATATTTTTTTTAAAATACAAGCAATAAGAGCCTTTCATTTATTTTTAGTTTTTCCTTCTCTTTTTAAAGGTTATCAGGTTCCGGTTGTGATGTGTGTGCTGAAAATGGTATCTGTGCCTAATAACCAAACTTGAAAACCAAGGGCAATTGTTTTTCTTCCCTTACAAGCCCAAAGAGAATAACTGTTTTGTGCGACAGGTATACTGAGAAGTGAGGGAAACTAATGTTTCGCTAACCATCATTAAAAATGACTATAATTACAAATGTATTTTGGAGTTATTTTATAGGATATGCTGGTTTTGTTTTCTTTCCCTTAAATATAAAGAATGAAAATTTCTTTGAAAACTGAGCTTCAAACCATCCTGATGGGCGTTCAGTATATCCATGGTAAGCAGTGGATGGAGAACTGAATTAAAGGTCCCAGTTAGGAAGAACTGGATTGAAGCTGACCTGAAACATGAGGTCTAGGGGCACTGGATAGGAAGATGCCGGCATCAGTAAAAGGCCATTAACAGTGCTTTTCTCCTGTTAGGGGTGTAATGAGGATTAAAATGTTAATTGCACGTACATGGTGAAGATGGAAGCCCTAGAGTACCTGAAAGAGAGAGATGTCTTTGCCTAGTTATTTACTAATTCAGTATTGAAGAGTTCCACTGTACATTTCTAGATCAGCATAATTTTCCTCCTTCTCCCATCTGACACAGTCTCAACACTCAGTCTCTCTCAGCTGTGGCTCCCTTCCTCTCTCATTCCTCCACCATCTGCTCCGCATGCTTTCCCATAAATTCCTGACTTGGACTCGGTTCCCCAGCTCTGAGCTTATCTATCTCAGGGTTAGACACTGGAGCCATCAAAAAGGCATCTGAGAACTTTCTGTGTAAAATGAATAGCAATGGCAAAACCTCCAGAGGACTTTGCGAGGTCTCTGGAGGGGTCAGAACTTAATTTCTTGTTTATTTTGAGTTTTTTTGTGGTATGGGAGGACAAGAGAGGTGTCGGGAGTTAACAGAAGTTTACATGATGAATGTTTTCATCTTTTGAATGTTATTCCCAGAGTGAAAATTTTTTTCAAGTTTCAGATAGAGGAAATTAAAAATAACAATAAAAATATTACTGAGTGCTCATTGCTATTACAGTTAAAAATGATTGTATTTTCTTTTTTCAGCCACTTCTTTCTCTTTAGGAAAAATCCTGTTTCCTACAAAGTGATGCCCCTATACCCCCCCCCCCCCCCCCCCACACC